>NW_009951958.1:1524132-1555713 GCF_000747805.2 Chaetura pelagica
AGGAATGGCTGGAGAATTTTGCAAAGCACAATGAGTAGTTCTTAAATATGGCATGGAATTTAGATAAGAGTTATAGTGATGCATCTAAGAATAATAAAAGCTTCACATATAAAATGATGGGCTTTCATCTGTCTTACCACTAAGGAATGAGATCTTGGCATTCTAAAAGGCAGGCCCATGAAAGAATCTGCTTCAGTAGTTATTGGTGTTCAATGAATGTTAGGAATAAATAGAAGGATAGAAGATAAGTACAGAATACTTATGTCAGTGTATAAACCTTTGGTGCATCCACATCTTGCATATTGCCTGCCCATACCTTTTCAAAAGGTTCACAAAAGGGCAACAAGGATGATCAGAGAAATAGAGAGATTTCCATTAAAAAGAAACTAAGCAAAGTAGACTCTTTGTATGCCTAGAAAAGGAGACTGTTGGGAGAGGTGATAAAAGTATCTAGTTTAGAGCAACATGAAGAGGGTCCCTACCCATGGTTTGTGCACTGTCTTTGTCAGGGCAAGGAATTAAGGCAGATCACAGATATGACAGCTGGAAAAGAAAAAGAAAAATAACTTTAGACATAACATAATTAAGCAACCATGGGGTATTGTCAGAGTTGAAATTGTATATGGGCTCAAGGGAAGCTTTAAGAAGTTCCCAGAAGAAAAATCCATAGAGATTAAAACTACTCATGAACTTGATCTGGCTCAGATAGTCTTTGAGACTCAGATTGGTGGAGGGTGGAAGACTAGTTTGGGGAAGTGGTACTGCATGCCTGTTCAGCTCTTCTCTAGGTACTCACTCCTGGCTACTCTTTGAGACAGTGCTTGACTAGATGGACATTTGGTCTCACCCAGTACAGCCATTTTATGTTCTTATTATACCATTCATTTATGTTCTGAGTTTACACTCCTTCTTCAGATTCAAATGAAGAGCAGATCAGAAACTATAGAAGTAGCCTGGGCAAATAGTTTGAATACTGGAATTGGTGTATTCTTTTTGCATGTATCTTCCTCTTCAGCTAGGCTAAGTGCACCTAGTTGGCAAGCAGAGGGAAGTACTGACAATCAGAGGCATGTTTTTAAAGCTCTTAAGTTCAGATTAATATGATTTTTTAAAGCATGGGGAAATCCATGAAAAATTTATCAGGATCTAATAGCTGAACAACCTCTCCAGGAGACTTTAATTTCTGCTTTTAATCTTTTCATCTCAATCTGCTGGGTCAGCTTTGCACATCTTCTTGTGTGCACAATGGGGAACAATGTTTAGCTGATGACAGAAGTGCAGGATGGGGATTAAGTGCCCCCCAAGCTCTCTATTTTAGTAATAGTATTGAAAATTCCTCAGTCCCTGATTTTTCTTCCCTCCTACTCTTCCAATAAATTAATTCCTATACCTGAAAACCAAGACATAACTTCACTGGACAGGGAAAACACACCCTGAAAGTTTTCCTAAATACCCTTTTAGGAAAGAATTACATCTGATTATTATAATTCATTATCTTAAGCCCATTAGTGTCACAATTTTGTAGCACACTGAGCATGTTGTTTGATGAGAAGCTGCATTTGGCAGCAGTCATAGGTGTCATCACCTCACTCACCACGTCCCCCCAGCCACTCATTTCTGGCCCATGCTCCAGGTTTTGCCCCCTAATCTTAGATACAGGTTCAGAATTAAGTTAGTCTAAATATCTACTGGTGTTAAAAGCACTAGATACACTCTGAGCTTGATCTGTCTTCCCATCTCCCTGAGACAGCACAAGTGCCATGGGACTGTGTGGTCAGAGAAAACTATTAAGTTTTCTAACAAGAGTTAGTGTTAAGACCAAACAGCTCATTAGTATCACTGAGCACTAGTGCCAGCACATGACAGCTGGGGGGATGGCCTGGTTAGTGGATGGGATGATGGCCTTTTGTTAGGTGGTAGCTCGGAGTTGGGAAACTTTAAGCCTACCACAAAGTTGCACCTCCTGTGGTGTATTGCTTTTAAGGCTACAAGGTAAGCCAGAGCCTTGAGTCCATTTAGATAAAAGTAGCTTAATAAACTCTCCAAAAGAAGTTGAGTTGAGAAGCAATTTAGACACAGAATACAAAGTAATAATAGCCTTTTTTGGAAACACCTCAGAAGCATGATTACTGCCAGGAAATCTGTAAGATGCTCAAGTCTTAAAAGGAGCATTCACAACAGTGGTTGTTTTGCATGTCTGCTTATCATGCTTATCCCATCTCAGAATCTTAATTTAGGGAATGCATTTTAGGATTTGTTTCAAACTGAGTTATCCATAAATAGTTTGTAGAGTAAATAGACAGAACAAGTTATAACAACTCATTAAGAACAGAGATATCCACTCAGGAAGTCCAAAGAAAGGAGAGAAGGAGGTGATTGTGGTTTAGAGCTTCCCTGTTTAATTCATTTTGAGCCACAGAACACTGTGATACTGACTATCCCAGTACCAGATTTTAAAAAGGGATTCAGGCAGATCCAGAAAACTGCAGTCCAATAGATCCAATATCTGTGCTGGAAAAATGAGTAGAAGCTATAAAAAATAATAGAATTAGTGTAATCTGAATAATTATGCCATATTGAGAAGAGTCAACAAAAATTTGAAAAGAGAAGTCCTGGCTTAAAAATATATTGCAGCTCTCTGAAGGAATCTACAGTAGGAGAATGCAGGAGACCCAGCTGAAACACATGCTTGGCTGTTCAGAAGATCTTTAAGGAAACACCTTTAAGAAAATAAAATCTAGATCTTGACCACTCCAAAACATCACAACAGAAACTGATGCACTAGCACAAGTGAGATGATGGACTTCCAGTATGAAAATGGGAATGAGGCAGAAATCCTAAAATTAGTGTCTTGCTGAGCTACAACATCAGAAAGTTAGAGGAACAAACAGGGGACTAATGCTTAAGAAATTGGGCATGCAGAAGTATTCACAAGGAACTTGATTTGTCTGGTTGAGTCTTGTTAGAACCTTTAGGCAACTGGATCCTTTCCAATCAATGCAGAGGGCAAGTGTCTCCATGTGGGACATGAGGAGTAGCTAAATTAGTATTCAGTTCTGGGCTGGACTCCAAAGGACCCTCCCTGTCTCCATTAATCTGTGATGTAGCACAAGGAGACTGGCGAGCCAAGAAGATGAAACTGGGTGACACAGATACCATGATAGTTCTGAATGGCTGTACTGTTCCTATGGACAGGTATATGGGAAGAAGCTGCTGTTGTGTTCTGACTCCTGTAAATGGATTTGTGTGGAGGACAGAAAGCTCCAAATCCTTTCTAGAGGCTCTTCTCATGGCATATTGACATAATTGTGTCCAGGGATTGAAGATTTGGTCACAGAAGAGCAGCACTAAAACCATGTAGAGGTGTTCAGAATCAGCAATGTAATCAAACCACCAGGTACCTGTGCCCCATGCCAGACAGTAGATAATTTGTCACTTCTTTTAAAAGATCATCTCTGGAACTCAGCATATATTCCATTCTCCAGGGATTGCTCTTACCAACATTATAAACTACTGACATACACTAGACATGGAACATTTCACTTTTCTATCTGAGCACAGTGGCAGAAAACAACCCATTATGAGACCCATGGAGGCTACCTGGAGTTAAAGGTGAGGCAGCAGTGTCTCAAACTGTGTTTCATTTTGAAGCATTCACAAAACCAGTGTGAGTTCAGTAACTTCCTTTATCCATAGTTTTCAGCTGTGTATTTTTCAAAGGAGATTCAATTTTCCCACATTTTTCTAACTGAAACAGTAAACCTCTAGTATGTATTGAGGGAACAAATATACTCATGCAGATGAGCCAATTCATTTTGAAATAAATTGCATTTATTTTTTAAAAATACTTGTCTGCTTTCTTTTAAAGATTGTGCTCCTGTAGTTTCAATTAATTTCCTCTCACCATTTTATTTTTGGTAGTTTTTCTCTCCTTTTCCCTTCTGCTCCTCACAAACCATAAACCTTCCTATAGAGAAAATGAGGGTAAAAGAAGTTTGAGATCAGGGCAGACTTTTGAACCATGAAATCTGAGTGCTTAATTTAGTGCAGACAATTTTGTCTGTCTAGTAGCTACGCCCTTTTTATGTACTGCTTATAGTTCTGATAATGTTTCTGAAGTGAGAGGATAAATACTATTTAAAATTACACTAGAAAGACAAAAAATATGTAAATCTTAACATTTCAAGGCACGCATTAGTTGCAAACACCACTCAGGCCAGTTATTCCTTTCTGCAGCAATACAAACAGAATGGAATAATCTTTCATTATCAGTATTAGTAAAGAAACTTTTCAGGTTATCATTAGTCTTTGTTTCTTATTTGCAGGCTTCTCAGTGTGTTGGGGTTTTTTTAGAATCCTCAGAAATGGTAGTGAAATATGTTGAATTTAGAGAAGTTAATGTGGTTTTAATATAGCTATAGTGAAGTTATAAGTATTTTAAAGCTTCTGTGGTTCATTTCATTTCTCATGCATAAGCTCTACAGGACAAGCCCATTTTTTTGGTAAAATTTTCATTATTGACAACAAATTTTTGCAGATAGTGCATGTTTGATGTTAGCTTTTGTAATGACGTAGGAAGCAGCCTTGAGACAAAACATTAGCTCCTACCTGATTTCATGAAATAAGTAACTTGAAGAGATTTTGTTAGCAGACTTCTAGATCATTATTTTTGCTGCACGTCTTTACTGGAACTTGCTCATTTTTTTTGCATCTGAAGGATATGGGCATGCTCTAATGAAGAAAAGTCTCTCTTGGCCATGTATTAACATCTGTGATGGCTCATTTGGGTATCAAAGAATTTTGTTTATAAATCTCTGAATTATAGTTAAACCAGGTACTGAAATAATTTGAAGTAGCTGAAAATTATTATGTAAAATTCATGCATGGTGTCTTTTTAATAAACAATAACAACAACAATCGTTCAGGTAAATGAAGCAATCTGCTCTGGGTGCTTGAATTTTCTTTTAAAAGTTGAGTTAGTCTTAACTTATTGATTTTGAAGACACTATAATAAAGAATTACTGGAGGAAATATTGCTTTTACTGTTTTCAGATAATGCTTAATGTTGTTGCAAATTATAAAATTTAATTAGCTATATAAATGCCAGAGGAACAAATAATGTGCTATTGTCTTGATATCTTTCCAGAAATTAGTCTTTTAAAACAAATTTGCCATATTAATCATCTAAAAATATTTTTGATCACTGAATTAATAGTTTGCAGCCTGTTTTCAGGTATTCATTGCCATAGGTGATTGCCTCTTAATTACTACATGGGCGCTTTCTATTCACTCTTATTAATTCATGTTTTCTGGCACAGTCCCAAAAGGCAGCCTTGCCCTATATCTTCTAATTACTTCTATAATTGAATTTGCCCACTTTTTCTAACCTATTTTTTAAACTGACTGTGTTTGTTCATGGTTTATTGTGTCTTTTTTGTGTCAGTTCTCTGCAAGCAGAATGTACATTGATTCTTTCCTCGTTTCTCATTAATTTTCAAGAGCTTTGCTGCATGTCTGTTTTTTCAGCCTGTCAGACCTATTGCTAGACCAAAAAAAGATTCTTATTATTAAAGGTTAGGTAAAATAGACTGAAGTTAATTAATTCATTAGTAACTCTGAGCCAATTACTGAAGCCTTCTCTTATTTATATACTTGTTAACAAGACAGAGATGAGAAAGGCCTATTATAGGCACATGTCCTTCAGAAGTTGGGCAAACCCTCTGGAGCATATGCATTTAGTTCCACCAAAGAAAAAGAATTGATTCCAAAATGAAGACTTGAAGATCTAGCTGGCAAATACTTCATGACCTGATGGACCTTCTTGTGGCCATCCAAGTGTAGTTTGGATTCTATATTTTGACCACAAAGAATACATTTTAATAATCAGCATTACAAAGTGCACATATAATGTTTGGATATAAATATATTAACTTGCCAACATCCCTAGAATTATTTCTTGGGATGTTTGGAAATAGTTGAACAAAGAGAAATTACCCATGCATATCTATGCAATTAAGACATGAGTTGCTGATTATGACTTCAAACAATTTTCTTGTGTTGATAAAAGCAAGGAGATATGTAGCTGGAAGAAATGCATTTTTGGTGAATACTCTGCATGTTATGAACCTTACATGAAAGCTGGAGTCATTCAGAAGCTAGTGTCTTATAAATAAAATAAGGAAAGTATCTAGTGGGTCACTGATCAAGGTCAGATGTTTATATTAATGACATCAAAGCTTATTTTATGCTTTGTATTCAACACCTGAACTTATGTTTATTGAGGCTAAAGCATAACAAAACACTGTTTTCTCTCACTGAATTAATAAGAATGCAGCTCAGCTTGCGATTTTGAATACAAGGTTGGTGTTTTTAGGGTTTACTTTATTGGGGAAAAAAAATAAACAAATCTTTTTTTTCCTGGTTATTTAACAGCTTCACCAGAGATCATTAGAATGAAAAAGGCTTTATAGATAATTATGCTGTGATTGAGGAATATTATTTGAGCATTTTAAGAGAAGAGACAAAGCATAGTTTTAGAAACATCCACTTAGGTCCTTTTAGAATATGAAACCAAATCCAAATAAATTTAAACGGGAAGAAAATAGTCTCAGAACCACTGAGGACCGGAAATTTTGAGCTAGTCAATTATATTTTTAAGGAAAACTGATTCATAGATCCTAGATTTAAAATCAGACAAGAAGAGCAGTTACTGAGTTATCTGGAAGCCCTACCGTTGTGCTCTCTGCTAGAAGCAACTTTAGATTAAAATCTTCAGCTACTACTGAAGGAATTATTCTGTTTCACAGTTATTTCAAACTTGAGAGACAATAGGAAAAAGAGGAATAATCTAATACAGCATCTGACACAGTGTGCTCCTTATTCTTCCCAAAATTAGCTAGGAAATAACTGGCTGGTTGGAACTGATGATACATTGATCAGATTGTTATTGTATCTGGTGTGAAATAAATCAGTAATTAATTATGGAAGTGCTTTGGCTGCTCTGTACTTAAAAGAGCCTTGAGATTTGAACTTAAAACAGATATTCACTTCTACATTGTGTGCAAAAGATACAATGTTGCCCTGCCAAAATTTATGTTGTTTATTTGTGGAATGGAATGTTACTGGGTTTGAGAACTTTTCAAGTATATCTTTTGATTTATTTTGGTTCTTGTCAGTTACCCTTAAGACTGTGTGTAAGTTAGAGGCTTCAGATACTTGGAACATTTCAGTAGAAACAGTACAAGTGGGTATTTGAAAATGCTATGAGAAGAGTGGTACATCTATACAGTTTGAAATTGTAATGAAATTAAAGAGGTCCCTTTAACACTTCATTTTTCTACTAATGAACTGTTATCAGAATGAGTCCTGTTTTAAGTCACAGTATTGAAATATTTTAGTGCTATGAAATGTATGTCAAGAGGAGTTGCTCTGCTGCCCATGGTAGCATTTCTTGTAGTTTTGGCAGAACTGAGGTTTTGTGTAGCTCCATATCGAGAAACCCCCTAATAAAGTCAGTAAGGTTTGAAGCAAATGAAAGATGCATTCCTGTGTCATCAGCTGTGTTGTCAGAACCAGGGTAACCTAGACATGTTGAAATTCAAGCTGTTCATTAAAGTATGTTATGGGCTTTTTAATAGTGTGTATTGACAGTGACAATACAATTAAACCAAAATAACTGAGAGTTTGTGATGGTTACCCCATGGAGAACAACTGTGGCAGGACAGTTTATTTTTTTTACAAGACAGTGCCACATAACTTTAAAATTATAAGAGCAACAGTAAAAAAATGAAGGGCTTTCTGTTTGAAAAGTTCTGCATTTATCCTAGTTTGTAGTTCTTGCATATTTTATAAATGTATTTCCATCCTTTATTTCTGTACAGGTTATGCTGCATTTGACCCTACCTCTGACATGTATGCTGAATTGAATAATTCACTGTTAGCTATTTTCTATCATAGTTATTCTTGCTCTTCTTTTCTCAGAGTACTCTCTAGCAGGTCTTGCAGAGATTCCTCTGCCTGCTGTTCTTATCTCACTTCATGCGAATCCATTTCGGTTTCTGCACAAGTCACTGTAGCGCTTTTTATTTCATTCCATATCCTTTCAGTAACTTCATGTAGTCATCAAGGAACTTGTAAAGAGAGTATTGACTTCTAGGAACATGCTTGTTTTTTGTGGCATTTCCTTTAATTCATTATTGGTTCTACTTTGCAGAACATCCTCTGATCACAGCAAGTGAATGGGCTGAGTTGAAGCTGTAAATCATATTCACCATTTGCATAGGACGAAGCAGGGATGCTGAGGTTTTGTGACTTTCCACATGTGACAAGGGAGGAGTGTGGCAGAGCCAGCAGCACAGCACCTATTTCCTGGTTCATAGGCCTGGGCTTTTAATGCTGGACTGGCTTTTCAGTCCTTTCTAGTACACACGGAGGATTAGATGGCCAATACAGAGATATTAAAGCATATGTACGTTGCTATACCGAGTAGAATCTCGTAATTGTCAGTGGATTTGAAAAAGTTGTAAAAGAGGAAACATTTAAAAATATTTTCTGTTACTTTTCATTAAATTAGAGCCTAGGTAACATTGCTTAGAATCTTGGATATTAGAACTTTTTCCTGTATATCAGAGGCTGAAAACGAGTCATCTGATTGAGCAACACAGGGAACATCAGCAATGTTGGTCAAGAACATTCCTGTTTCCTGACCATGTGCTCTTTGTTGACTTTCAGTTGAACAGTATTTAATTAAAATAAATAGACAATATGAAATAACACTGTGATGTATTAGAGGGAAGAAGGACAAAATTGTGTTCAAAGATTTCCTTGATAAACAGAGACTTTGCACGAAGCTCAAATACAAGGCAGGGAATTCAGCATCCAGTGTTGGCCTTAGGCTGAAGCAGGGCAGTTGGGCACTTACAGCTGTGTGCTGAAGTTGACCTTTCTTTCTAGATTGTGAAGGAAGAAAAGCAGTGCTGGAAGCACAGCATTAGTGAAACTTATTTCCTAGTTTTGCCCCCCACAGCAGCAATCTCAAGCACCAAGTCTTGTAAAAAAGGGAGCAGTTTCTTCATTAAGATGTATTTGATAAGCTGTTTCTTACCTGTTATTTCATTATCTTGCTGAGTAAGCTGCAAATGTTTTAAGAAATGTATTTTCTCTTTAGTTTGAAGAGGAGGAGACATTAATGAATGGTTTTCTTTTAATTCCAGACTTAATGCTAGTTCTTAGATTTCAAACAAAGAAAAAAAACTTGACCTTTTGAAGCCTAAGGCCATTCCTGGGCTTTTGGGTCAGTTTGTAAGAGCAGGTAAGATATTGATTAATAATAAAGAAAATATATAATTGCAAGTAGAAGTTAATAGTATTTTTAACGCAAAGTTTTAGTGAAAAACATCAGCCCAGTACTGATCCCGTGCACTTCAAGGGGACAGAAGCAGCCCCTGTGTTTGTTCGTAGCGTCTGTTTCAGAACATCTAGAAAGGCAGTTGTGTTCCTTATGGGTGTCCAAACTGCTAATCTGAAACAAATATGAGTAATGATTATCTGCATATTGTCATTATATATTTTACACCTACAGTAAGTGCCACCACTCAGATGCCAAACCTGTGCTTACCATTGTGCCAATTGGCCTCCTCACTGATAAACCTTGACAGTACATTGTTCTCTTGTCAAGGGGCATTATCCCAGCAATTCAGCAAAAATTTTTCTTCATTTGGACAGTGCATCTTTCAGACATTCCCTTCTTCTATTGATTTGTTTTCTCCTGTCCCTTTCTCCTTCTTTTGTTTTCTTATCATAGCTTCAGGTTATTAAGTGCAAAGTATTGATGGGAATGGATGGTTTTGGTCGATGGAGAGCTAATGCATCCCTAATCCCACCATTGTTATAGAGTTATGCTTTACTCTGGTTCCTGATGGGGGAAAAGGTGCAAAGCTCTTGATCCTAGTTTTATTTGTCACAAACCCATCCATCAATCAAGCACAAGCAAGTCTGAATGCTGAATGACATGTGGGTCTCAGCTGAAAAAATTCGATAACACTGTATTGTCAGGTTGCTCACTCTTTCTTTTTTTTTTTTTTTTTTTAGAAATACATTTGACTGAAATAGATAAGCATGCAACTACTAAAGACTTGAAGAGAGAGAGTGACATACATGGTACCAAAGGTTGTCAATCTTTGGTATTAATAATACTTATGAGTAAATAAAATAGGAAAAAAAGGCTCCAGGCATGCAACATACTTAAATCCTGTAGGTTTTTTTATTAAGTTGGGGTTACAAGTTTTTAATCTGGACATATATTATAGCCTGTCTCCTAGGTCCAAATGCTGATAGAATCTATCACTGAATTTGTATTTTCAAAAAATTATATTGGATAATATAGGAGATATTGATTAACAGATTCTTATTTTAATATATGTTGAGAAATCTGCCCAATCATTTTTTCTGAATGAGCATGAATATATATAGGAAAGTATTATCCTTCTAGGATTTGAAAACATTTTAAATATATACATATAATGCATATATACAGGTATTTTCTGCTGCACAAATACGTATGCATGCCATTTCAAAAATGTCCTTTTAAATTGTAATTGTATTCTTACGTACGTTTTTGGTATCTCTTTATACTAGTTATTGTGTGATGTACATTAATACGTTCTTGAAAGCTTTTTCCTGTATATACAATTTTCTATTCGTACTCACTTAAGATAATTGCATTTAGGAACTGTTAAAATGTTGCAATATTCCATCTGTACACTGTAAGTTTGGGAAAAGTAAGCAACAGATCAGAACAATTTAGAAAATCCTTTTTATTTTCTTGCCAGGGAAGCAAACATTTTAGAATGGAGACTTGCATTAAATGACCTAAAAAAATCCATCAACAAAGGTAACAAAAAGACAACCCAAATCAGAGGCTCTAAGATAAACATGATGTAGCCCCAAGTACTAGTGCACTCTATGAGTAAGCCATTTTTATTCTGCTCTGTGACTAGGGGCTACAAAACTGCAAAAATCAATGTGGGAGTGCTTTAGATTTGTTGGGTAAATTACATGTGCTTGGCTGCTCTATTGTATCTGGCCCATATTCTATACCAGCTACTTTTAGATGGAACTGTCACATAATACATATACTCAATATGGGTTTTTATAGCTTCAACAGAGCTTGAACTGAACTCTGTGGTAAGCAAGGAAAAACTTATGAAGTGCAGCTTCTCAAAATGAGAAAGAACATGCAAATATAGAAACACTGCTGATTGTTTGTGTCTGGCAATCTCCTGGCCAAGTTTTAATTTAGTATGAGCAAAATCAGGGATAAGTAATAATAAAATCCTCACACTAAATATTTGCTGTTTATCTTAAAGTTATTACTGTAATGATAATTTGATTATATTTATTGGGGGGGGAGGAGGGGGTCTTAAAATCTGTACCAAGAGCAAGTGACCGTGGAGATTTTTTTTTTAAAGACATTCTGGCTATTGTCTGAATACCAGATGATGCCAGATGAAATCCAAAACACCTCTGCTAGTATCAAAAAGCACTTTGAGGCTTCTGTGTATGAACAAATTATTTTAGGTCCATTTCAGAGCATGCAGTAAAGACCATGACTCTCAAGTGCAGGACACTGAAGTCTACATTCAGATATGTGATTAGGTGGTCTCATTTCAAGTTGATTGTACCTTTTTATTTAAAGAAAAAGAAAAAAACACACAAACAAACAAAAAACAAACAACAAAACATTAATTCAAATGGAATATGGAAAATTTTGCTTCCTTTGCAAATCTCCATGTTAGTTATCAAATACAAGGTAATCGAGTGTAAATAGTGTGCTAGATTTTAGGTCACAATCCCACAGGACTGATAACACTACCTAATAAACCTGAAGAAGACTAATTTTTTTTTATTATTATTTTTTTCCCTGGGAAAAACAAAGATATTTGTACCTTTTGCAAGCAAAGTAAGACTGCAAATGTTGGTTTGGCTTCATCATGTTTGTGAACAGTGTATTACTAATGATATGTGTACAAAGTGGTCACATTTTCGAATACTGCTCTCCAGAGTAATTTGTGAGCAGATAGTAGTTGCTATAGCCCATAAAGAAACAGTTATAATTACTTTAAAAGTGAATTCTTCTGGTTTCATATCCAGCCAGCAGTGCCACTGAAACTCTGCCTGCACTTCTGAGGTCACAACCCAGCCTGCACTGACCAGCACAGCTCGTAACCCAGTTACAGGAAAAATGGGTCCCATAAGGAAGGACCTCTGGTCACTTCTGCCATTAGGGATGCTAAAAATGTATTTAAAGGAAGGAGAGCAAACAGATCGTAAATTTCAGGGCAATTCTTTCACAGAACCAGCTCTGTTCCTAGTTCCTCACCTCTACCCTGACCTACTGGTGTGAGGCTAAAATTGCAAGATGTCTGAGACACTGAAGCAAACCTGCCTACCTAGGGCTCTGAAGGTGTGGCAGACAGGCAGTGTGGGGTCCCTGGGGAACAGGCACCCTTACAAACATCCAACTGGAACTGCCTGCAATTCAGAATTCTACTTTTAAACTTTATAAATCTCTTCATGGTTTTGTTGAATTTAAAAATTGCAGGATGTCCTCAGCTGGTTAATGGACATAATTCCAATAATGTGTATGTTAGACCAGCAGTTTCCAGTAATGAATATCCAGCATGATATCTTTGCTAGCGTTCAGATGTGGTAATCAGACCAGACAGCCTCTGTGAGTGAAGCAGAGGCTTGTCAAGGGCCCTCCACTTTAAAACTTTGCCTCTTGGTTTGTCAATGCCTGATTTTATTATTCTGAGGGCATTTTGATAACCCCTCTGTGTTTGGGTCTTCATGGTGTGAAGGCTTGATGAAAAAATGAGGGTACTTTCTCTTTTATCTTTAGAGGGAGGGTTTACTTATTACTGCTGATCATATGGGTCAGATTTTCAAAGGTGTTTTAAATTCACCTCTGTGTTCATGCTGCATAAACACTTGCAATTGCTTTTGTATCCAGTCACTCCTACAGATGATCATTTACCATTATTTTGCTATGTGAGTGATGGCTGTGCTTGTGTTCTTCTGTCTTGTTTCTGGAGATAAATATACAAGTGAGTATTGTGCTTCTGTAGGACACTTTGCAATGCTTCGTATTAAGTGGACAGGATAGTAGCACCATTTTCATTTTCAAAATATATTATGAGGTTGTGTACATTGAGGAGAAAAAACAAAAGGCTGTGAATTCAACTTATTCTGGTTTTCTTTAATTTTGTACTCTGTCTCCTGTGGCAGGAGGCCACAAAGGATCTATGATCATATGTGAAATTCCCAATAATTAAATATCTCCCTATATCCTATCTACTGTACTACCTAGTGGTACTGATCCCTCATTTTTATGAAGCATAAATTAGTCATATGAAAAGTAACTTTAATTTTCATAAAACTAGTGTGGCTCTGTTTCTTAGACAATAAAAAAAATGGCCTACAGAAGCAGTGATTACTTTCCTCCTATTGAAAGAAAAATGCATGCAAATAAGGTGTTATCAACAAAAAGTGCACTTTATGGTCCAGAGTTCAACCTACTTCTGTAGCCCTAGCCTTTTAACACCATGAACTTCTGACTCTCTGTCTGACTACTGGATGCCAGTGAAGGAAATGCTCTTTTGTACCCTGGTAGCAGCTGTGCTATATTTTCAGTTTACTCTTAGATGCTACAATAGAGTCTGTGATAGTATGCTTAGATGCAAATCAACTGCTGAAGTGAATGACAGTAACATTGTTGACATCCAGTATACGTTAGAAGTCAGCACAAGTGTCATGTTGGTCTATGTCTAGTGGATGTCCAGGACCACTCAAGAGGTTAAGGACATTGTTCATCAATTGGGAATGCAACTTGAGAAACGTAAAGCAAATGGAATTGGAAAGGAAGGGCAAAACACTGTATGATTTGTCTGCTTAAGTGCCATATGGCATCTCTTTAAAATGTATAGTACTAGGGAAAAAAAGAGATTAGTGCAAAACATAAGAGCTGCTTCATAGGGCCTTAAGGACCAGCAGTTCAAAATGCTAGAGCATCCAGACAGCTTCACCTGCATCTTAAGGAATAAATGATATCAAGCTACAGAAAATGAGGCACGCAGTACTTCTTGTTAGCTTGACACATGTCCCAGAGTGGAATGATCAGAGTAGTGCTGTTGCATGATTGCTACATGTCTGTGTTGTACTACACAGCTACAGCTGTTGTACAGCTGAATGGCTCTGCTGAGTTAGCAGGAGTGTTGTCCTCCTGTGTAGCCTACGGCTGAGGTGACAACTTGTAGTATCTTTCTAGGGGCTTACTTCAAAGAGAGGTTACTGAGATCAGCCACTGTTTTCTTAAACTGCCTCAAACTATATTTTGGCTGTCATAGGTGTGTGTTATTACTTTGCGTCTTGATGCTAGTTTGGTGGGATTTTATTTGCAAGGAGGGTAATTGCTGGTCTGAACACTTGCAGCTCCATCACAGCCTGTGCCATGGCTGCTCCCCAGGCAGGCACCAGTTGCTCTCTCACTGGGTCTCACGTGTCCCTGGGGCACAGGACAGGGTCTTTTGCTCTGGGTCTCTCAAGAGTAGCAGGATTTCTTAATGATTAATCCCATGTCTGACCCCTCTCCTGTGAACTTGGACAGAAGGGCTAGAAGAGTTTCTAACTCTCAGTTTCTGAGACAGGTCTTCAATTTTCATTTCCTCTTTATATCGTAATTTGAGAATATGTCAGTACAGCAAGGAAATGTGTTTGATATTTTACAAATTTGTACACATTTTCTTTATTCTTAAGACAAAAGGTAAGCCACTGCCAGTCAGCATTTCAGCACCTTAGTGTTCCCAGATCTGGTTTAAGGAAAATATATACATATATAGACACACACAAATATGTTTTTATATATTGGTTTTCATCTGAGCCAGCTGAACTGATTGAGCTGAACTTCAAGACACATGAACGTAGAACAACAAAAAGTAGGTTCTGATATTAAAGTATATTTCCAAATGAATAAATTTGAGAAAAGGCATCTAGGAGAGGACCCTTGCTTAATTCCACATCTCAGTTTAATTATTTTTTTTAAACAGGGAGAATATTATTCACTTGTCTAGATTTTTCAAGCATCTCTGAAGTCTTATATTATGAATTTTTTTTGCAGTACTAAAGGGGTTATTTCTTCCTTTAGCAAATGCCAAATTCTAAAGCTCCGTTTATTAAATACAAATATATATATTTGAGAAAGCTACAAATTGTTCAAAAAGAAAAATAGCTGTGAAAAAAAATCTAAACAGTTGCTCCTAGCTGTTTGTGGACCTGATTCTGTCTCCTTTATTTTTGCTAATTTGCCAATGATTCCTCTGAAGGAAAAGAACTCAAAAGGGGATCTTCGAATTGGTCCCTACAGCTGTGAAACTTCAGATTTGAGATAAAAACTCATGGAGTGCTGTGCAGCATTAACTGAGAAGAGATGAAATTGTTCCATCAACCTGAAGCGCCCCTGAAAGCTATTCATTTTCCACTCTTTATTCTCATTTAAGTCCCAGTAATGTCAATGAGAGCAACTTGCACTCGCAAAGCAAAAATCCACCCAAAGGCAACAATTCAGAATGAAAAGAAGAGGGAGGGGGGGAAAGCCCAGGAACAAAAATTTTCCATCTTGAGCTACAAAACCCTTAACTTCACCACATATGTTTGATTCAAACAATATTTTGTTGGCTGTAAATTGTTTGCAATTGAAATGCTGTCTTTTTAGAGGAAATAATCCAGAAAAGCCTTCCACCCAACTCATGTTAATTTGATTGCATAGTCCATATTTGGAGCATATTAGCATATTCACTTGTGTGTACAAATATATAAACTGTCATCTCCCACGCAGTGAGAAGAAAACTGACAGAGGAGGTTCAGATGGGGGAGAGGGAAAAGAGCTGCCAATGAGGCCAAAGGCTTGCCAAAATCCTGTGAGTGAAGGAAGCAAAAGAAAATGAAAGAAAACACAGAGAATAGACAAGGAGAATGAGTGGCTAATTACTGCACATCCCACTCAGCTAAAAATGAAACATACAGGCAGAAGACATCAGAAAGGCACATATTGCATAGGCACATCCTGACAGCAATGACAAAACAGTGTAATCACAAACAGAAAACTAGGAACCTTTTCCTTTTTGTTGGCAGTGTTGGTTGAATGTATTCTAGCAGAGATGCTGTTACTCTCCTGTCACTGCCAGTCCCTTTTCTTTCCTGTGAGGAAATAAATGGTGCTGGGAAAAGCAAGACTCGGGATCTGGCAGGTTTCTTGTGCCTTCAGGGTCCAATTTGTTTCCCATCAGGGCTAGTGCTTTCCCTCTCTCTCTGCCACAACCCAGGTGGCAGGTATGTTGTGTGCTCGCACTAGGATCTGTGTAGGTTGAGTCTTGATAAGAATCACCAGTTAGAAATTTGGGATGGCTGAGAGATCCCTAATTTCAGCATGATTTACTGTGTTATGAGCAGGTAGCACCTCCTGGTACTGAAGTTCATAACAATTTTAAGGTGTAGCCATTAGTTTTATTTAATCATTTGATGCCGCTTTATAAAAGGCACAATACATGGTCAAAGCCTTCTGATTTTTCCAAGATGTAGATGATAATCACCATACATTCCTGCAGTTCACCAGACTGATCTGTTGCTTTGTGTTGCATTGAATATGAAGAGGTTTAGTAGCTGGATCTTTTATTATCTCAATCTAATTGATCCAAATATAGCCAAATTAAATTTTTCTGGAAGATAAAACCGTAAATCAAAGCTTAGGAATCTGGACAGTGCAGGAAATTCCTGAAGCCATTTTGCATGTGCTCACCTGCCTTTGTTGGGAGCCTGGCTCCTACTTAGAGATGTGCACAAACTGGAGTAGTCTCTGTGAAATGGGCTTTATTCTCACCTATAGCTGTAGAGTCATATGAATGGATCATATAGACCAAACAATTTATGGGTCAGTTCAAAGCAGCATAGATTTGAGGAAGGAAAGGAAATGCATTGTATTTCCTGACAAATTCAAAAGGAGTTTGTTGCCAACTGAAACAGAAAGGAATTACAGCTGGAAGCAATTAACTAGATAATCACATATATCCTGGTTGGTGAGGTTTGTAAAACTTGTGCAATTCAAGATTATTTAGTGAAAATATGTTTGTGAGTAATGTTTTCTACCATCTTCAGTTTGGTGTGTTAGTGGTCTAATGTTATTTAAGTATGCCATAACTGCCTTCCAGTGGTACTTGCAATGCACCCTGTTCAAGCATGTGGAGAAAACTAGTGCAAATGTTCCTGTACCAGTACACATTACTGACAACTTTAGATACTGTATCATGTAAATGCTGTACCAAATACAGGCTATCCTAAAAAATCAGATGAAAACTCTTGGTCCTCGGACCATGTTCCTCAGTTATCTGAGCACAGGATAACTTTAAAAGAAAATCCCTTGAAACTCTAGGAAAATGTTGAGAATGAATCATCTCAAACCTCATGGAAATTGCCATGAGAAGAGCTAGACCATCCAGAGAGTGATCCTCCCAAGGATTAGTCTGTCATTATATCAAAATTTCTGAGGATCTCAGTCAGTAGCACTCACCATTTCAAATGAAAGGATAATTTATTTGAACAACAATGCTAGTATAAGTAAATGGCTGAAGTTTGGAATATGTTGTAGGTAGCAAAATTTGTTTATAATTATTGGAAAGCCACACTAAGAAGAAATAATATAATTCTATCTAATTATGCTCAGACATGTATTTGCAGCAAAGATCAGAAGTGAATAAGGGATATAAATGTACAGCTGTATTTTATGCTTATTAAGTCTCTACTTGTGTTTCTAAACCAATGGTAAAATAAACTTTTAACAAAGCAATGTTTTAACTTACTTGGGAGCTTATTAAGAAAAATAGAAGTCTGTTTCAAATTTCACATATTAAGCATGAATAACTTCTCATTTTGGTTTGATAGGCCTATGGACAAGAGAGTTGGTCATAAAAATGAAATCTTAGCAACATTTCAATCTCTCAAAAGAAAAATTTTAAAAAATCGGTGATATTAACAGTATCAATTTTGCTGATTTTAATATATAGCTCTGGGAAAAGGTAGCCTAGAAAACGTAATGCAACACCAAACCTGATCCTTTGGCTGGACAGTGTTGGTTGGCTGCCAACTTGACATGGGATTGGGAAAAGAGGACAGGAACTATAAAGCCACCTTTCATTCCTATACTGCTGTAGGACTCCAAACTTCTTCCCTGGCAAGCGACAATCACTGGAGTATAGTGACTTGGTCAACTCTTCTAGTTTCTTTTAATTTCTGGTACTGGAGGAGAGATAAATAAATTTTCAATCTCCTGCCTGCACTGTCCCACAATCCTTGTGCAGAAAGGGAATCTTCACAGTGCAACCCCTCTGGCTTTCCGTAGTTTATACCAGTAGAACATCCAGTCCATCACTACTGTGTATGCACAACTTCCATTCAGAGAGCAGTAAGTAGCTAATGAAAGCAACCTAAATAATTGGCAAACAGCATATAGCAAGAAAGCATCTTTAGAACTTCATTCCTTTCTCTTGCAAGTTCCTTATATTTCGCCAGTAAAAAAAAGCAGGGCATTGTGTCAGGTACAGCCAGGGAAGCTCTGAACCATGGGATGTGTTGCTGCAGTGCTGGGCTGTAGATGATACACCCTGCTGCTCTGTAGATTTAACAGCTTAATGGTAAATGCCATGTAAGTGTGTGTTCTAGGGGAGAAACAGTTTTATCTGACTAGTTCAGAGCAAGACCAAAGCAGACAGTTGTCCTTACTTGGTGGTACAAACATGACCAGCAAGGGAGGGTGTGCTCCATGCATTTATTTTTTCCTCCAGGATGTCTTCTCAGAGAGAAGAGAATTCTCCCTTGGGGAGAATATTTCCATGACATGACTCAATAATCTTTTTAAAAGCAAGATTTATTAGAAAAGTAAGAAATTCAATGAGGCGAGGGTATAGATAAAGTAAAGCAAATTTATTCTGAATAAAAGTAATATCATAGTGATTTATTTCAACTAATGTTCTAAATTTGAGTTCACCCCTTTACTTAATTTGACTTACGCAGTCCAGGTGTCACAAGGTAGATGTGGTTAACTTTGTGTTCAAAAAACTTTAAAAAAAAGTGTCCTACTATTGTTTTCAACTGGTAGATCATCTTGTTTCAGAATCTTTTATGTTCCAGCAGGTGTTGGCAGGTAAAAGACTAGCTCACAGTCTGGAACATAGCAGTAAAAGGAAAAAGACAAAGCACTTTCTGGGAAAAAAACTTGAGAAAATACTGCTATATCAGTAAGAGCTTTTGCCATTCCAACCACATTCAAGGTTTTGTTGGTTTGTTTTTTTTCAATGTCAGAAGTCTATCTTAAGCTTTATAAAATACTTATTTCTTGACAAAGTATAAATTCTGCAACATCATCTCATCTCAAAACCCAAATGAAGAAATTAATGACCAGTGACAAATAAAAGTGAAATCCAAGCTAAACACCTAGAAATGAAAGCCATTCTCCTCCTCTATTCCCAAAGGTTTGTATAAATGATAAACCAAAGATGGATAATATGATATCCCCAAAGGCTCAGCAACCTTTGAGTAATTTGGAACAAGGATCTGAGAATTTGCACATCAGCTTCTGCAATAACCTGTGCCCTAGGCAAAGAGCTTTCAGTGGCATTCTCAGAGTTAAGGCCATTAAGTCCACTAATGGGAACATTAGGTTCTCTGTCAAGTCCTGTGGAAGCTGTTCTATATAACAGCTAAAAGAAAAGCTGCAGTTCCTCTACTTAAACTTTTGACAGAAGAAACAGGAAGGAAGAAGTAGCTGGATGGTATGGTTACCTGCAACTTAACTGTAGACAGACATTGAGGATTCCATTGTGTATGTCTGGCAGACAAACTATTTCTTTCCAATGGTGTGTAAATTATTTTTTTTTTCCCATTTTTTGCTAGCAAGTAACTGCACCCTGTGAAGCTAATCCTGCAAATGAAATCCTCCTATTAGGAAAAACAAACCAACACAAACCAAACAAAAAAACCCCACCCCAGGTATGTCAGAACCTTCCCTTTTGGAGCAAAAGCAGAGGCTGGGACAGTTGAGCTGTTTCCGGTAAGGACGGTCTAAAGACCATCTGTGGAGGAACAGTCCCATCATGCCCTTCATGACAGCCTGTACCCAGGTTTTTCATGTCCTTTCCAGCCAGCAAGCTTCAGAGAACCACCCAAAGACTCCTTTTCCCTCCCAGTAGTTTTCCATGCAAATTTCCACTTCTTGACATGGTATACATACAAACACAATGACATAGTGACTCTGACTCCTGCAGGCACGAGAACAGGCACATGAACATGCAGCCCCTCATGCTGGGAACATGCTGCTGATCTGGGTGAAACGTTACCAACCACTCCATGTCCCTGTTACTTGTCCCTTCTGTTCCTTCTCCATCCACGCTTATTGCAGCTTCATGCTTGTTAGCATGACCGTGTGTTCTGTCAATGGGATTCAATTCAAAACAAAACCACCAAAAAAACAGACAAACAAAGAAAAATTACTCGCAAACATTTTCAAGAGAAACCAAAGAATTTCAACAGAAAACTTGTTCATGGAGTGAGTGTGGTTGTGTTGGACTGGGAACTTGTGATGGAAAGTAGACAAGAAAAGGTGGTGACAGTACCTCCCAAGCTGAATCAGCAACAGCCAGAGCAGGGAATTATGTCAGTGAATAAAATTATTAGGTAGGAGATTAAAAAACAAAAAACACAAACCAAACAGAAGTAGTATTTCACATTGCCCATAATCTACCTGTGAAATTCATCACCATGGAATGTTGGTAACACTTATGTGATTAGAAGGGGGAAAAAAGGAGATAAATAAAGGGAAGAAAAAAATTATGAAAATCCTGTTAAAAACTACCTCAGAAAATTCTTGAACTTCAAGTTGCTGGACATTGGGTGAATGTGGCAGGGAAATAACACTTGATTCTCACTCTGTCCTGAGAGTCTTCTCTGTACTTGCACTGACATTTACTGCTGGAGGAGGATACAGGGCTAGATGTAGCTGTGGTGCAACCAGTCCTATGATTTCAGATTTCACACAATCAGGTCTTGTAGGTGTGTGGTGTGAATCTGCAGTCACACACACTAAAACCTATGAAGATCATAGCTTTTAGAAGTCTGTGGAAGATACTTGAAAAGTCTGGTTAAGGTCCAGAAGCTGTTAACCTGGCTTATAAGTATTGGAAAGAAATTGTTACTCACCTTCTGCAATAGAGAACTTCCATTTTTCTGTTATTTTGTAGTGGAAAGGAGAAGTAATTTGGCTCAAATGAGGGCTTGTGTGATTTGACCGTATCAAATGGTCATATAAGTGGCTTTGTCCAGTGTACAATGTGTGTGCATGTATCATTCTGTTTGTGATTTGACTTCTTAGGGATATGGAATGTTTAGAATCAAACCAATACTCTTTCTTACCTTCCTTTGAGAAAAGTGATGTGAGTCAGTTAATCTGCAACAAGTGATCTGACTAAAAGAAAGAAATGTATGACTTTTACATTCATTGCAGGACTTAATTTAGTCATTGAGAAATGCAGAATAGCTTACACATTATAATCTCAGTTATCATCCACTGAAGTACTCTTTTTCCAGAGTTGTAATTGGAATATAATGAATGGCAACAACAAAACAAACAAACAAACAAAAAGTGTAAGGAAAAGAAAATGATGCAAGGTCCTCTGAAATTGAACATTTTGATGGCGATAGGATGGGGAGGAGATGTTTGTTGCAAAAGACTTTTCACTTGTATTATAATTATTCTTTTTCCACAATTGGAACATTCTAAATTATATTATGACATTTGGTATGTGAGAGTAGATTGCAAGAAAAGGACATAAAAAGACAAATTTCAGGCATTTGGCACTGGAGGAGCAGCACTGCTAAGAATTGACTCATCAAGGCTCCAGTCCAGTATGTGTTCAAGTTCACATAAGTGATTTTTTACTTTTTTCTGGAACTATTTTTAATTGTTAGGCTGGACAGGATCCTGGGATCTTATAATATTGGGGCTAAATTAGTCTTTTACAGAAATCTGGTTTTCTAGTTTAGTTTTGGTCACTACCTGAGTAGTGCTATGATGGATTTTTAAGGGAATCTCAATTACTTAAAAAATAGAATTAACAGATCAGTTCCCTTTTGTTTCTATGGATGGTAAGAAGTGTCCTGGACACAGTCAGTATGCACCCAACAACAGCCCCACACAGTGCATGTGCATTACAGATGAAGGATAAAACTAAAGATAGAGAAGTTACATCATTGTCATCTGATGATCAGCCAGCATCGTTTCAATCGCATCCAGAGATCTTTGGTCATTTAACTCCATTCTGTGTCCCTGTCCCCACAAGGTGTAACATTTTAAAGAATAAATCAGATATTTGAGAGATTCATATGGATTAATGTCTGGAGGAGCCCAAGGCTTTTTGATTTCCCAGTGCTTTTGCAAGTCTGGACCATAATGTTGACTATCATCAGCTTATTGAAAACAGCATTAGAACACGTCTTCCTAACTACTTTATTATCCCTAAATACCTACTGCGGAGAAGAAAAGACAAGATAGATCCCCACAGCACTTGCCATGGAAACACTGATCCTGGGGAGAAAAAGCCACTCAAGATCAGTGCTGTCCACTCCATGCCAGTACAGAAACATTCTGATGTATTGTATGAAAAAATGTTTGTAGGTGTAAGAATTACAAGGACAAGTACCTGATCATCAGCCACTGAGAGGGTGAATGTAGCCATTAACTAATTAGCAACAGAATTTGCATAGCCTGCAACTCTCAAACATTTTTATGAATAAATTGATGGTCATCCAAATACTTGCAAATTAATTAATTAAAAAAGATGATAGGATTCTGCAGATAACCAAATGAAACTAACCATTTTTAGTAATTAAAACATTTTACCCTTATGATTACTCACCTAATTCTACTAGGGAGATTATTTTTGTCTAGTTGAGTGGAAAAATCATGACCTTCTACTGTGTGGGGTTTTTTTATTCAGCTCTTTATTTTCTCTTTTACCTCTTGATTGTGCTGGTCTATCTGATATACTAAAAAAAAAAAATAATGCATTAGCTTGGTACTGATTATCTTCTTAGGCAGGACTTGTGAAAATTTAGAGTATTTAAAATTCTCCAGCTGGCTGCTACTGTCTATTTTGACTGCTACAAAATTCACCCATATGCACAACATATTTTTCTTGTCCTTTGGTAATTAATAGCCTTGAAGTGCTAGGGGAAAAAAAAATAATAAAGAAGAAAGAAAAAAAAATGGAAAAAAAAAAAAATCTGTGTTGCCCTGGCACTATTAGAACAGAACTATGAGCTTCTCAAAAGTATGAAATACTTTAGGCTATGTTTAGAGGTGATTGTATTATTTGATGGCTGTAGCCTTGAAGTATTTTGATTTCATCTTAGAAAACAGGGCTGATCTGGATGAATTCCAGCTGAAGCTACAGGAATTGAAGAATTAAGCTACAGAACATAATGAAATGATTCAGTCCCATGCAATCTGATGAGCATCACTGTGTGTAATGGGGTGTGTGTGCAGTTGCATCTGAAGCTGGTTCTATACCATTGATTACAAAAGTACCTTTTACACATAGTGTAAGATAATTACTTTGTATGAAAAGCAGACTATTTTAAAGCATTTATTTTAATAAATACATTTAGCACTAGTTTTCTGTATGTGGGTATATTGTTAGTGGGTAGCATTCAAGGCTAAAGCCCTTACCTTTGTGCTGATGCTGAAAACTATCAATTATGAAACACCTAACAATGTTCTACCAATGAGTGCTCCCTGGTAGCGGCACGTTCCTATTCCTCTCTTTAAAAGACAGATATTGCTGCTTGCAGGAGCACTGAGACTGGGGTACCATTGTTAGGGTTGATTAAGGGGAGGAGGAACTGTTCAAATTTTAGGGTTCTTTTCTTATCAGACATCTATTGAACTGAATAGCATTTTGTTTTATATCACACTCTTTATGGCCTAGGTATCTCAGAGCTCTTTACAAAACAGTCTGCTTTAAAAATAAATATTAAGGGTATAGTGAATTGTGTAGGCATCTATTATGTGATCTGCAATAGCTCACGTGCTCCTTGGCATTTGAACAATGCATTTAGGTAGAAGGTTGATGGGAATATGTAAGATAGTTTTATTTGTGAGTGTTAAAATACATGCTTAAGATTCTCAGCATGGAAACCAAAAGGAGGAGGAAAATATCCTCCAGCTTGTACTTTGGCAAAATTTGCTTGGTGTCCACCTAGATACAGAGTAGTGATAGACAAGAAAAAACAGAGTGGTAATTGTTCAGTGGAGGGATTACTCTTGAAAGGAGTAGTCTCAACCTACAAACATCTCACAAGTGGCTTTGGACCACAGTAGAAATGGTCCTTGTCACTAAATTGTCATTGTTAATGGTAGACCTCAAACTACATGGAGTAGGTCCACAATTTCAGCTAATTTTGACCGTGTGTGAGGAGAAAATAGGAGAGGGCACGTAATAAATGCTGAAGAGGCAGTGCTAAACACAGAAGGGGAAAATAAGAAAGCAAGATAGTCAGTTTCCAGTGAATCTCTTTCCAAAATTGTTGGATTAGTCTCAAATTGTACTGGTGCAGAGTTGCCCTCTATGTCCTCAGTGAATCACTGCATAGCTAGCAGAGGCTATGGAAAAAAAATGCACCTGCAGCTCAGCCACCACAGTTCACAGTCCAGCAGGGTGGAAAGGAGGCAGTAGAATTGGTAAAATCCTATATTGTCCCAAACTGTATAGGTTGTCCTGAATGTGGTCTTTCTTACATGTACAGATACAACAGACTTCCTGCTACAAGGATGTGCTTCTCTGGCTGTGCACCCCAGATGCATTTTCTCTTTCTTTTCTCTAGATTTCTGGCTCTCTGTGCCCAAGCTATCTTTTCCTGTAGTCAAGGTCTCTCTCTTCTTTCTCAACTTCCATCTGTTCTCATCTGTCTTTCAACTCTTCTCTGGCCCCCCCTCCTTCAACCTGGACAACACTGAACCTCTTTTCAAAGCCTTTATTTTTAGAAAAAAATAAAATACATGAAATCTGAATGACTTCAAAACCACATTCTGGTCCTTTTTCTTGCTTCTCAGTCCACTATTGTTGTTCAGACAGTGTATAGAGCACTATATCAAGTAATTGGGTATTATCTTCTGGACTGTAGTTCAGACACTAAAAATAGCATATTAGTGACCACTTTGTTCCATGTGCCTCCTTTAGAAAAAGAGCTAACAGCACTTTTTCAGGTTTTCCATGTTGGAACGTTAACTTCTAGCAGAGGTGCTGTTCTTTTTGTGGTGAAAGCAAAATAAGTATGAGCTGGATATGATTGTCACTTCCAAGTAATGTTGTAAAACTCATTGTCACATGATCATTTTCTGTCACCAGGCTCATACTTGCAAGTTCAGACTGACGTGGTCTCCACTGCTGTTGTTTGACAGCTTTGCTTTGTTGTTCTACTATTCTTTATGCTGTGCTCTAAAAGGCTGTGTAGGGCACTGACAAAATCTCCCTCATTAAGACAACCACCAAGAGGGCCTCTGTAGCCGAAGGTGGCTGATGACTTTCTGTTTTGGCTAGCAATATCTCACAGGTGCCTGATTATCACAAATTACAAGCAATTGCCTCATCTAGTGTATTGCCTGGGCCTCCAAAATCGAGGAACTCAAAATACCTGGTCACTTACTGAAATCCTCTCTGTGCTGTCCACAGTCAGGTAGATTTCAGAACTGGGCAGTGGTTTCTCTCTCTTGATGTGTAAAAAAAACAAATGCAGTCCTGAAAAGTTGGCTTGAAAGCCTAATTATTCAGTGTCTCTTCCCAGGTATCCCCTTCTGTTCAATTGTTGGGGGACCCCTGGAACATGCTTTTATTCCTGGAAATCCTGCAGGTTATTACCCCACTTGCTTCATTATCAGCCAGTGAGGTCACATGCCTGTACATCCCTGCAAGGTGATCTCTTTTTCTTACTGCAGATGTTGAGGAGAAGGATGACCAGCTGACAGTAAAATTGCTTGGTACTGATGAGCCCTTGGCTTTGTTACTGTGGTAAAACATGCATCATTTGACAGCTGCTTGTGCATGGAAAAAACCATAGATGATTAACAGTTTCCTATCTTTTCTTGCTACTGATCTTCCTTGCTTATGACAGATGAGACTCAGATGTCGTTTTTTAAGAGACAGAGAAAGGGAGAATATTGAAACTTGTTCTCACCTAAGTCTTTTATGTTATCCAAAGGACCTTATTTGTAGTAGAGATTTTTTTCTGAATACTAGCTCTCCTAAAATGATCAGATCTGTCATTCAGCTTTAAAAGGGAATGTATATTCTTCCCCTTCTGGATTTTTTTACTATTTTTTTTTTTTTTGGAAAAGGGTATAATGCTAATTTACTTATTCAGAAATTAAAATAGCAAACAGTTTACACGAGGTGTTGATAATTACCTATATTACTGTAATGCTGTGACAGATGTTGGCAAAAAGAGGCAGAAAATGCCTACAGCTGTGCACTCCATGACATCCAGTTTACACTCAGACAGAAGGCTAACAGATGTTCTGAACTGTCACTTTGCCTAAATGTTTTTAAAGTCTAAGGACCTGCTTTATAATTCACTAGGGCCTTGTTTGGTTTCACAGAGGTCCTCAGAATTCCCATCTGTGACAATTAATGTCGAAGACTTTTATAAATCAACCCCGTCCTTATTAGCCCTCAGCAAATAGGTATTGTGTATCTGTATACTCCTGAGACTACTGTTTTTTGTGACCTAGTTATTAATTTCTACAACTTGTGTATAACATAACTCTTGTTTTGAGCAGAAAGAGAATTGGATTAAATGAATTCAACTAGGCAATAGTCGAGAGATTCCTGATGTACATTTGACTGACCTCAGGTTACCTATGTTAAAATATTCTTTATTCTCTTCCTGAATGTTATGTTCATTTTAAGGTGGCTGTAAAATGCTAACAACTTCAAACTACTTGTTTTCCCAAAGGGAAATGGGAATCTTGGTGGCACTAAAATACAGCATTTAAATGAGCATTTCCAGCTGCCAGACATATTCCTATTCCTACAGAAAATTAATATTTTGGAATGGAGACACTATAAAAGTGCCTTGTATGTAGCAGGTGCATGTAAAACTGAGTTTTAAAATAGTATTCAATCTTGAAGCTCCACCCAAATTTTCCAGCATACCTTTAGATAAGCAAAAATATTTCCAGTGTAAAGCAACTTAATACTTTATTGACAGTTGCCATTTATTTTTAAAAGCTGGATTCCTGTTGTACAGTGGTTTGGTAGTTTAAACATTGTGCTAACATAATCAGTGTTTGGCCTCTTCTGTTCCCCATTCCTGTATAGAAGCAGAACTCCAAATTGTACATCTTTCTGGGTTTGTTTCTAAATTACTCCCCACACTTAATTACGAGGATGAGAGGGATGCCTTATTCCTCTTTGTTATAGGCTAAGCTCTCAGTAATCCCAAACAAAAGAGCCAGTTCTGGAAGATATAGGATTTGCTAGCAGGATTATGGTCTCATAGATAATGATGTGCAGTCAGCAGAAGCGAAGCTTTATTTTAATTCAAATAAGCTAGTAAACAAACCACTGACAAGTCTGCTGGTGAGAGTAACTGGCTTCTGTTGCCACATTGGCAGCTAAATTATAGAAAATCTATTATACCCTGTTCACCATATGTTTAATTTAATACAGATACAAATTAAACTATCCACAGTACCTATTAAAATAACAATACATTTTTTAAATATATGAATGTTTTAAGATGCATTCTTCTGACCTTAAGAAGGGCAATGCTGATTTGGGAGACCACAGCAAAACACATGCTGTAGTCAACAGATTCCCTTCAACAACAACAACAGTAATTTGAAAAACCCAGAATATTAATAGTACAGTTTTGTAACAGATAATGAGGTTAATTGGGGTGTTTTACCTTCTAAGCGTCTGCTCTTCCACACTTCCCTCCCCCTAGGTTCCTGGGCCTTGGATTTGATAGAAGTGGTTCATATCTAATCCGTTGTATACTTTTTAATTCAGTGCCAACTAGAGTGTGAGGTTTTTGCCCTTTTCCTGCTGCAAATAGCTATCCCTCATTTCTGCATGTTCTCATTTATTAATGTCCTTTCAAATAACCTGGATTTCCTGACCTGTCAGAAACCTTGGAATTGCTACTCTCTAATACTGGTGGGGGACTTCAAATCATACTGAGGGATCCCTGCTCAGAGCCTGTGTTGTTCAGAGGCTGAAGTGTTGAGCACAACTTGTTGTGGCCAACTACCTGCCCTGATCTTATTGTTACCTCGATTCCTATAATGGCTAAAGTGAAAACAGGTATTGAAAAAAAATGAGAATAATAGGAGGCAAATATTGTGAGGGTCTATCTAAATCTGGGTGTTTCCAAATAAACTGAACTTACCTCGTAAAGTCACAAAGTCTCTGCAGGTTATGGGGATCAGCAGATGTTACTGTGATGAAATGGTGATAGCAGACTGCTTGAAACCATCCAGAAACCACAGAGAAAAAAAATTCACGTCCCCAAATTCATCCTATATCTTAAGTGAATAATAATTTAAAAAGTGGCAGGCAGAATGTTACCAGTGAAGAGCCCTCTGGACTTCACTGGAACCTCCTGCCAACATTGGCTCTCTCCCTTCCAGTTCCAACCTGTTAACAGCAACAATAAGATTGTAATGAAAATGTAAGTTTTGAGAAATTACCTGCCTGTAGGTTGTGCATTGTTACCTTACTCCATGGTCATATATTCCGAACTTAGCTTTCAAAATTATGTTTTTCACCTCACGTAGGAGGTAAGAAGACATGCAAAGTCCATGTGCCTGTGTGGAAGTGTGTGTGCAGGGGCTCTCTAACTCCTGTAAATGCTCAGGATTATACGCCACGTATGTTCCAGGCACTAGATCATACACTGCCATACGTGTAGTGTGTAGCCTGTGCATGGGTATGAGACATCCAGTGTAAAGTGTAAATATATATATAAACACACACTGTGTGCACGTGTATGCACATTGTCTATTTTTTTAATTACTGTTGTTATTTACCAAAGCATTTTCAGAATCAATATATACTTGTAATGCAGACATAAGATACACAGGAATTTAGTAGTTATTGCAAACAAGTTTTGCTTGAAAGTTGCCATCTAAAGGATTTAATATGTGAAGGTGTCAAGTACCAGAGCTATCTGGCCAAAATGTAGACTATTACTGGTGCTGTACTTTCTCCACCTGTTCCCAGGAGAAGTTTATCCTATACCATGTGGTCATCTCTCAGTAAGGGCATGTTTGGCACCACACCTACCCGCAGCAACAATATGGCCATGAGTGTTGGGGTGACAAATTAACAGGTCTTGAGGTTTTCATAGCAATCATGAAAAAAACTAAACACCTGAAAAATCTCCAATTTTAGTTGTTCCATATAGACTCATAGAATCATAAAGGTTGGAAGGGACCTCAAAGATCAAGTTCTAATCGCCCTGCCGTGAGCAGGGAGCCCACACACTGACAGGCCCGCCTGCTTGGCAAGGCTGCAGCTCCTCGGGAGCTGCTCTTGTCACCTACAGGTTCTTTATCGCCACATCCCGGAGGGGTTGGGGGGAGCAATGACAAAAACCTGCTATCGATGTGTCACAAATGTTCTTTTAAGGCTAGAAGGTGGTGGGAAGCTTGTCAAACCCTCCCGAGGCTGCATGTCCGTACCACTCTGCACAGGCAGAATTCTCAGACTTAGCTTGCTTGTTAGAAAAGCCTGACCGAGAGGATGAGAACTTCTGGAAATGGTCGTCTGGGAAGCCCTTTTTCCCGGGAAAAACAAAAGCCCCAGAGGAGAGGCGGCGTAGCCGGGAGCTCCCTGCGGGCCCGGCTCCCCCAGGCCCCTCACGGGGAGGGACGTGGCAGCTGCTCCCGCTGCCTGGAGGCGGAAGCCTCGGTGGGAGCCGGCGGGGGAAAAAAAACTGATAGGAAACTTTAACCCTCTTGTCAGCGAGGCAGAACGAGAAACAAGGGCACGTCCCGTTCCGTGTTAACCTTAATTCCTCCGAGGCAGAGCGGGTGCGGGGGCAGCCGCAGCCGGGCAGCGGTTGTCAGAGCCTGTGCGGGTACAGCAAGTGCAGGAACACTGGCCGGGGGCGAGAAATGCAGCAGCCTGGCTCTTCCTTCCCTGCTTTAGAGCAGCGCCAGTGGGTTTTCCGGGCTAGGGACCCCAAAATGCAAAAATTGTTTCTGTTTTTTGATACAGCTGTGAGTCAGACACCTGCACCCAACCCTCTGCGGGAGAGCGTGGCTGGCAAACACCCTGCTGGTCTTTCCTGGTTTGATGTGCAAGATAGAGACACAGATACATTTCGCAAAATTTGAGTGATTCTTTATGTTATCTACGCACCTGTGTACAGGTGGGTTTGGTTTTTTTCCGAGTCTAAAATGAATCGTGAAAGCTAAAATGTGGGACATGCATTTTCCCACCGCGTGGGTTCGGTCACAGAGATCTAAAAGCTCCGATGTCCTTGTGGGAGGGAGCCCAGCCCTCCGCAGACCAGGGCGATAATACATGGTGAGATACGAGTTTCTTTTAGAGCCCTTCTGTCCTGAGGTTCACCTTTTTTTTTTTTTTCTTTCTTTCTTTTTCTTTCTTTTTTTTTTAATCCCTCCAGAAAGTCTCAGAAATTGCTGCAGAACGTTCGGAAGTTGCAGCCACCCGATCCACGCACTGATGATTTCGTTTCCGGTGATCTGCAAAATGAGCTTTAAGCCAATTTCGTGCTTCAGGCAAAAGAGAGGAATTCGTATTTCCCTCCTAGATGCGTGGCATTCCCGAAATCTCTTTGTCAGCTTCCCGTAGGATGCTGCTGTAATTTGCCTGGAAACTCTTTTCAGTGTTTGTATAATATAGCGGTTAAGAACGACGTGAAATTTCTGAGCCATCTGGATGTTTTGTCTGGAAAGAAAAAGAAATAAAAAAAATCATCCTGCCCTGATAAGTCGGTATGAAACTGCTCAGAGGCTGCTTCCCATTTAGCTCAGAGAACCAATGTTGGTAGCAAAACGCGCGTTTCCTACTAATCCCTTTCCTTCACTGCTCTGAGAATTAGACCACCGCTTCAGGAGAAGCGGGACTTTCTTCCCTGATGTTACCAGTTTAGAAAAGTTCTTGAAAGGTTTCCTGAACTTTGACATGTTCGGCTCTTTCGTGCCACTTTCCATCCCCCCCAGCAACCCTCCCATTGCAAAATCACAGGAGGTTGCTTGAACGATGTGCGTGGAGGTGAGTCCTGCCACCCTCCCTGGAAGCCTCCTCTTGGCGTTAAGCCTGGTAAGAAAAGCTCCCCCCGTCCCCTGGCACCAGGGCCCCCCTGTGCGGGGCCGTGCGGGGCCGTGCGGGGCCGGGCGCTGCGGGCAGGGACGCAGCCGTCGCTCCGCGGCCGCCCCGGAGAGGCTCCCGCACC
>NW_009951958.1:1574573-1576919 GCF_000747805.2 Chaetura pelagica
CCCGCACCCTCCCCGCCCCGGCGGAGCGGGCTGGAGCGAAGATGTTTATCCTGAGATGGAAAATGGGTTGTTGAAAAACAAGCCATGTGCAAATAGTTTAATTTTCCGTTTTGATGCTTATCTTTGTCTCCCGAATTTCATCGGAGAGGCTTTAATTGGCGTGTGGGTAATAGTTCCTAAATAATCCCTTATTAGATGACTTCAGACGAGTTGTGAACCAATAACGTCTTAGTCGCAAAAGTGAAAGTAGAATTTGAAGGCGCAGGTCAGTTTTTGTCAAAGGGCTCATTTGAGCATCTTTAAGTTTGCTGAAAAGCTAATTAAAGAATGTTTGAAGGTTAAAGTCATTATTCCGTGCTGTTGTCGTGCTACAAGTGAGCCGAGTTTTGTGAAAACACAAAGGGCAGAAGTCACAGAGGTGGATTACTGTCAGTCCGGGCTACAGAGGCACAGAGAACTGTGGCATTAATTCCTATAGAAAGGTAGACAAACACAGTCACTGACTAACAACTTTCCCGCAGAGCTCTATTGTCTAAGCACTTTCTTTTGCCATGGGGCTCTCTCCGAGTTGCTACGGTCGTAACTAGATCCAAAACTAGGTAACGGGGAGACTTTCGGGCGCAGAACTCTTGACCTGTGAAACAATTTCCAAGACAAAAACAGCTGAGGGTCTTGGCGTTTCCCTCTAGTATTTATTTCCCCCTTCAGCCGTGCTAATTTATTCATTACTTAGCAGAAAGTTAGCAACGCACGAGAACTCTGCGAGACCCCGGAGCACCCTCGGTGCCCGCTGAGTCCCCTTTGCTGCCGCCCGCTGCTCCCCGCGGGCTGCGGCTCCGGGGGCTTCGGAGGGCGCGGGTCCGGAGCCTGAATTGCGGGGACGACGCCGGAGGCGCTAAGGAACTTTGCGGGAGGCGGCCCCGCGCCCCGGCCGCGCTGCGCGGAAGCTGCGCGCCCCGGAGGGTGCTGGAGCGCGGGGACACGCCGCGTGTCCGCCCGCCGGGAAATCCCGTGGGCTGATCCCGGTGACCGTTAGCACCAGTTTGCGCCTTTGTGTGTGCGTGGACAGCAGATTGCAAAACAACCCGCACAAAGGTACGCGCGTCGACTGCAGAGCCGGGGCTGCTCAGCCTCGCCTCTCCACCGCCCGCTGCCTTCGCCTCTGAGCTGGTTTGCCCCGCTCGCTCTTAAAATCTAGATGTTGAGGTCTGGCGAGGACTGCAGATCTCCCCAAATTCAAAGAAACAGATGTTTGGGCTGATTAGGGATGGGGCGCAGGGGGAGGGGAGGAGGGATCCCTGCAGCTGCAACTCAAAGAAATATATTGATAAAATATTTCAGTGGTAATAAACACGCAGAGATCAGCTCGACCTCGCGAGGTCTTTATTTTAATTTTTTCCCCCTATATACAAAAATCTGTATCAAACCTCTATTCTATGGCTTCAATAAACAGAACCCATTACCTCACGGCAGCTTTTGTTGGCCTGTATACAAGCGAGAACAAAATGGTTATTCAGGAGAACGCTTTCGATTTTTATTGTGTGTAGTATGCACAAAGAGCAGTGTTATTGTATTAAAAAGAACCATCTGTAGCAGAAACAATGGCATCAAATTATCTTTGAATACCCACTGCAAAAATATAAAGCTTTTTTATTATTCTTCTGCTGTACGGTGGGGGACAGAGAAGTGACTTTTTTGTTGTTGTGGGTGCATTCTTATAACACACACACACAAAATCAGCCATTTGGAATTTTTAAGCCATAAACGATTTTTCCCCCCTCTTGTTCCAGGGACCGCAGCTAAAAGCTAGGGCTGGGGCTCGGAGGATGTGTGAGCAAACGGAAGGAGAGCCGGGAGAAGAAAAAACGAAATGGATTCATTCTCTGTCCTGGATGGAGGAGGAGAGGAGAGGAGAAGAGAAGGGGACGTGCGAGCTTCCTTCAACTGCCTCTGTCCGGTGAAAAGTGCTCAGACCCCCGGGGCTGAGCCGGGCTCAGGAGTCCGCCGCGGACTTTCGCTTTAAGCTGCCAATCAAACCGCTAACGAGCCACCACCCTGCTCTGGCACCGACATGTAAGTAGCTGCAGCACAACTTTGACATTCACAGGTTTTTTTTAAGCCCCCCCCCTCCTCCCCCGTGACCTTTAAAATTATCTGGAAATGTAGCTCCCACCTACGAGCTGCCGCTCTGAGCTCCGCAGCGTTAACCCTGGGGACCCGTGAGCGGGTTTGGGTTCGGCTGAAATTGCGCGCTAAGCGGTCGCTACCGCCCCGCGGGGCAAAGCGCTCCCAGCCCGAGGGCTGCCTGTGCCCTGCCCGCCTGCTCCGCGCCCCGGAGCCCACGGC
>NW_009951958.1:1578699-1580010 GCF_000747805.2 Chaetura pelagica
GGGGGGGGCCGTGCCCGGGGAAGTCGAGAATAAATCAATGCATGGAACTGCCTGAGGTCTAACGCTGCCTTCTGATGCACGGCAATTTGGGTTGGAAAAGATCGAATTTGACATTTTGGTTCATTAGAATACCATTTAAAGGGAAGCTCTTTTCAGTTACAGTTAGCAAAGTTGAAGTTGGATTTTCCTTCTCTTCTTCCCCTTTCCCTCCCCCCCCTCCACTTTTTTTGGGGTAAGAATTCGGTAGATAAAGGTTAATCTTGGGTTGAATGATAGAGCTGTGATTGACAAGAGAAAAGGTGTTGAGGGCAGGTCGAGCTGTCTTATTTACAGCCCACTGCTTGCTATAGAGCCTTTGTTAGGGCTGGAAAGCTAATTTAGTGCTGATCAAAAGCACCACAGAGTTAAAGGACTGGTAATGACTGCTAATTTCATTTCAGCCTCATACATCCCCAACTGCTGTAATTAAAGACGTGCTATTTAAATACAGGTGAAGAGTTTTTTGTAGCAGGGAGGAAGTGGGTAGCCGGTTACAATTTTATTTATGCCTCATATGCTAAAAGACCGACATCTGATTTCTGATTTTAGCGAGTTGCTTTTGTGCGGTGTCCTGCCTCTCCGGAGCGGGGCTGTGTGCGGGGCCCGGGCGCGGACGGGCAGGGCGAGGACGGGCAGCGCTGCAAACCAGGGACGCGAGCCCCCAGCTAGCGTGGGGTTCTCTTAACGTTTAATTCTTGCCATCAAACGGCAGCCAGGAAACATCGGGGGCTCTGGGAAGAGGGGAGACGGAGGGGCCTGTGGCAGCTTTTAAGTGCCTCTGCGGAAGCTCCGGTCCTCGTCTTGTTCTTATTTTTTAATTAAATTATTTTCGCACTCCAGGGCGGGTTCGCTGGGCTCTGAAGCGCCGTAATTTCACCACCGACAGAACAGTTTTTCTTTCTGGGAAACATCAAAGGATAAAAGCTCGACGTTTTCGTCGTTGGCTAAAATTGATACCGGGGGAAAAAAAAAAAAAAAAAAAGAGAGAGAGAGAAAAAAAAGAAGGACAGGTTTTTTCCTAACAGGATATGGAATCAGAGGAAAAAATATGCATTATACACTGTGTGTCTGAGGGGCAGGGGGGTCAGTAGACAAATAAAGCATGTTGTTTGCTGAGATGGAGAGTCCATGAAGTGAGCCAGCTTAGCAGCAGGTCCCTGCAGGGATGTATCCCCGAGCCAGGGCTGCCGGGGGCACCGCGGGGCGCGCAGCTGGTCTGTGTCGGGGCCCACGGCAGCGGCGGGGGGAGCGCAGCAGAAGCAGGCGCGCCGG
>NW_009951958.1:1580086-1584200 GCF_000747805.2 Chaetura pelagica
GCCGCGGGGGGCCCAGCCGCGTCCAGCCGGGGCTGTTCGCTCTGTGGAGATACAAACAGTTAAATAATAATAATAATTAATAATAATAATAAAAGCAACCGATTGTTTCTAACCGACGCTTTCCCAGAGCCTGGGCCCTAGAGAAATGTCGCTAAGCGTTGCTGTCCCACACCCAGCAAGAGCAGCGGTGCTGCTGCCGGACCGCCCTGCCAGCCCGGGCTCTGCCCGCCGGCCAGAGGGGCATCCTCAGAGCCCCGCTTCTTCCTTGGTAGCGTTAGGCACAAAAACATCCTTGATTTTTTTTGTCCTTGTTGCCAATTTCGGTGTTGTGGTGCTGCCTGGAAACGCCAGCCTTTCAGAGGCTCGTGCTTGTGTTTTCCTCTCAAGGTGTCTTAAATAAGTCGGCGTTGACAGGTGTTGCTTGTGAGCAGCGTCGAATGTTTCCTTTCCATGAAGGAGAAATTTCTAAAATGACATGTGTTTAAACCTGAAGCAATAAGGTCGTTTAACCTCCCTCTACACTCCCCCCCGAGACACACACACACACACACCCCCCCAAAAAAAAAAAAAAAGAAAGAAAAGAAAAAAAAAACCCCAAAACACCCAAACACAAAAACTTGAGCAAAATAAACACCCCCTCCCCCAATTCCTGGAAAAGGAAGAAGCCTTCTCTTAAGTGAATGCCTGGGGTGGGTTTTTTCTTCCTCACTGTGGAGATGACAGATTTAAAAGAAACCTGGGTGATATAAAACGATTAGCCAAAATATGTGAAGTGCTGCATTGTCACCAACTTTTTGAGATGAATTAGCTACTTATTTTACAGGCATCTGCACAGCTCTGTGCAGCGCATTTAACGGCGGTGTTTGCGAGTTGCGGTAACACCCAGCACCGTTTATGCGTCTTGCGTGCGAAGAGAAACACTAATGGAAACCAAATTATTCCTGCTAAATCGGGCTTATTTTGTATCTCCTGTTGACAGCCTGGATGAAAGTCACAACGCCGCAGATATTTTTTTTTAAATTATTATTAAATGAATCCTGTGGGGGTTGGTTTCACAAGAAACTTTTCACTTAGAAATTATATCCTGATAGATTTTTATGGAAGATGGTTTTTGTCGCGCTGAGTTTACTTTCTCCATTCGCTCAGTTTGATCTCCGCTTGAGACTCCTAATGCGGCAATTCTGTAGCAAGAGCGCCCAAAATAAAGACATAGCATTTTCTAGAAATAATAGCAAGACCCCTGCACAGATTTCCTGTACAACGGAATTCCCAGATTTCCTTTACCGTTTCTCTAGTTAGCGTGCGTTGGGTATATATAGCTCTGAAATTAAGCACAAAATATACATCTCTATAGATCTGTCAAGCTAGCTATAAACACAGATATTATATGCCAATTACCACAGGAAACGGAAAAAATACAGAGCGGTTGGTACACACGGTTTAACGTCGAGGCACTTTACAAAAAATGTAGTGACTGCTGCTGAAAGGTGAATTATTAACCCGGTTCCAGGAGAGGGGCTGTTAGTGCTCCCCTTAGAAACAGCAGTTGTGAGGGGGGCTGTAAAGGGATCGTAAACTTCCCGCTCCTAAGGGCAGAAGGTGGCACATAAAACCAAGGGTCCCGAGTGATTGCTTTGACCGAAATGCGGTTTTCCCGGGGTTCAGTCCGTAGCTCACATGCCGGGTTTATTCTGCGGTCGTTACTCAAGGGAGCAATTGCTGCAAATCGGGGATGGGGTCCCAGGCTTGTCAGACAGCTGGCAGCAAAGGAGGGGGGTCAGCTCTGTGGTCGTTCTCGTTCATCTCCTCATAGAGGCAAAGTGCATTTTTAGTTTATTTATGTCTTTTGGAAGGAGTTTTTTTGGGGCGCCGGCACTTCCTAGAGCTGTCTCGAGCGGTGGAAGGCGAGACTTGAAGAAACAAACCAGAAGAGCCACCTCAAATATCAGTCTCCCACTTTACCTTTATTGTCTTCTCCTTCAGCCTCTCCCTGCCACCTGCTGCCCTCAGCTCCTGCTTCCCCTCAGCAGCGCCCTGCCCTGCCCTGCCCTGCCCTGCCCACCCCTGGAACCAGCCGAGCCCGGTGGGCACCCGCGGGCATTTCTCCCCACCTTCCTCTGGCCCCGCCGGCAGGACCTCCGCGGGGCCAGGCGGGGTGTTAGGAGAAGCCCGTGATTTCCAAGGAAAAAGGACCGTGGCAGCCCCCCAGCACATCCCCACACCCCCAGCCCAGAGGTGCTCCAGATCTTTGTGTGCCTAAAATGCTTCTCACGGCCCCGCTGGTTGCACACACATCCGTGGCCTATGCCTGGCTTGAGGGGGCAGCCGGAACCCCCTTTGCTGCCCCGGGGCAGCTGCCTGAGGCCCCCTCGTTTCCCTCACACTGCGCTTGGGCTTCTTCCTCCGGCAAATGCTCTTTCGAGTCTTTGGGTGGAGGACAGTGGATAGACACATGGCAAGTGTTGTTGTTATTATTTATAGCACCGTCTCTCGCTCCGATTAAGCGCCGTCTAAATATGAATTCACAGTATAGACAGCTAGTCTATAATTTGAATTAAAATCCCCCCAACGAGCCCGACGCTGGAGAATTCTGAAATCACAAGCCTAAGTTGACACAATGAGCCCATGGTGTCAATAAACCATGGGCGAGATGGAAAGATTGTCACTCCAGACTGTAACAGTTCTGAAAGTGTCATTACCGTCTGTCCTGTCAATGAGCTCCAAATTAAGGACTAGGAGGAACAGCGAGATAAAAGTCACCGTCTTGGCTCCATTATGGGCAATCGTGTCAGTGAGCTGAGAATCTCTGCAAAACTGGAAAGGGCGCGCTTTTTTTCCCGCCTTTTTTTTGTTGTTGTTTGTTTGTTTGTTTGTTTGTTGAGGTTTTTTTTAATGTGCTTTTCAAACCCTACCTCGGGATGCCAGAGTTTGAGGTGTGCTGAGGAGCGAAGCAACCTCGAAGCACCCCAGGTTGTCCCTCAGGCGTTCCCATTGAAACTGCCAGAGTTTCTTTGGGAAACGGTGCGACTTCAATGGAGGAGCTGGAATAATTCCATCAAAACTGCGCTGAGGCCAAAGAGGACTCAGTTTGATTTGGGTGGCACGTGTGATCCCATGAACAGACACTTTTTTACACCATTATTTTCTTAAGTCAACACAAAGGTGGTGAAGGGGAAAGAGGGAAATAAAATAGAAGCCTCAGCTTTAGTAAAAGACAATACAACTCTGAGATAGCCCCTTCCAGGCATTAAGACTCTCACAGAATGTCCCCAACCTCTCTCTCCTGTGAGCCCGAGAGAGTTAAGGGGACTCATTCAGGAACTGGAAACCTTCAGTTCTGGATTTTTGTGCCTTTGTGGGTTTAAGCAAAGCAGTTAGCGTTCTTCAGGAGGGGTTTTGTGTTTAATATACATGAGTTCATTCAACTACAATGGGAAAAGAAAACTCATTTGTTCTTATAAAACTAGGAAGGAAAGATAACTTCAAATAGACAGCCAAAAAGGATCCTGCTCGAGGGGGCTGTCTCTCACTGAAGGGCCTACATTCAACTGTAATTTCGCCCCGTTATGTTGTGCAGTAATTCCTGAGTTTATCCTCGCCACTGGTGCTTGATTTTCTCGTTTATATTAAGGTCATGTGAGAGAAATACGGGATTCAATTATAGTCTTCTCTGGGAAGGAGCTCAGGGAGTGTTATTTTAGATGCAGGGAAAAAACCTGCAGAGTTTGAGGCTATCTCTGAAGGGTCCTGGAAGCGTGTTTGGACAGTCGATTTCTCCATTTATTGGGAAGCCTTTTGAAAGTGACTTTGAGAGGCGGCTTTTCTGCTGTTTATTGTGCACCTTAAGCTCGTCCCAGGATCTGAGCTTTATTTATATTTTTGTTTAAATTATTATTATTATTCTTTCGCTTCCCGTGGCACTGGTGAAAGATGGAGCCGGTTCTTTTCCTTTTTCCTTTTTATTTATTTGTTGTTATTATTATTATTATTGTTGTTGTTATTATTTAACTCCCAAAGCCCCCAGCACCGGCAGCGCTCACGCATGCGGTGGCCGCCGGGAGAGTAGGTGGCAGAGGGACCTCTCGGAGGACACGGCGGGCCCCGACCCCGCGGG
>NW_009951958.1:1584223-1587113 GCF_000747805.2 Chaetura pelagica
GCGGCCGCGCCCCCCCGGTGTCCCCTTGTGTCCCCCGGCGGTTCGGAGAGGACCCGGGCCGTGCGCTGCCCACCCGGCCGCACGTGTGCTCGCCCTGCGGTTTCATTAGGGAGAAGGAGGATGAAAGGGAAGGCCGGGAGGAACGCGGAGCTCCCTCTGCATTCTCCGGCTTTCAAGGGTCCTTAGAGCCCTTGAATGAAATTATTGGGCGAAATGGGGTCTGGCGGGAGCCGTTGTGACTCGCCCCCCTCCTTGGTTTGTACGTGTAATGCTACTTCTGAGAGCGACAACCGGGCTACTTGCTGGACAGGCAGGGACAAAAAGGAGATTAAACCGTTTTAAATAATAATAAAAATTATCCAAAACGTAAGCAGAGTGGATTACGATTGCCTCAGCGCCTCGGTTTCCCCCAGATTGCACTAACAGCCGCCCTCGGGGCTGCAGGGAGGGTGGCCCGGGCCGGGCAGCGACGGGGACCCCGGTGGGGAGCCCGGTGGGCGCGGGTCGGACGCGCCGCCGCCCTCGGCCCCGCGAAACTTTTGAAGTTGCTTTGAACTTTTTTTTTCCTTCGTCCCCGGCCCCTCTCCCCCAGTTCCCGGCCGTTGTCCCCGTGTCTGCGTCCGTCGCCGTGTGAGATGTGTATTTGGTCGAGGAAATCTCGCTGTTCGCTCACCTCGGAGGGTGCAGGAGGCCGGGGAGGGCGGCCCGGCGGGTCGGGCAGCGGGGCTTCTTCAGCCCCACGCACCGTCCGTGGCTCCTGGCCCTTCGCTGGGTCCGTACCCACTCGAAACGTGGTTGACTTTGATTCTATGGCATTCCCGGGTTCTCCTCCCCAACACGTCCTCGAGACATTACCGCAAACTCACCATGTGATATATTTGAAATTCCCCAGAGATTGGGGTACAGTCAGTGCATTCAAACCTCCCTGGCTCACTTCGGCTCCTGAGCGCTGGGCTGGTGCTGACAGCGTCAGAGGGGGAAGAGGAAATTTCTTTGCACAATTTCGTCTTGGCATTATTATATTTATTTTTTTTTTAAACGTAATGAAATTAAAACTTTTGGAGCTCACAGTTGACATTTTGCAGAAAATTGAGTTATCAAGGCAGTAATTATTTCACAGGGAGATAAAACTCTCATAGCCCTAACTGTCAAATAGGCCCCTTTTCAGATTTTAATTACAAAATAAAATTAGTCTGCTCTTCCTCGGAAGGGTTTGTGAGTGGCTAAACAGAGCTTTCCCCAATACTGGTGGTCGTCAAACTCTGCTAATTAGCAATGCTGAGAAATTCCAGTTAACAAGGACATTCTCTAAGTCTCTGCAGGTTCCCTGCCGTTCGCCTTCATTTCCATAAGAAGATTAAGAGTGGAGGGGAACACACTCAAATGCAGATGCAGAAAAGAAGCGTTTTTAACAAGCATCATAATAGTAAGATGCTTGGCTAGTTCTCACCTAATTACCGCAAGTTAAACCTCTATTTGCAGCTAAGGACAAAAAATGGAGCTGCAATCTCCCATCTCCAGAAGACTGCTTAATAGTTTGCTTTAGATTAGTTACCAGTAGGTTCAAGAAAAAGAAATAATACGAAAATGTGTATATACTTTCCGATACAGTTAACACGATAGGTTGTATCCTTAGGGCTTTTGGAGGAATCGGCGAGTATTAGAACAATAAATACATGAGATCCAAGTAGTTAACATTCATTTTCTTTTTAAGAAACTCATAACCTGGAAATACGAGTGCGTGTGCCGCAGAGCCATCACTGAGCACATTTGCAGACTATTTGTTTAACATAAGCACTTTTCATTTCCATAAATTATACCAAAGGCAACGATTTTATAAATCCACTCAGATTAAACCATCTCTCCGTAGGCCTCCCTTCCAACGTGGCTATATTCTGCCAGAGAGACCACTCTTGGTCTCTGGTTGTTATGGTCATTAATACAGGAAATCAGGGACCTTTTAAAAATGTATTTATTTTATAGCCAGCATCCCGGGCTGCTCCTGCTTCCTCCTGTGCGTTCATATTCCCAACCCAGGGCACCTCAGGAGGAAAGGGAGAAAACGCCCTAAAAGAACCATCGTCCTCTATTTTCTGTACTGTATTATTATGCATATACGCCAGATAGTTTATTGAGCCGATAATTAAAACAGGTAATTAAAATAGAGCTGTAAATACTCCCAATAACACGATTGTTAAGCATTTCCCATCCTTTATTCGTATGATAAATGCAATTACGAAAGGGCCAGGCCCGGAAAGGCCTCCAGCCCGCACCTTCCTGCCCCTGCCCGCGGCCCCGGACCGCGCACCCCGCGCAGCTCCTGCAGCTACAGCCGGAGCAAAAATAACCCTTTGCTTGTGCACCATCATCCCTCAGTTATCAGTTTATTACGATGAGCAAACATCATTGCCAGCCAGCCACCTTTTTTTTTTTCCCCCCCCCAAGCTTATTATCCCTAAAATTTCTTAATTTTTTTATATACCCTTATCAGTTGCAGACCAAAGGGAGAACAATGAGAAAGTAAACAGTCACCGTGCCCTCAGGAGCGTCTGGACAATCAGAATCCGTTTACATCCCACATCTCGTAATTTGCACCTATTTTTCGACGGTTTAACCCATCACTTCTCTGCGGGTTATAGATACATTTTCGAATGAAGCACGTTAAACCCGATAGGATTTATTTGCGTAATCCACACAGAGGAAAAGATGTATCCTTGCTCGCTGCTGGGCTTGTTTTTTTATTATTATTATTATTGTTGTTATTATTATTTAGATTGGGCGCAACCGCCCGCTCCCTCCCCCCTGCCCGGCTCCCCGTCCTTCCCCCGCAGCGCGTTCCCGCCCGGGGCCGGCAGGGGGCGCCGCAGCGCCGCGCCTGAGCCCTCGCGGG
>NW_009951958.1:1588086-1589535 GCF_000747805.2 Chaetura pelagica
AGCCGTCCCGGCGGTTCGGAGCCCCCGCCCCGTTTCATGCAAAACCAGGGGTAGAGACTTGTCCTCAGTGGCGGAGCCGCCGCGCGCTGATTGGCCGGGGCGAACACATTTATTCCCTGACAAGCCCCCATCACATGGATGGTTGTCTATTAACTTGTTCAAAAAAGTATCAGGAGTTGTCAAGGCAGAGAGAGAGAGTGTGTGTGTTTGCAAAAGGGGGTAAAGTAGTTTGCTGGCTCTTTAAGACTGAGGTGGAGAGAGAGAGAGAGAGAGAGAGAGGCAGGCAGAGAAAAGGGGAAAAGGAGGAAGAAGTTTTTGAAAATCGAGGCTCCGGTGGTAATAATAGCTGTTATTAGCATTATTAATCCATCAGGGAAGAGGAAGATCCTGATCTTGATCCAAGTGTGGTTTTGGGGAGTCCCCCTCCCCCCTTTCCTACCCCTCCCTAGGAAAAAAAAAAAAAAAAAAAAAAACCCGGCTTGGGTCTTCCCCGGGGGTGCGCCCGCCCAGGCTGGTTCCAGGCAAAAGTAGTTTGAATGTACAACATGATGGAAACCGAGCTGAAACCTCCCGCCCCCCAGCAAACTTCGGGGGGAGGCACAGGCAACTCCAACTCGGCCGCCAACAACCAGAAGAACAGCCCGGACCGGGTCAAGCGCCCGATGAACGCGTTCATGGTGTGGTCCCGCGGCCAGCGGCGGAAAATGGCCCAGGAGAACCCGAAGATGCACAACTCCGAGATCAGCAAGCGGCTCGGGGCGGAGTGGAAACTTTTATCCGAGGCGGAAAAGAGACCCTTCATTGACGAAGCCAAGCGGCTCAGAGCTCTGCACATGAAGGAGCACCCGGATTATAAATACCGACCCCGGAGGAAAACCAAGACCCTCATGAAGAAGGATAAGTACACGTTGCCGGGGGGCTTGCTGGCACCGGGCACCAATACCATGACGACTGGGGTAGGGGTTGGGGCCACCTTGGGAGCTGGGGTGAACCAGAGGATGGACAGTTACGCGCACATGAACGGCTGGACCAACGGAGGCTATGGGATGATGCAAGAGCAGCTCGGCTACCCGCAGCACCCGGGTCTGAACGCGCACAACGCGGCGCAGATGCAGCCCATGCACCGCTACGACGTGAGCGCCCTGCAGTACAACTCCATGACCAGCTCGCAGACTTACATGAACGGATCGCCTACCTACAGCATGTCTTACTCCCAGCAAGGGACCCCGGGCATGGCCCTGGGCTCCATGGGCTCGGTGGTCAAGACGGAATCCAGCTCCAGTCCCCCCGTAGTCACTTCCTCGTCTCATTCAAGGGCTCCTTGCCAAGCTGGGGACCTTCGGGACATGATCAGCATGTATCTACCAGGTGCTGAAGTACCAGAACCAGCTGCCCCAAGCAGCCTTCATATGTCCCAACACTACCAGAGTGCACCTGTTCCTGGCACAG
>NW_009951958.1:1589617-1591339 GCF_000747805.2 Chaetura pelagica
GGGGGGGGGGGCAGAAATTAAACCGACAAGGAACTTGTATAGATCTCGGAGGGGCAGCAATTACAGAAAACTTTGAAAAAGTTCTAGTGAAAACGGTAGGAACTTTGCATAAAGTTTGCAAAAGTCTTTACCAATAATATTTAGAGCTAGACTCAAAGAGCGAAGAGGAAAATGTTTTAATATTCGCAGGCCACTTTTGTACAGTATTTATCAAAAGAAACATGGCAATCAGAATGTCCATTGGTAATATTGAGAGGAGGGGGAAAAATACAAAACAAACCCAAACATCTCGCGAATTGGCCAATTATTTTTTAAAAAACAGAGTCTACTTGGAGCATTGTGGCTTTGGCAGCTGAATTTATAGCAGCTGCGAGAGGAGAAGAAATTATTTGACAGCATTTGGACATTGAAATTGTTTTAGAAATTGTACAAAAGACCAAAAAAAAGGTAAGATGAGTCTTTGCAAGCCATGGGCTTGGTTTGCTGTGAAAGGGCAAACGTTTAGATTGTACTAAATTTAATATTTTATTTTTTTTTTTACTTCTTGTTAAAAAGCAAAAATTGCCATGCAGGTTCTCACGCCGTTTGTTAATTTATAATAACTTTTTGTTTCCAGACTTCATCCTGTTCAAGGGGGAAAAAAAAAAAAAAAAAAAAAAAAAAGGAAAAAACCACTCAACCTGAAATTACTGTGTTTGAAATATTTTCTTATGGTTTGTAATATTTCTGTAAATTTATTGTGATGATATTTTAAGTTCTTTTTTTTTTTTTGTTCTTTTTTTTTTTTTTTTTTCCTCATTTTCCGTAGTTGTATTTTAAAGATTCGGCTCTGTATTATTTGAAATCAGTCTGCCGACAGTCCATGTATATATATTTGAACTAATACCATCCTTATAACAGGTACATATTCAAGTTAAGTTTTTACTCCATTATGCACAGTTTGAGATAAATAAATTTTTGACATATGGACACTGAAGTTCCGTTTGAGTCTTGGATTTATTTTTGTAACGCAAGATGTTTTTTGCAATAATTCATGCAGTTTGAAGGTATCATCGTAGCCAACAGTACGACCAATAATGCAGCAATATATATATATAAAGCATTAATATTTTTATGTGTATGTATGGAGAAAGTACAGTAGCTTTAATGGAGTAATGCCTGTGTCTCCGGGGGGACGAGAATGCGGAGTGAGACGCTCGTTTCCCAGTTCTCTTCCCTTCCCAGGACGAGGGGTGCGATCGGGTAGGGGGGGTCGGACTCGGCTGCTTTGGACCACTTGTTGCCTCCGGCGGGGCGAGCCGGGGGCTGCCGGGGCCGGGCGGAGGGGGAGCCCGGGCAGGGGCACCGCCAGCGCCCGCCGTGTTCCCATGTACAGATCATTGATTTCTCTCTTTTCCCAACGGTACCTTCTTCCTCTGGGTCTCGCAGGAGGGGACCCGGTTTTTCCCGGCCGGGAGCCCCGAGGCGGCCGGCCTAGCGGGGGGCTGAGCGCTCCCAGCTCCCTTTGTTTGGGACTTCCCAAACTTTCCTCTCCCGGCTCCTGTGCAGCTCAGGAGGTGAGAGGTGGGGGCGGGGGTGGGCTTGGCCAGGCAAAGGTAAGAAACAGCAAAAAGTGGAAAAAAACGAACAAAACCAGTCGAATACCAGAGACTTTCACGCTTTATCACAGCTCTTTCTTGAACCCTATTTCTTAAATTGCCAGCGCGGTGTAGCCCCGTTTCG
>NW_009951958.1:1591635-1594811 GCF_000747805.2 Chaetura pelagica
GGGGGGGGGAAAAAAACAACCAACAAAACAGATAGGAAATGTAGGGCACTGTGTTTGCAAACTGCTCGTGTCTTCTGCTAATGGCGTCTTGTGCGTGGCAAGGAAAGGATGTGATGTTTGGCTTGGGCAAGGCACGATGTGGGCACCCCGGCCTGGCAGCAAGTGTTGCTCAGCTTTTCTCTCTAGTATTTCTTGTCAGTCACCGGATTTCGCTGTAGCTCGGGGAGGAAGGCGACAGGGGGAAAACAGAAAAAAAAAAAGAGGGGAGGGGGGGAAAGAAAAAAGAAAATAAGAATCAGCCACACCACACACCAAAGTTACCTGGCTTGTTGTGGCTTTTATTTAGTAGTACCACTTCCTAGGCTCAGTTCTGGCCTCCCTCCTTGAAGCCTGGTGTCCAGATGAAAACTTAACATTGCCAGACTGGAAGATGCAGAGTTGTGCTCAGTGCCTGGTTTTAGGAGTTTAGCTCCTTTTGTCCCTTTTATTTCTGCACCGTCGCGATACTTGGGCAGTAGAGCAATTCTTGGAGATTTCCAACCTTTGCTATTTCTTTTACATGAGTGCAACGAGTAAAATATTCTTTTCCAGAGCTGTGAGCGTTTGCAATGCGTCTGGGGATTATCCACGTGGTAACGAGCCCACAGCCCCACTTGCCTCACTGAGAAAAGAGAACCAGGAATAAAAACCCAATCGATATCGTGATTCCATTTTTCAAAAGCGAATCTTAGCCAATTAACAGCAATAAAACCTGGCCCCTTTTTGAAGTGCTAACTAAAATATTCGAGGGGGGTAGTTGGAAATGTTGGTCCTTTTACAATTCGCATAGAGAAGGGGAGGTAATACCATTAAACAAAAGGCACTAAGCCACATATTCAGGCTTAGTGAATTCAGCAACTTTTTATATAGGCAATTTGTTTAAGCTTAGATTTCAGAGCACGATGTGGAATATATGTTGTTGTAACCTGATCTCCCTTGGACAGATTCCTTACATCCATCCATCCATCCATCCATCCATCCATCCATCCATCCATCCGTTTACAGAGGAAAACCCAAAGCATTTTACACGTACAGCTGAACGATTTTATTTGGAGAAACGCCATTGTCCACTGCTAATTTTAAATTCAAAACATTCAATAACCTCATTTACACTGAAGCTGTTATCCCGGGCTTTCGTTTTTGGCAGCTAAAACGTGTAGCAGACCTTGAGGATATGTTTTTTTTTTTGGTTATTGAAGATCTTTGGGGTTCTCCGTGTTTTCCCTCTGGTGAGTTGTTGTGTGCTTTATAGCCAGGGTGATTCTCGGTCCAAGACAGGCAGTGTAATGTTTCGCCAACCTTCTACAGAGCCGGAATGAACCCAAGAATACGATTATAGTTTCCCCTGTGATTTTTTTTTACGGCTTTTTAAGGACTGGGGTGTTAAAATACTTTGCGGAACTGGAGAGGTAGATTAGCAGGGTCTCTTGCCAAAGCTGGGAATCTGGTATTACAGACTGTCCCAGGGGGAAATCGCTCACATTAACCACTAAATGAATATTTGACAAGGGCTCATTCGGGGGTATTATTACTACAAACGGGTCCCTACTGGACTTTCCAAGGGTCAAAGAGCAATGGTTCAATTAATTATTTAGACTGTTAGTAGATTTGGTTGTAATAGCTGTACTTATTTCTACAACCGACAGCTTCTTGCGGTGAGGGACCTGGGGAGAGGCTCTGCCTCGCAGCCTCTGCTCCAGCCCGCGGCCGGCAGGGACGGGCAGAGCGGCTGTCGGCAGATGCTTCTGGCCTAATCATCAGTTTTTATTCCATGAGATACCCACTGGTGCCGTGTGGGACACCGGGGGTGGCGGTGAGCCCCACAGCAGCGTGTTCTCTCTCCAGATCAATTCCTCCAGGTCCCCAACGGGCAGCAAACCTGTATTTATCTCCGAACGGGAGGCAGATAGCTCAGCAATTGAAGTAGTACATAATGTAGGTGCCACTGAAAGAAAGAGGCCCATTACTGATAGGTGTGATTAGATACACTTCAGTTATTTAAATCCAGGTCTAACTCAAATATTAAAATCTAAAGCCTGCTTGGGTGCGTGCGAGATTCCCGAGGATATATGCAAAATAATGATATTCTGATGGCAGAATAGCTTCGTTTTCGCGTTTTTAACTCTAGCCAGTCTCGCCTGACACTGTCGTTTCAACATTTTTGTTGTTTGAGGGGCGGGGGGGGGAGAGAAGGGAGGATTATTTTGTTTAATTTCTACAACAAACATGTCCGCAGTAGTAGAAACTTAAAAAAAAAAAAAAATGTTGGGAGTGTGCGATTAGGTGACAATAATATATGTTGAATGAATAAGAGATAAGCTGCAAGGGGGGAGAGGGAAGCAGTAATTACAAACCCAATTCATTCAGCTTTTCAGGACTTTTGTTGTGGGAGCTCCATTGACGGGCTTCGAGCTGCCAGTTTTCTCACATTAAAAAGAACTGATCAGCGCCTCAGGGGGACAAGCAACACCGCTTAACTGCATAGTGATGGGGTCCTCATTTAGAGCCATTACAACAAGAAAATTAAACAGAGCCTTTGTGTGCACCAGGTTTACTTTTCAATTGCTGACAGTTTATAGCTAACTGCTCAGAGATTGAAGTTTGATTGCGGTTTGATCGCCTGCTAGTTAGCACCAGCGCTATTTTAGTTTTGGTAATTAAACCCAGTTTTTCTGACGGTGGCACGGGGAGCTGCGAGAAGTTCGGTGCTCTTCTGCTTTTGAGGAATCAATTGCCTTGGCGAGGACATACCGCGCTGAAGTGAGTGTGGGGGCTGTTTCACTCGCGACCTGAAAAGAAAAGGAAGCCAGGAATGGAAATTCTCGGAACTGCAGAGTTGGCTGAGCGGGAGGGCGAGCTCCGCTCCGTCCCTCGGGCGCCCGGCGGTTCTGCCCGGGACCGGCCGCGCTGCCCGCTCCGCGCTCGGCGGAACTGCCGGGCAGGTGCCGGGCGGAGCAGGGAGCGGATGGGGTACAAAGCAACCCCCCCCCCCACCCTTGCCGTGATGATTTGGAAGCTTTGCTTCTGGACTACGCGACGGTTTGGTAGAGCTGAGCCCCGTGAGTGTGTCTGTGCGTGTGTGTGTTTGTATCGGTGTGCGCCTGTGCGTGCGGGGGGGCGGAGGGGGGAGGAGGGGA
>NW_009951958.1:1595931-1597104 GCF_000747805.2 Chaetura pelagica
GGCGCCCCGCCGGGGCTCGGGGGAGCGGGGCTCGGGGTTGCGGGGCTCGGGGTTGCGGGGCTCGGGGTTGCGGGGCTGGGGCTCGTCCCTCCACCACCCCCGGCCCACGGGCTCCTGCCAGGTCTGCGGGTGCCACGGGAGAAGCTCGTCAACGTGTCCTTCTGGCATTTCTTAGAATGATGGTTCCTTTAAGCTCTTACAAATTACAAAAGTTGTGGAAGACAGAAAAATAATTAATGTATTAAAACAAGCAGCGAATTCCTCAGGAGGCACCTTATCAACTCCAGCCACACTGGCTTCATCCCTCCTCGTATGCTAATGCCCCGTGACGTCACCGGCGCCAGATTGAATGTGAATCAGTTATGAAATTATTAGTTTTAGCTTAAAAAGCAATCTGGCTCTCCTGCGAGTGAGGTTTGTGCTGCTGCGGGTTCTCGTTCCGTGTCCTCCCCATGTTATGTACACACAGTAGTTGCGACTTTCCTGTCACATGAATCAATATTTCCAAAGCACACATCTGAACTGGGGTTGATGTAAAGAAACTATAGCTTAATTTGGTCCCGTTTCTGAGACGGCTGTGTCTGCTTTATCGATACACACATTACACCCGAAACCAGACAATCGGATTTCCTCCTACTTTCCAGGTAGGCAAGAGCTCCTTGTGATTTATTTCTGCTAAGATCCCACTGAGGGGGTGGGATTCTTTGCCAGCATCTGAGAAAAAAAAAACATACTCAGGAGTGTTTGCTTTTGCTAGCCACAGAGGAAAATGGGCCAGAAAAGGGGGAAATACAGATTTTCCTGTTTGTTTTTATCAAATAGATTTTTATTTTTTTTTTTACTTAGGGTTTTGAAAAGGAGAGTAGCCCAGCGGTGGAGGGCCAAGGGATCTGAGCGGGGAACAATGGGAATTAACACCGTTTCAATCGTTGAGGCCACTCTAATTAGATGTCTGGATCCGGCGAGATCAAATACCTGAATCTAAACCCCTCGGCTCGGTTTCTTTCGCTTGCAAATGCTTCTGAAAAACGGTTGTTGAAGAAACCAAACTAACCCTAAATTCCCCGGAGTGCCCTTCCGAGGAGTTTTGCCGGTAACAACTTTCTCCCCCGGTTAGGGGGGCCGGCTCATCCCCTTCTCGCGGTGGCCCCCGGGCCCCAGAGCTGCCCCGCC
>NW_009951958.1:1597250-1600220 GCF_000747805.2 Chaetura pelagica
GCGCGAAGCTGCCCCCGGCCTGGGGGGGGGGAGGTGGCACTGGCCCCAGCTCCTTCTTCCAGTAGCCCCCTAAGCAAAGAAAGGAAGAAAGAAAAAGTTGCAACCGGTTGAGAAGTGAGTTTTCTGACTAATGAAACCCCAAATGAGTGGCGAATATAAAGTGTTGTAAGATTTCTTCCCTGCCCCCCCCGGCACTGATTGGCAATACTTTTTTTTTTTACTTTTTTTTTTTTTTTTTCCTTGTGTGTTGGTTTGAAAAGCAGGAAGAAATGTAATGAATTGAGTGCTGTCAGAGATGTCTTCTCTGTTGATGTGGTGAATGGCAGTAGCTCCCTGATCCAGTGCAGGTGCAGTAGAGCTGGGGAATAAAAGAGGGGGGCTCTCTGTTCAGTGGAAAAAGCACATTCCCTACAATAGACCACACACTGCCAGCCAGCACGGCATCAGCTCACACTCTCAGACTTTTTTCGCCTTCTTTCCACAGTCCTGAGCTCACAAAATGGCTATACATTAGCACTAGTTAGGGTTTGCTTTTAATGAACAGTTGTGACTCCTTTTGACCAACATTTAAATCTGCTGTGCTCTCTCTGAAGACAGGTCTGTTTTGATCACAGGTTTTAAAAAATGGCCCGTTTGCTCACAAGGCGGCTCATTCACGGCCATCAGTTGCATTTGATTAAAAAAAAAAAAAAGCTTTCGATTAATAAAACGCATTATCCAAGTGCTCCTACCGGGGAAAGTTGTTGCGTTTTTTTTTCTTTCCCCTCCCCCCCTTTTAAAAATATATATATAATAAAATTATGTGGGGAGGAGGAGAAATATTGTTTTTAAATTTCTGAGATGGTCTAATCCTATACACGAACTCATATTAATCCTGTTTAGAGATAACCTGTCTCCTTTTTGACTTACTCTATTATCCTTATACACGGATAAAAAGTTTGCTCTTCTATTAATTCTGCTCAGATTGATTTTTCTCGGCTTATTTCCGCCACTTTTTTTTCTTTCTTTTCTTTTTTTTTTTTTTTTTTTTTTTGTTTGTTTTTTTTTACCTCGGCGATCTGCTCAGTGGAAGCTAGATGGTTACACTTGGTTACTCAAGTTTTATTCGAAATTATTTCCAGAGCAAGGGCTCACTTCTCAGCCAAAGAGGGCTGCTTGACTCAGTCCCCCCCCGCCTCGCATTTCATGTGCCTCGTCCTAGCGCGGCCAAGCCAACGAGCCGGTATTTTCCTGGCATCTTGGAGCAGCCCTTGTTGATTCCTCTTGCACCTATCCTGCAAGGAGATTAAGCTTTTTTGGATATACTTGCTGATGCGCTGGGCTGAGGAAAATTGCTCTGCGTTTGCTTATAAAATCCCATGTTACTGTGAAAGTTCTTTTTTTCCCCTAATCGTGGTAACAAATAGCATCAGCTCCTGGAACAGTTTGGCAAAGCCATTCTTTGCCCGAATACTGTTTAACGGGAGAAGTTAACAGCTAACCAGTTATTACCTGAGCTCCGAGTAGACTCCCCCCTCCATCCCCGCCCTTCTTCCCTTCCCCTCCCCCATGAGAAATAACAGTCAGATGTCGGTGGGTGCCTGGAGCACGTTTCCAGGGGTCAGATCTTGTCATCCCGCGCACAAAAGAACGGATCTTGTCTACACAGGAGAGAAGAGATCATATCGATGTGCCTATATGGAAAATACAGATCGTTTACACTTTGTTTTCGGGATGTTCCAAACACTCGGGAGCATCATCACTTGGCAGCGCCTTATTTACTGCCAACAAGTTGGAGCTCTCCCAGCGCCATCCTTCTCCCCGGCGATGTTTAATAATAAAAGACCAGTCGGGGCTTTGGCTGGGGGTACCGTGTGTCCTTCCCCACACCCCCCCCGCCCCGGGCTGGGTGTGCGCAGGGTGTCCGGGAAGGACACAGCCCGGGAAGGAGGTGCGAACCGCTGCTGCTCCCCGCTCCTGGTTTCCCACTTTTCTTTCTCCCGCGCTACTTGATAGCCTTTGTGTCCCATTGCTGCACACACCCCATAATTAATCCTCCTTCTTACCGCTTACATCCCGGACCCAAGGGGCAACTCAAACCTATTTAGATCGCCTTGGTTGGTTGCACAAATTTAAGTGGCGAATGAGTTATAAACCTAATAACTGCTTTAATAAAAATCATTATTTGATTATGGCAAAGGAAATTTGCTGGAGTGCAAGTGTGAGGCTGAGTTTGCGTTTTGGTGGCGGTGAGGCTCCTGGTTTTGGATTGAACTCAATCGTCTTTTAAAAACATTGCTCTAGAAAAACAGAACGACCAAAACACGCCACAAAATCTGAATCCCCAAACCAACCTTTCGTGAACAAAAATACCTCCTTCCTTCGGGGAGCGTTGTGGAACGTTCCCCTCGATATTCAGAAGAATTAATTTATAAACAGAAAAATCAATATGGGATTTGGGTGGCTCTGAATTAATTGAAAACAATCAACACGGGGGACCATTCATCACAAACGATGGTACCTCTCTCACTTTTTTTCTAGTTAAGGATGAAGTTTCTGCGCCTCTTTCAAGTGTATTTATGCTTCTGGTTTACAAGGAAAAGTGAGGATGAAACAAGACCAGTCGCGTTGTCCCCTCTATACTTTTAACGCTAGCATATTGTTTGATTACTAATTCGAGTTAATATGATCTTTATGGCAACATAACAGTGGATAATTGGCCCTTTTTCTGAACAACAATGTAAATCACAATCGCTTTATTATTTAATAACGTCAAACGCTTCGTTGGATTGGCCCCGACAGAGAAGACCTTTTCTTTCTAGGCAGTGTTGTTGAGAAAGAACAATGCAGATCTAATTGTGGAGATTTCAGAAGTTGGCTCCTGTAAATGAACAGCTTAGATATGGAAGTTCCAGCAGATGTCTGCACTTTTCCCTGTGACAAACCTTGTAACCCCCCTTCCTTCCCCCCTGCCCCGTCCTCCCCCCCCCC
>NW_009951958.1:1600975-1607594 GCF_000747805.2 Chaetura pelagica
GTGGGTTGGTCAATCTTTGGCAGCGGCGCCGGCCGCGCTGCCCCGTCCTGCCCAGTCCTGCCCCTCGCCCCCAGCCCCAGCCCGGAGCTACCATGAGGGCCCCTCAGCGGGCGGTCAGGGCGAGATGTACCGACCCTCTGCCACCAGGGGTGTCAAGACATGAGGCAGATACACCAGTTCAGGATATTTTGCCTTCTTTGTATGTTTTTTTTTCCTTTTACTTCTTTTCCTTTTTCTCACAAACAGTAGCCAAATCCTCTTCCACAGCACGTGCAGTCAAGTCCCCTTCTGCTCCCCCCCGGGCTGCTCCCCGCGGCTGCCCCGGGCAGGACCCGCAGGGATGCGGGTGCCCGGTTGTTGCCTCCAGGCTCTCCTCGCCCGCTCAGCCCTGCCCGACGCGGGGCACCGGCTCACACCTGCGGCAGGGTGGGTGTTTTGCTCTTCAGCAACTATCCCCTCGATACTACCCAAGTATTGAAAACGCAGACGTGAGCACTGAAATTCTCAGCAACAGCAATGCGGTGACTCGCGGTTGCCAGCCCTGCCTGCAGCCGTGGGAAGCGGTTGATGAATCCCTGTTGACCTTTGAGCCTTTTCTTCTCGAGTGGGTGGAAATTCTTGTGGGTTGTTTTTAATTTTTTTATTTTATTTTTTATTTTATTTTTTTAGTTCTACCTTTCCCGGCTCGTTTGTTTGTTTTACAACTTTACTTTCCCCGCTGACATCACCCGGCGGGGGGAGCATACCGCCACCCCCGGGTCGGGCCGGGGGCGGGGGAGGAAGGCCTGGGCGGCTGCCACTCCTCCCTTAATGAGCTCATTTCCATGTCTGCGCCTCCCGCAACTGTGAGAAAATCCGCCGGGACATCCAGCGTGCCGATGCGGCCCGGGCTGCCCCGGTCTCCTCGGTGACAGCGCCCGCCCGGGAGGGCCGCGCTGGCTGGGGGGGAAACTAGATAAATAAAATAAAACTTTTCCCAGCCCTGGCACCTCTCAGGTTTCTTCCGCTTAGAGGGAGGGGGACCCCACGCCCACGTGTGTCTTTTTGTGGGGCTGGACTCCCAGAACACCCCCCTGGAGCCCTGGGCGGGGGGGAGGAGGGTGCAGGAGGGGGGTGAGGACTGTCCGGGAGGGGGAAGGGAGCACTGAACAGCCCCACACTTATCAATAACAAGATGTATAAATATCAAAGTGAAGGAGCCCGAGTAAGTCTTTCTAGAAGCGAGAAGGAAGCTTAAGCAGCTTTCTTTAATGGTGATTTGTAGCTCTGTAAGGGGCACGGATAGCAAATACCCTGCAGGTGCATGTTGTAACACTGCCATCCGGACTTTAATGTAGATTACTCTCCAACTCGTTTGATCGGTCCTTTGAAACCCTTTACAATTGCCTGTGACGAACCGCCAGTCTCAGGTTTTTTTTCTTTGAATAATGCCTTAAGGGTAAGTCCTCGGGGCTTTTAAAGATCTCCAGCACATTTTAAAAAATCACGTTAGATTTTTACTTTAGAGCGTGGGTCCGTGTCTCTCAACTTTGGACTGTTAACAGGCATCTTTTAAACCATTAATCATCTAATAACCACCAACTTTACTCTGGAAGGGAGATATGGGGATCTTCTAAAGATCTCCAAACATTTCTATTGCTTTTGGGAGCATACTGGTTTAAATTTAGAAGGCAAACACCCCATCCCTTCTGCTGAAGCTCTGGAGCTGGTTGGTCTCTGCTGTTCATGGACTCTCTGCTGGTTAAAGCTGTGCTGAAGGCCTTTCCTTTGGCCAGAGAGGAACCTTCCGTGTGGGTTTAGAAAGCAAACCCGAAGGATGATGATGCAGGAAGAAACCCAGTCTGAGGGCAGAAGGGAGGGCAGGGGAGCGGGGAGGGCCCCCCCCGGGTCCCCCGAGACCTCTCTGCGCCCCTGCCGACCCTCCTGCACCCCGACCCTGCCCCAGGACCTCCAGCAGCTACTGTGTCCGTGCCTCATAACAGTCAGTGAGCATTTTTAATTATTTTTATTTTTTTTTTAGGAAAAAATCCGAGAGGACCCGATAAATCCCGCAGATGTTTCAGCTCTCTCCCCAAATAACGTTTAACCTTTAATATTTATTCGTCACTATTAATTCAAAAAAATAATTACTGAACTTTTGGCCCTTCAAGTTCCACAAGCGGCGCTTTGTTTCGCTAAAATAAACTTGGGAGAAGCGATCTCTCCCTATCAAACTGGGGATTTGAATTAAAGGCCCATTTGGGACACTTGAGACTACAAAGGGTTACACATAAATAAATGCCACATTTGCCTATTGCAAAAGTTTTCTCTGTCCTTTCTCAGTCACAACAGGGGAGGAAAAAGCCGTCGTTTATTATCTAGTGCTGGGCAGGAGCAGCCCCTCCAGAATGTGCTCTTAGGTTTGGCCGGCTGAAGAGGGACTCTTTTTTTCCCCCCCTCAACAGCAGCTCCTTTTGTTCTCCAGATCTCTTTCCCAATTTCAAGCTTCACTTGCAGATCCTAAGTTTGTTTGTTAATGACGCTATTACCATCTGGCTCGTCCTACTTTCCAAAAGATATAAATCTCCCCAGTTTCATTGCCTACATTATCGCTTAAGTGCCACCATAGCTGGAAGAAAAATATGCTTTCAAGGCTGCGAATTCTCTTGCACGGAGTAACTTCCCCAGGCGCGGAGCTGCCGCCCGCCCCGCCGGGCTGCGGGCCGCTTGGCAGGGATGGCTCCAAATGGATTTCACCTTGCAGCGATGCTGAGAGGGGGAGACAGCACCATTTAAGTTTGCCACCCGAAACTCAAGTGAACCTTCTTGCCCCCCACCCCCGCCTCCGCCGCTTTTGTGGCTGTTTAATGCATCCTGGCTACTTTGAACCGTTATCTTCGGCGGCGAGAGGGCAGGATGAGTCCTGCCCCTGGAAGGCTCCTGTTTTCCCTTACCCAGCCTGAACCCCCGTCCCTCTGCCATAAGTATATATTCCATACGTGTGACTAAACCTTTCCCACAGGCGTGGTACAGTAAAGGGAAGAAAAGTTTGGGCTCCTCTTAGTGCAAAGCGGTTGCAGATTTGTGTGCGTTTAAGCATAAAGGAAAGGGGGGAGGGCGAGAAGGGATGGGGGAGGGAGTTGGGTCGGTTTGTGTATGGGCTCCACAATGACTCTATTTATTCGCTGCAACCAGCCTGGGCAGATTGAATAGGCGAGAGAGAGACACTCAGCCTTCCCAACGCGTGGGCTTTGTGGGATCTAGTCCCCACTAGCAGATTTCAACTGCTAATTTCCCATTCCGCGGGGCTCTCCTGCGAGGAGACACGGCTGGTCCCGGCAGCCCCGTCCCCTCCGGACACTGCCCGTCTTGCTGGTCCTTAACCTCTCCGCGTAGAAGTTCAGCGAGGGGAGAAGTTTAAAACTTGATCGTTTCTTTGCTGGGTGTCCGCCAACAACGTTTCTGCGGAAGAAACCCCCCGTTTTATTTGCAGATATGTGTACGCCCGCACACACGTACACACAATATTGTCAAGCGAGGGAAAAGGAGCTCCTTTAGTATGGGAAAGAAAACCAGGGATTCTTATTTTGTTTTCCCCGAGTGATCTAATTGTTATAAATAATTACGGATGAAAAGAAAACTCACTTATTATGCACTTCTAATACTGTGACTGCATAGGAGAGAAAGGGGGGCAGACCAGTGATTAATTAATATCGCACTGGCGTAGCTGTTTGCTCGCAAAAGGCCTTTTCCCCTCCCGCCGCTGCCGAGTTATCGTTCCAGCTCGAGTCATGTGTAGCCAGGAAGGGATCTTGTTTATAAATTTATATGACGACCTTTTCTTTGTGTGTGCTCTAAAGTTGATATGGACAAATTGCAGAGGTATACAATTTAAGTAGATGCACTTTTAATCACCGATCATTAAAATGGTTATGTTAAATATACTCAATTACATGCATGACTTCACCCTAACAGTACTTTCTATTCTCCCAGCTGCTCACGTATTCCTTAACTATAGTCAGCAGAAGAAACTCGATTATGCTGAATCCATACATTTCTATGGATTTCATCAGCCTAATTAATGCTTCAGTGTGGTCCATGTGTCTGAATGGTCCCTTTGCTATCACTTGGGTAAGGAGGCAGTGCTGGAATGCAGAGGGTCTTTCTTTCAAAGATACCCATGGGGGTCACTCTAGGACTCTAATGGCAAAGGTAGCAAGTGTTAAATAGCAGAAACATGCAGAGAAAGGGAAGGCAGCGATGTAAAAGGGACATGGATACTGTAGGTATGCCCAACAGGTCAGGGATGATAATTAAAAAGCTTAAAGAAAAAAAAAAAATAACAAAAAGGTAAATGGAAAGCTTCCACAGTTCGCACCTGGTTAAAAGCAGACAAATCAGTCCGCAGAAACGCACCTTGCTGATACCGGGGCAGGGGGGAGAGGGGGGGGAAGCTGACAGCAGATTTTTAGCCTAAACGACGACCAGGGCAGCCTTTTCTGCGAGCACAGCGTTTGAATTGCCCCGTCTCTTCTCTAATTTTCTCGTTGTCGAAACGCAGCGTGTCAGGGGGAGGGTTCCAGGCCGGGCAGAACCGGGCAGAACCGGGCAAAGCCGGGCAGAACCAGGCAGAACCGGGTGCTCCCTCGGCAGCGTCCTGGGCGCCTTTGCTCTGGCACCCCCGGGGGTCCTGTAGCTCTCCCGGGCAATGCAGACACACATGCAGCTGGCAGAAGCAGCTCTTCCCCTCCTCTCCCCAGCTTTCTTCCAAAATGAAGAAGCGATTAAAATAAATGGGATGCCTTGCAGCTTTAGTGCAACCAGCCAATGGCTGCTTCTGTCACGCATTTTCCCATCTTACCGTTTAGTGGGATCTAACAAGCAAGAGCACTTCTTGCTATTCAAGCAACATTGTTATCGATGAGAAACGCATCGGTATGTACTTATTTTTTGTTCCCACCTGTTGTAGTAGAAGACCATCTGATCACACCTTTTTCTGGCTTCTGGGAGACGTAAGGGAAAATCAGAGATCTTTCTTGTCACTGCCGCACTCCCAAAAAGGTGGTGATGGAGCCCACATCTCTCCCCTGTTCCTCCACCATGCACTCTGCAGCTCAATTGTCCACACTTTGAGACAGTGCCTTCCTGCAGGCTTCATCCTTCAAGTGGAGAGATAAAGCAGGGAAGATTTCAGATCTATAACCAAATTATAACCTAGGAACTTTGTGCTTGTCATGCTAATTTAATGACTTTTATATTAAGTGTAGACTTTCTGTCTTTTGAAATTAGCTCTTCAAAACGCTTTGTGTAATGACAGACACTAGACATAAGAGACAAATGCACAAGCAATAGTGGGATAATAATTGGGCAAACACTGTGCCATTTAGTATTAAAATGGAGAACAAAGTGCATTAAATCTCAGTGAAGATGCGATTTAATGTCCAATGCCATTGGTGTCCACCAGGCCTCCAGAGTGACCCAAAAGGAGGGTGTCCTCCAACAGCTGCTGTGCCTGGGTTCACCTGCAAAATGAGCAAGTGCCAGATGTCGAGTACAAAATAGTATTTCCTGCAGAGCAGTGCCCCTCTGCTTTCTGCTGGTGCTTCCACGTGTCTGAGTACTGTAAATATCCCGATTTCCACAGGCTGGTTCTGCTGGGCCCAGCCCCATCCTCAGTTCCCAGCAGGGGGATGCACATGCTGCGATTTCATATAGGACTCTGAATATACTTAAGAGCATTTCTGTGCTCCCACGTTATGAGTGATCCAGAAATCTGTCCAAGAGATTGTCTTGATAACAAAGGGAGGGGTGAACCCACAGCTATAGGTGTATTGCAATCTGGGCGACTCACTCATTGCCTATAATTGTAAATAAGGTAAGTTCACACGACGATCGAGTAACGAGGGAACAAGAGCCCTATTTTAATCAGGTGGTTATCTCTCCTTGGTGGAGATCAGAGCTCCATCGCTCCTGGCCTTCTCATTGTGTCCCCCCTGCTGGAAATGACAGCTCCTTCAGAAATAACCAACTTGGTCCCTGGATGGGATTTCAGCTCTTTTGCACTACACATGTACCAATTGTCATTTTACAGCTACAGCAAAACCTCTAAATTATATAAGTGTATAAACTCGGCCTCATTAAATCCCCCCTTTTGGATAGCCTCAAGGTTGGGGAGTATATTACTGTAAGCCAGAGGAGTCTTAAATTATATCCAAATGGGGTTTGAAACGTAGTGGTACTTAAGCACACTCCTTGTCTCAGCTACAGAGGTTTCATTTTTCCCCTTTAGGGTGTTACAATATTACAAACGCAACAGTTTCCTTGTGTCAAATCAAACGATCTGAAATCCTATTTCTTGATTCAGCCTGCGGGTCCCTTTGTGGTGGGGACAAAAACACAAAGATATGATCAAACACCGAAGCCTGACCAAAGAGAAATTTATCGTTCATCTGAGAGAGCTCCCTAATTTGAAGCTAAACCCCTCCCCTTCCAGAAAGCATCTGAACATGCTGTTTAAGTTGTTTTCTTGCTCGTGTGCCTGTGCCTGTGCATAAGCAGGGATGTGCAGGGGGCCGAGGGCACCGACTGCCCCGCAACTGGAAGCACGTCCTGCCCACAGGTTCATTTTTCCACCCAAGCC
>NW_009951958.1:1608747-1609341 GCF_000747805.2 Chaetura pelagica
CCGGATCCTTCCCTTGGCTTCTTTAACAGGGGGTTTTCCAGGAGCCAGCCCAACTCCCCATCCCTGCCGCTCCCTCCCCCTGTCCTCGCCGAGGTTTCATTACTTGCTGTTAGTGCCTGGAAACAATAAAGGATGTGGGACTGGGCTTTTATTGATTATTTGTCACCCTGTATTTGTCAGTTTCAATAACTTTTCCTGACATTTGACAGCTGAGTTTTCCCTATCGATTATGTGACACTGCAGTTCATTTACACAGCTCAAAAGCTTAAAGACACTGGAGGAGCCCCCGTTTTAACCCGAAGTCCTAACAGAAAGTGAATCAACTTTCTGGCCAGTGTTTAAACTGATAGATCAGAACTTAATTCGGAGAGACAGAAAGGGAGAGAAACGACAGGACGGATTTATCTTGCCCGGCGTCCTTCGCTGTAACTTTAGAAACTGCGGCGCGGAAAACCCAGGGCCGAAATGCTAATTAGAAGCAGCACGTTTAGTGTCGGGATGTTTTCTATATATTTAGAAAGCAGATTACAGCGCTTGGGGTTTTGTGCGGGTGCACGAGGTACGTGCGGGGGCCGGGGCTGCGGGGCGCCCGGG
>NW_009951958.1:1610263-1634233 GCF_000747805.2 Chaetura pelagica
CGAGGACCTGCCGGGGTGTGTGTGTGTGTGTGTGTGTGGCCCCCGTGTTTCTCTCAGCCTTTTCAGAGAGGGGGTCAAACCTTCCTCGAGAGGAGAGACCTTATCTCTGGCCATCTTCCTCCTCTAATAACTTTCCTAGGTCTCCCAAGCGACGCAGGCTGCTCCATACGAGCTCCAGCTACACTCATTTGTAAGCACACTACAGGCAAGCCAGCATAATCGCTCCCCGGGCTGGCAGGGTGCCTATCGTGTACAGTATAGTGTTTGATGTACTGTATCTCATACCACTGCAAGCAAAGAGACAAGCGAACACAGAGTGCCCAGTTACACAGGATTTAATTACAGCAGAATGCATTCTTCATGCTGATTAAGAGAAAAATCAATCGAGGGCTTATTTGCCACAATGAACCAATAAAAAAAACAATTTATTAGAGCAATAATCTCAGCCCCAAATGGTCTAAATATTATTGTTTCAGTTGCATTGAGGGAATTCAGGCTGAAAGTGTTACACGGAGCATCAGGGAGTCCTTCTCCATGAATTCAGCAACAGTTTCTAACCTCCTTCTAGGGATTCACTTACTGGCTCAAAGATCTCCAAAACAGGGGGCTGGACTCCCCCATTTTAGGTCCAGGTGTTTGGATTGCTGGAGCACCTACAAGGCAAGATGCTCTGCAATCCACAGCTGTCTATGCCAAGAGGTAAACATAGCATGAAGCATCCCACTAGGTCTTAAAGATTACCTACTTTCTAGTGATTTATATGTGAAATTCCTGGAAGAGGGCAGGCCACACAAAAGATCCCCATGCCATAGGTTAAGATAAGTGGCTTGTTGTGTTATCATTAGAAAAACACCATGCAATTTGCCAACGGTTCTCAGGTAGGAATGAGGGAGAAAGACATTCTCTTGGGAGGGTGCTGAGCGCTGGGATCTAGCTGGGATGTGTGGGGAGGATGAGGGGACCACTTCCCCTCTCCCATGTGAAATCATTCTCTTCTGCTCACAATGGACTGGCAGTTTGCAGGGTGCTCCCCTGGGAAGTCAGTGGGAGGCTAGAGGGTGCCCAGGAGCTGCAGTACTGGTGGGCCAGGCACGCTGGGAACCGCGGGGTCCCCGGCAGCTTAAAGTCTGTGACTCAGGAGATGCTGATTTTGCTTTACAGCTTTCTGTAACTCCAGTCATCTCTGTCCCAAACCGGAGAGGACCTCATTTCCTGCTCAGTGCTCTGCCAACCACAAGGTCTTTTCATAAGGCTGCCAGGGGTGCCTGGCTGTGGGAAGGACAGTCAGTGTTTGTCACCAGAGAATGAGCTGGCACCATAGCTCTAATCTGAGTCAACAACCTGGCTACCCCTGAGCATGACTTCATAAATCATGCTATCTAATTGAAAAGCACATGCTTATATGTACAGTGTTGTTCAAAAAGGTTGCAAAAAATAATACTAAAATGCAACAAACACTTCTTTTCTTCCCACTAGCCTCTTAATCAGTCACCTGATTGTTTCAATTTACATTATTTCATACAGGAAAAAAAAGGGAAAACAAAACCATCTTGTATAGCCACAATAAAACCACAAATTCATCTCTTAATGAGAGGCTTAGTCTTTTCCTGACACAACCCTAATAAAAGAAAAACAGTCTTTAAGTGTTTTTAATTTAAATTGTTTTCATGTTAAATTCAAAATTGCTAAATAATATTATCATGTGTCTATGTATCTATTTAACACCGAAGTGTGTGATATTTCAAAGCAATTAAACCAGTTTTGAAAGGAGAAAGGGTCCTTTACCATGTCTGCATTCACTTTTTTAAATGTTGGTTAATACACATACGCTGGCCTGCCTTTTTCTCATCCTTTCATCAGGAATGAAAAAATAAATCCGGGACAAAAGAACGGTTATTGCTTTTCACACCCAAATCTCCTGCTTTGTTTTTTCACCCACAGGGTCTGCAGGATTTCCCCCTGTCAGAGGCAACTCAGCCTTAGGTCCTCTCTGCCATCTCAGCACTGCCAGTGGAGAAGTCCAGGAAGAGCCCAGAGCTGTGGCTGAGCAGCAATTTGAATATTCCCATTTAACTCTTCAAACAACAGAAGATACTTCAAAATCATATGTGAGAAAAAATGACACTAAACTTTCAACTCTTAAACCTCTGTTTAGCTGTACTCCAGATATGAACAGTTCATAATAAATGGGGGATTCTGATTGACAGTTTGCCATCAGGAGCCCTTAAGTATGATTTTTCCAGCTATAACACAGTGTAGTCTTCTGTGCTCCCTTTTGCAAGATGCTATTTCAAGTGTAGAAGCAGGAGGAAAATGTACATAAAAGCTTCAAATATAATATGTGATTGCTCTGAAATGAAGGAGCACCAGTTTTCCCCTTATTGTTTTGGAACTGAAGAGTGCACTTTTTTTTCTTGTTTACTTAGTCTGCTCTCTGATCCCTTGATGTATTTCAGGTGTTTCTGTCAGCATCATGAGCCCTTGCTTACCTGGTAAATTTTATGTGTGAAATGATTAGTGTTCAAAGTGCCTGAAAACAAACAACAGTAACGATGTCTGACAACTTTTTCCTTTTTTTTTCTTTTTTTTTTTTTTTTTCTCTTCTTAAATAATATTTCATGGTACATTAAGTGGGTTATGCAGTCTCTTCTTAAGAGACCCAAGCGACATATTGCTGCATACTTAATGTTTTCACCCAGCAGCTAGTTTTCAAAAGAAAAAAAGCCAAAGGCAGCCTGGAATCCTTCCCTGAGCCTTTTCTCAGTTTGCTCTGAATTTGATAAGGGATGGTAATAATTTAGAGACAGAGGGAGAAAGAAAAATAAATATTATTTCACAGTAAACCTCTTAGTGTGTCATTTGTGATCACAGGGAGATACTAGAAATGCTACTTGTTAAATCCACTGAACATTACTTTTTCAGAAGTCAAAATGTTTTCAGCCAAACTGCTTTCTCAACGGTGGCTTTAGATGTAACAGTTAGAGTCAGAGCAGCCCAAGGAGAGAAGCAAACAATTAACAAATTTATCTATTTGATTCTTGATATATATCTCTACAAGGTAGGTTTTAACATTTTTTCCTTTTTTTTTTTTTTTTTTCCTTTTTTTTTTTTTCCCAGTAAGAAGGATAAGCTTGGAGTGCCCAGTCACCGTGGTAACTGCCAGAAAAATTCTCCTGAAGTTTGAAGAGGTCAGCTAACGGGGTCAACAACTCTGGCCTCTCCCTGAGCTGGGCCTGGCAGGCTCCATCCTGCGGTTGGGGTGTTAGCGCAGGCTGAGCCCTGGGAGGTGGACCATTCCAGCTCTGATATAAATTTTTTGAGTCAGTTCACGGCCTGGACTCTCCAGGTGGCCTCCAAAATCGATTGTGACCTTGTGACCCTGTCTAACGGAGGCATAGCATCCAACCTAAGTAAGGATTTAGTCAGGAACGACAGCTTTCCACTGAGTGTTATTGGGGACAGTACAAACAGTTTGGGAAGCAAGGAGGTAGGTATGAGGAGTAGAGGTCATTAAAAGCATATTAAAAAACAATTTAAAAAATCCTTGTTAGTGGCAAGTTTTTATTAGCAGTAACCATTCCTTAAACAAACTCTTTTGGCAACTATTTTTTTTCTTCCCTAACAACATTGCATCAAGTATTTCTGTGCATTAATATTTGAAAAAATGGCACTTCATATATTCCAAACCAAAGTAAAATTTTATCTACATGTGGATTTTGGACTTGTAAATTAAGCTGACTGACATGTTTTAAGCTAGATATATGTGAAGCATTTTTTCCCCTTAATATCACAAAAACTAGGAGGCTGCTTATTGAAGGAGGTTGTTTATTTTAGGAAGTAACTTCTCTAATAGGTACATTATTTTTAGATTCAAAATGTTCTTAATCTGTGTAATTTTATTTTTGAACCAGGAAATTAAGGATCATTCAGCATAGCGTGCAACTAAAGTGTGAGAGTTTCATAGGCTGGTTCCTTTACTGATTTTTAACACCAATAGAAAAGCCACAGATGGGGTTATGGTCTCTTGCATAAGAAAATTGTCATAATGCTATTATTGTTTTTATAGAGAGTATGTTATTTTTTCTTTTAAGATTTTAAGCAACAAATTATGTGAGGGAAGGAGAGGCTGCTGCAGAGGTCTGGCTTTGTTATCAAATCTTGAAGCTTGTCCTTCTGAACAAGTGGATTTGCTCTTGTATTTTATTCCCACTTCTACAAAACCTGAGCTCCCCATGCTCACATGAGTAATTGGTAGTCATCAGATGAGTAAGTGGAACTACACCAAGGGCCAAAGTCCAGTCTCCCAGGTGGAAAATGCTCTCTGACTTTATGTGACTTTAAAACTGCTCTGAAGGAAGAAAATTGCACTAATATTTGTGCCCAGTCATAGAAAAATTATGCAAACTTATCCCAGTGGGAATCTTGCCCAAACACTTCTTGTGCCTCGCAGGAGAGGGCCTGGCTCTGAAGTCCTTCTTTCTAGTCACCTGTTGAGCAGGTCCCCTGAGGTTGGAGGGGCTGCACAGGCTATTAAATATGGTTTGGGAATGTCTGAGCCTTTCTGCAAGCTAAATATTATGGTACTGCTGAGAAGTCCCATAGGTCGCAGCAGCAAGAGTCTCTAGCTTTTACTTACAATAACACCTTGCTCTGCAGAAAGTCCTTGAAAATCCATGGATGCCTGTTGGCCAAGGTCCTACCTCTCATAGGTTGGTGTAATCTGCTCTGGTGGGATTATTTGAAGAGCAAGAGATTAATTACTAGGAATAAGAATGGGGGCAGAACTGTGCCCTAAAATAATTTAAGGCCTAGACCTGCTCATGCAGGTATCAGTGGTGACACTCCATTCACTTCCACCTGGAATACTAATTGTGGTTTGCTGTTGTTGGTTTGTAACAGACCCATGCTGAAAACAGTTTATTCACCTTAGCAAGCGTGTTGATTCAGGGCAGTGCCTTGTGTGGCTAAGTTTGGCAAGACACAGCTCACAGCCCTTGGTGAGGACCAGCACATTTGCTTGGTTTTCAGAAACAAAAACATTTTAAAATTTACAAATAGTAATTGTGAGCGGCTGGAAGTTGAATCCTCAGTATTTTCAAAAGCATCTGCGGAATTTTTAGCAGGTTTTTGGTTGTTTGTCGGGTTGTTTTTTTTTAATACTTACATCTCCTTCTTAAAGAGTGCACCAGTTCTACCTGAAAAACAGAGGATCACTTCTAAAACAGGTGATACAACTATTCCACAGGAACTGTTGGACCAACATTTCCCCAAACTTTCCTCAAAGCCTCAGGTTTGGAATGAAAAATTGTTGGCAAGGGGGAGTCAAGTTTTGACTTGCTGTGAGTTGATTAGAGTTGATTTCTGTCAGTCCTAGGGAATTTCTAATCACCTGCAAATCTACAAACATCACTTGAAAAAGGTCCTGGGCTTGCATCTTCACCCTTTTCAGTTGTTGATTGCTAGTACAGCTGGGATGTGGAGTGCCTAGAGGTGCACGTTAGCAGTAGCTGCAGTGGTGCTGTTCATCTTCCTTATCCCTTTCAGCTCAGGGAAGCTCACTCAGATTCAGATTCAGATTTGATTCTTGAAATACTTTCTGAAGTGCAGACTCTTTTAACAGGGATGTATGTGAATGGGCTTAACACAGTGTTAGAGATGAGTGGTCAGAATCACGGAAGGCTCCAGACTGGTGGTTCCCAGCCTCCTCTATATGGATCACTGATAATCCGTGAGGCCTCGGCAAGTTTGCTGCAGGTGGTCCATGGAACTGTATTAAATAATAATGTTCATAGTCTTCAATTAAAATCTTGATGAGAAGAGTGTGTGGCAGTCTGCAAGAAAATCTGAGGGCTGAGAGTGATCTACTAGCCTGAAAGCTTTGAGGATGTCTGCTTTACAGGAATGTGTCTCAGCCTGTGGTCTGTGATGCATTAGGAAGTATTTTGAGAATGTTTTCAAATTAAATACGTGCCCAGTTAACTGAACTCGCTTTATTGCTAGTGCAAGTAAGCAAAAGAAAACCAACCAAAAATCCACATCAAAATAAAATGTAGAAAATAAAAGTAATAAATGAACACTGCAGCCTCAGCCTGGTTTGTGTTCCCTTGTACCTGAAGCCCACACTTCCAGCTCTCCGCAGAGACCGAGCAGTGCTGCTTTAGACCCCAGCCCCGATCAGGGCTGGCAAAGGTCTGCACTCTCTGGAGGAAGCCGGGAGGGCAAGCAAGTGCTGAGACTTCCAGCTGGGCTGGCAGGAGGTCCTGAACAAGTGCTGTGTTTCTTTCTCTTACTTCTTCTCTCTGCTTTGAGTGTGTGTGTGGCTGCTGTGCTGAGGAAACGTCAAACCAATTCTGATGCTTTCCCCTATTCTGGGCAGACTAAGTCAGAGAAAGCACTTATGGCAGCCTTTGTGGAAGGGTTACAATATAGGTTGATACTTTAGGAGCTATAGGAAGTTCTTTATCCTTCCCTGCCTACGGGACTGTCATTTATAGACTCGCTATTGTCTCATCTTTTATAAGGATGTTTCCTTACATTAAGGTTCCGAGAGCAATCAGACTTAGCCATTGTTCACAGCTATTTCAGTTTGGGGCTTAATGCACATCTAAATTCTGTTTATGCTTTTGCTGCTCTCCTGTGCAGCAGACAGCACCTACACTCTGGCTTAGGTGACATCATTCTCAAAACATAAATTTCTGTATTTCTTTTTTCCCCAATTTGTCTGTGCATCTTGATTTTGCATGAATTTAGTTTATTATGGTTAACATGGAAAGACACATGGAACTTTATGCATTTAGTTGATAATTTCATGTTCAGTTCTTGTTTGATGAACAGGCACACTTTCTTATAAAAAAAATTCTATATATTGTTTTTCCGCTGGATTTTTTCCTTTCATTAAAAAATAATAAAAATGTCTTGTCATATAGAAAGAATGAAATCAGCCATGAACAGGCAAAATGCAAGTGTAGATTATTTTGGATATACAGAATTTATCTTGAAGTTGTTGGTGGTTTAATTACAGGATTTTTTAATTGCCACTCATATGGACACACATTGTTTTCTCCTTTGATTTATCTCCAGCTCAGCCCTCTTCAGAACCCCATTTCTGGCAATCTCAGCAACACGTGGGGGTCTGGCAGCTTCTGCAGACGTTGCCCTCTTCCCTGCACTGCTCCTTCTTCTGCGCCGTTACAGCAGCTCCACAGCCTGGCACTTCTCAGAAGCCCTCAATGATGCCTTTTCTCCCTTATCTGCCTCACGGCTCTTCCAGAATAAAAAACTTTTGGAAAATTTTTTCTAACCAATCTAGAAGTAAATACTAAAATAAAGGCAGGTGATTGGGTGATGTCCTGACATTGCCTTCCTACCCTGCCTTGGGCAGATTACAGACCTTCTCCAGAGCTCATCTGGAGAGTAAGAATAATAACTTTGCAAAGTGCATTTATATGTTTGAAAGATTTAACACAAATTAAAAGCTATCTAGATTTTTGTCATCCTGACTCTATCTTACACTTTCCACCTTCTCTACTGCTGTCTTAGCTGCTGAATATTTGCTGATAAGCCTTTTAGAGTCTGGCTTTTGCTTCATGCCTTGCATATCGAATCATAGAATGGTTTGGGTTGGAAGGAACCTTAAAGATCATCGAGTTCAATGTCCCCTGCATGGGCAGGGACATTTGGGCTTTTAAATTACTCTTGTGTTCACAACACACCTAGCAATGCTAGTTTGTTGGTTTTTTTTTGTATTTTTTTTTTCAGTATTCTCTCTTGGCTGAAAAACCCCCCTTGAACAGATGACAAACATCTCAATGCACGGCCTGGAACGTTGGTGACTTTGCTGTTCTCCAGGCAGCGCCCACCTTCATCGTGGTCATTAGTGGGCCAGAACACACTGGGCTGTGGGATCCCTTCCTCCCCGAGCCCCGTCACGCTGTGCTTAGTTCCTCTGGTGAATTTGAGTTGCTCTTGTGGTTTCCAGTTATGTAACCCATGGCATTGGTGAATATGTGAATTTAACAGCTGTCAGTGTCAGCAGTGGGCGGGGGGGTTCTGTGTCTCTCTTTTTTTTTTTTTTTTGGCAAGCTGGCATTACTCATCAGTCTCATGGTAGTTTTGTTTGAAAAATGCTTGTGTTAGAAAAAGTGGATTTATCAGCTCAGCACTGTATGGTGCTCGCATGCAGCACAACAAAAGACAAGTGCTCATTTCAGTAACGCTTGCAGCATTTCGTGGGGCCCCCAAATAGGCTGAACAAGGCTTCTCTGGCAACTAACCCCAAGTACAGTGGGAAACTGTTAAAGTGGCAGTGTCACTGCCTGGAAAAAGGATTCAGCTTTCTTCCATCCCTTTTTGCTGGGTTGATTTTGTTGTGTATTTTTTTTTTTTCTTAATAAACACTATGAACAGCATTAGGAATTTCACTGAACATAGGAGACTGAAAATGCTGTGCACTTAAAAGTGATACTTTTCTTATGGTTTCTTGGAGTGTAGACCAAACTGTCAGTCCGTCCTTCCCAAAGTGGGTGCTTTTTATGGGGAAAAAAATACACGCTACTTGCAGCTTTTTTAAGTAATACTGCAAAGTCAGTCGTGCTGCTGCAACCTTTCAAGGGCAACATATTTCCTGTTTAAACCAGCTTATTTTCAGAATGATTTGCTGCACTTACACTTTCTTTTTTAATTGCTCTTCCAGAATGCAACTACAACCTGGAGAGTTTTCTGTATTTAATTAAATATGTCAGATGGTTAAGATAATGTTTTGAAGATAGTATTACATTTTGCAAATGTGTCAAACCCTTTCCTCACATATATTTAAAACAAATGCATTTTTCAGTATTTATTTGTTTATTCTCTCTGTTCACGTGCCATATAGATGGTGAAGATAAACCAGTGAGTTTCATTTTTGCTGAAAAATTCTTTTTATGTTTTCAGGTTCTCACTGGTAAGGTGCTACAACCCTCATGTGACAAAGATCAGAGGGAAATACTTATTTGAATAAATCTTTGTCATTAGGTGTATTGTAAGTGTTAGAAAAGGCTTGATTTTGCAAAATGCAAATTCTGGCCTAATTGTTCTTCTGAAAGCCTGTATGGCCTCTGTATCTGCCTGGTGAACCTACTACTCACCTCTACTCAGGTATCCAGCAGAAGTTAGAGATGGATAAAATGTCTTCAGGGGTCTATAAATCAGTTATATCTATTTTTAAAGTTTATTTGCTAAAATGAGGTTGCTTACCATAACTTGCATCCAGACAAAAGTATTTAAGCACACACAATTTTGAGGCTACACAGCAGGCAGATGAACCCCCCATGGGGAGACACACGCACACACACACATAACGTGTTTCCATGTGTTCATCTCCCACACATAGGTGTGCTCCAGATGTTGCCGTGGCTGGAGGGGAGGAACAGGTGCACGCAGCTCCCATCTCATCAGCTGGTTCACCATGGAGGGACGTGGCTATGTTGAAGTGTTTGCTCCCTGCAGGGACAGAGGTCTGTGGTTCTTGGCTCCTGGGAAGTCCCAGTGAGACTTTGCATTTCAGCTGATTACCCAGAAAACTGGATACTTCCTAGTGTGTTTCTGAAGTAGTGTGGAAAAATTTGAGACCCTTGGTCCTTAGCCAGATTAGGCACAGATAAAATACCAAAATTATGCTTCAGGGACAATACTCAGGAGTTCTTTCTCCCTTGACTAGACTAAATTTGAAAGCTATGGAGAGGTACCAAGAACAGGCTGGGAAGCCAGGCTTTAAAGCCATGGCAACTGTTGAAGATCTTCCATCACTGATAGTCCAGTGTCCTCTGTCTTGTTTCCACCCAGGGCAAAGCCATACAGAGAATGTTCACTGCTCCCCTGGGAATGATGTTTCCTTCTTGACTTACTGTTCCCTCACATTTGTAGCTCATCTTCTGGTGCCTGGCAGAGCACTCAGCGCCAGGTACAAGATCCCAGTGTAAGAATTTAACTCAGAATGCATTTGGAAAAGCCAAGAAAAGGTTGTATCAGTAACTGTGAAGGTGGAGGTAGCTGCTTGTGTAGGAGAGCAGGTACTGATTAATTTCTTCCACAGTTACCACAGCAAAGTTGAGGTTGTTAGCCTGAGCGACAGGGGAACAGAAGACTGGGATGTCTCAGCCCAAACTCCTTTAAGCCTTGGCTTGGTGGGTGAGATCTTGAACACAGCCAGAACCTATAACATGAAAGGCTTTATAAAAGCAACAGTGCCAGTTTAAAACCAACCTCCCGCATTACCGGCAGCCCCAGCAGGTGAAATGTGATCCAGCAGCCCGAGCCAGTGAGTAAACAAACTGCTGCTTCCTGAATGAGTTGCACCAGAGAAATGCTCCTAACTGGGAATTACAATGGATATTTGCACTAAGTGAGCTGTGCTGCTATTGAAAGACCTGTGAAAATGGACAGGCTCCAGTGACTGTTAATTCTCCTTATTCCACACAGGTTTTTCCTTCTACACCCAAAACAAGGTAAGGGAAAAACTTCCATTATAAGCCTGTCAAGTTTAGTTGGATCCAGCCTGATCAGGTTCCTTGAACTTCAGTGGGATCTGTTCCTGTGACTCCTTAAGCCAGAGTGAACAATCCTACTGTTTCAAAATTGCCAACACAGTGAGTAGCATTGAATATCGTCCTCAAGGAAGCTGCTTCCATGCTCTTCCCAGTCCCATCTGCAGTGAGCAATATTAACTGAATGGCTACAACAGTGGTTACTTTTTCCTCCTTCAGTGCCATGGCCCAAGCCTCCCTGGACAGCCTTACCCCTTCTCTGGCTGCTCCCTTGGGTCCAGCTGAACAGAGGTTGACTGCACCGTTTTAGGTCATCGCAGTGTTACTGCCTGGCTCCCTGTTTGGGAGACGTGCACAAGAGTTAAAAAGGTGCATCTATCCAAGTGGAGTCTAGACCTTGACAAGTGTTATGGACTTGGCAGGCTCTAAGACACACTGCAGAATCCTTGGAGTGTGCAGATGATGGACACATTATGCTCAGGTACCAGAGGTCCAGGTCTGCTCCAGTGTTTCTGCCTCCCAGCCTGGTCCCATCCTGCCCCAGAGAGCCTCTCCCCCCTCCCCATGCCCACGCTCTGGTTACTCATGAGTTATGATAACATATAAGCAGCTTACAGAATTCTTATCAGAGTAAGTTGGACACAATGCAACATTTAACTCTTTATGACAGCCACTTCTGACTGTGAGTGACATAAATTATGTTTGAACTGGATTTTTTTTCCAGAGGCAGATATTCCCTCTGCCACCCAGTCAGCCCTGTAACGTTGCACTCGTGGCCTTAATCCCACTTGGATGTGTGCCTTGCTGCCTCCACTTTCCATCACTTGGGTACTTTAGTATTCTTGAACAAGTGAACAATCTTTGTTTCTGTACCTTATTAGGCCAAAGACCATAGCAGCTAGTGATGGCATCAGCAGGCCCTGCAGGCAGGATTCTCTGCAGACACAGCCAACCTCCAACAAACCCCTTTTTATCCTCCTGTTTCTAGGAAGAATTATGATGGTGGTGCCCTGCTGTTGATCAGTCAAATCTGTGGTAGGCCTAGAGATAAGTCCTGTAAGTGTGGTGTACTGTAAAACAGCGGCTCCCATTCATTAGTAGCTTGTGTGTAATAAACCACCCAAAGGAGGGGGATGGGGAGGGAGAGGGACGAGCAGCTGCAGCATGCAGGAACAAACAACACAACTCATTCTTGGGAGCCAAAACTTTCTAATTTGGTGCTGGGCTGCTGGGAGCACTCAAATTCTTTCTGATAATGTGTTCGTGCCCTCAGCGTCTCTCCCTGGGTCTCCCGAGTCCTGCTCTCTCGAGGTCCCTGGCTCTGGGATAGTTTTGCTTTGAACCCAAAACACAGAGCGTAGTTGAACGGGGTGAAGGGGAGCGCAGGGGCCACCCAATGTTTGCAGACTCCAGTGTAAGGAAGCAGTGGACCTGGAGACAAGTTGTTCTGCTGGGAAGGAGCAGTTGCACGTATCCGCTTGTGCAGTGAGTAAACAAAGCATCACATGGGCTGCAGAGCAGGCACGGGGCACCGGGCAGACCCTCGAGTGTCTGAGGCATTGGGAGCAGAGGAGTATCTCAAATGTTCTTACTGATTTCAGGCTTGGTGGGATATTTAGAAGCTTGTATCTCCCAAGAGGCAAAAAATCCCAACCAACCCCAAGCCCCTAACAAACCTCAAAGCAGTAATAGCTGAAAAATTATGTGGCCTAATTTCTACTGTTTTTTTTCACAAGTTCCTGACAACATTGGTATGAGTGTAGTATTTCCCTGTTGCCCTCTCTTGGAAACTGCTTATGGGCATATGAATTTTAATGGAATCTGCTAAGTATTATGTAAAGTGTTGCACGTGTTGAGATGTCTGTAGTTCCTAATACTTGAGTAGCTGTGACTATGTGGCTGCTTTAGGATGTAGGCCTTGGACCCTCCAGCTGCCTGTAGAAAATTTCAGAGCAAGAACTGAAATTATTGTGTGTTGCACAACTGCTCTTGTAGACCAGACCTTTGTGATAACGTTTGTACTGTCACAAGAAAGCAAAATTCTTTTCAGATAAATGCTGGTCTGGAGGACCACTGTACACAACAGTGACTGCTTTTTCACAGGGATGTGCCAGGCTGTGATGGTGCTTGGACTGTCTCCTAACATTTGCATATTCAAGGGCTACTTAAATGGCAAATTCGGGCTTGGGCCAAACTGCAACTACTGTTTATGCAGACAAGGCAAAGTCTCAGATTTGAGGTTTTACACTTTCCTGCAGGAGATCCATCTTTCTTTCTCGTCTCCTGACCTCCTGGGGAGCTGTGCTGTGACATGCCAGAGTCTTAAGCTCTGAAATGAGAGGTTTTCCTGCCAGACTGCTGCTGGGTTACCCAGTGGCTGGAGGTAAAAGGTCCCAGAGCCCTTGTGTACATCCACAAAATGGTGCTAATGAAATCTGGGCACAAAATGGTTTTCTCATCTGCTGAAAGTTTAGGTAGAGAATTTTGAGTTACAGCTGTGGCATTTTGGCATTTTTGACAAAGACAAAGTAATGTGGCATTTTGATTTCCCTTAGGTAGGTGGTAGGTAGATACCTTTATAATCTAAGTCCTCTGGCCAGTGCCCATTTCCAGAATGGTGCCTGATCTCATTAGCACTTGCTTTTTCCAGGATGTCCAGCAAAAGCTGCAGCGAGGAGGACTAGGGAGAATCTGTCCATGACTTCTCAAAGAAAATAACAAAGGAAACACCTCAGGTAATCGTCACGTGCCCTTACTGTGCAAGCAGATGGGTCTGTAGCAGAGACGTTTCAGCTGGAAAACTCCAACACTGGTGATTATTTAATATGAAATAATGTCCTATATCACAGGGTAATTATGAAGAGTGGAACACTTTTTGGATGGATCTGCTCTTCTGAGAGTAGACAGCATACAGCAGTTACCTACCTGTGATCTTGTTCTCAGCAAAACATTTGAAGTTCTAGGTGAGTCCAGCAAATGGATTGAATGTGCTGGGTAGGTATGAAATAGGGGGAGGGTTTGAGCCCCATCTTCAGCACCAGCACAGCCATGTAATCCTCCCCTTTGCAATTAGAACTGCAAAATAACCCCCAGGCCAGAGTACTCACGCAAGGAGCAATTAGACAAGCTAGACAGTAGGAAGAGCTAAAAATGGTAAATAATCTGCCTCCACAAAAATACCTTGAATCATTAGAAGAGGCTATTTTATTAATTTCCTGGGAATCAGTTACTGCTTGTATATTTTCACAATGTTCTGCTAGAAGGACTGTATTCTGTTGTTTGACAGAGGTAAACATGAGTAACCTGACTCTCTTTTTACACTAGAGACACGGAAAAAAGCTGAGTGAGTCCTGAGATTTTAATATCTAACCAACTGAAATTGGGAGAAATGAAGTGGTTCATATTAAACTGAGGCAAAATATGCCTTAGTGCTCTTTTAAGAAAAATGGTCTAATAATTTGAGGGTAAAAATTACTTATTTTGGGTAATTTCATGACTCAACCCAGTTTTCCTTAAAAAAAGATGTATGAATCAATGATATTCATCCACTAGCTGGATCCAAACTATTATAAAAACTCCCCTTTTAGAAAGTATGTTATTTGTGAAAGGATGACAACTGCTGACTTATTTTGCAGCACTCCTGAGCTGGATGAAACGTAAAAACAAAAAGGCTAATCAGAACAGGATATTTTTAGTCCTTTGCAGGGAGCTATAATGCTATTTAATTAAGAATGACTCTTAAAGGATGATTTGACTGTTTCTTGCAGATAAATTAAATTTCTGATGCAGTTATTAAAAGTAGCAAAACTCAGACCTGAGGCTTGCAAGCACAAAAAATATGTTCAGAATTGGCTGCTTACTAATACAGGTAAAAAAGGAATTGTAGGTTGGTAGGATTTTTTTTTTTTGTTGTTGGTAACTTGTGTAATACTGTGTGAAAAATATGATCAGTAAAGTACATTCTGTTCTGTCTTTTCTATTTACAGGAGATAATTCAAGTGGAAAAAACCTCACAAACCTGTATAAAATTAAACAGCAAATTTTGTGTTTATCTGTGTGCAGGTACATGTGTGTATGCATGTGCTGCTGGCCTGCTGTTGTTGAAATATCAGTGATGGGTGGCTTAACATAAACTCCAAGTGTGCAGCTGCCTGGTTTGGTGTGGTGCCTGCTGCTTTATCTCGTGAGCTGCTCTTTCCCATCCCAAGCAAGCCTAACGTGTTGCAGCACTGCCAGCACCCCAGCAGCCTCGTGACCAGGATGTGATCTTGAAATTCCAGAAGCTCTTTTCCCACTGCTGACTTGGAGCAGGTAAATGACTTTGGTGGCGAAGGGGCTGTGCTGAGGCCAGCCAGGCTCTCGGGGTGCTGCAGTGGGAGGCATCGGTGTCCCTGGAGTTCCTGCAGGTGTTGAACATCCAAAGGGTCTCTGGCAGAGGTGTACCACCTGCATCTAGGTGTGCAGGCATGGTGGGAATTTGGTCATCCAGCTGCTGGACACATGGTGACTGGGAATGGGGAGGGCAGCTCTGGGTGCTGGAGCTTCCGAGATCCACCTCATCCCTACAGCTCTGCACAATCCCCTGCCCTGTGGGAAACTGTGCACAAAGTTTCTTCTAAACATGAATTTAATACATTTTCAGACTTGACAACCTCCTTTTACATGAGAATATTTATGTAGAGCAAAAGACACATTTGCCTTTCCAAATAAATGGAATTATGGTTCCAAGATCTGACTTAATCCTGAGGCTCTTACACTGCACAGTAAGTAGAAAAGAAAGAGGATTGCTCACAGGAGCAGGAGTTAGGAAGATCAGGCTCTGTTTTATAACATCTCACTCGTTTTCCTTCTGGTATTTCATATACCTTTTCCAGAACTCCCAATGGCTGTTTAGAACAAAGTCACAGTAACTTCACATCTATTACCTAATGGCAACCAAACTAATAACTGAAAATAAGGAGGGATGATACAGAGTGCCCATCCAGCTTTCCTGCTAGGAAATGTTGGGTATTGTTAAACAAACAAAAAAATGCCATTCTTCCAGATGTATTTTTATAATAAAGTCATGTCCTTTTAAAATTAATTACACAATTTTTCTCAACTGCATTATACCTGCTCTTTCACTAAGTTGTTTCATTTGTGAAACTGTTTAAAATCTGCACTGACATTTCAAAGGATTTGAGGGAAGATGTTTACAAAGTAATGGTGCCATTAGTATTTGTTATGTTTCTAAAATGGAATTTCTGATCAGATAACATTAAAGTATTTTTTATTGTTTTTTGTGTGTTTTCATGACATGTATACATTTCTAGTTATGAATTTGGTACCTGGTCTCATGTTACCAGGCTAATTAAGGAAAGTGGAATCAAAAGTTTTATGGTTTTTACAAGTCAATCTGTCCTATAACCCCACTGTTGGTCTTGGTGCTCTCTGAATTCAATTATTTGAATTTCGATTTAATTCTTTTTCTGCTAAAGACCTGAGGTACTTGTATTCCAGCTGACAGATTGCATATTCAGGACATCTAAACCTGAAACAAGCCTAGACAAGAGTAGTTTGTTTAGTGGATGTATCCAAATGAGTCTCCATCAAAGATTAAAATGAAGACTGAATTAAATTTATTGTGGCAAAGTTTCCTTCATGGGCTGCAAAAAAAAAAAAAAAAAAGGTACAGAGGATTGGACAAAAAGAGTTTTGCAAGCTTCATTTCAAAGGTGAGCCCTCCTTTTGAATGGAAAAAAAATTAAGAAAATACTCCTGAAAGACAAGACTCATTTTTTCTGTGCAAAGAGGATACCTGGCTGGTACTTTTCATGCTACTGTGTTGTGACTCTGTAAGGGGATTTTGTACATGGACAAAGATTGGGCCCAGATGACATGGTCAGTGTCAGAGGCCAAGGTGATACTTTGTTCCTTCCTTCTGCCAAGGCTGAGCTTTCATGGGAGCCCAACTAGATGTAATGGTGGGTTTCTGCGATCCTTACTGCCTGCACCTTCCCATCCCCTCATGCCTGCAGCACCTTCCCACCCCTCCCTCTGTCTCGCAGAACAAGGGGATGGATTTTTGCCACCTCAGCCTGCAGACTTGGCTCACTGCAGGGTCCATTCAGTGGGGACTGGTGGGGCTTTCACCAGCCAAAGCCCCACAGGGACCCCAGGGGACCCTCTGGGGTAGTTGGGCAGACTGGAGCTGGCAAAACCCTCATTGTCACTGAGACTGGGTGGTGCTGGTCTGCACCAGCCCGTGTCCTGCCTGCACCATCCCATCTGCACATGTAGGGTGGTCTTGGGCAAACAGGACTTTCTTGAAACAACTTTATGGGCTGAGTGCCTGGACTTTGTGCACAAGGCCAAACCCCGCCAGGAATACAGGGGATTTCCAAGCAGCGTCTCCACCCCATTGCAGGGTCTTGCTGCTGTAATTCTGGAATGAAGTGAACAGTCCATGGTAAGAAAATTTAACAGTGTTTTAACCTTTTACCACTGAAAATGATCAAAAGGAACATTTAGATTTAAAATAAACTTCTGTTTTATTTTGTTTTGCTATTTTCTGATGGAGATGTTGCATGAAACATTTTAGCCAGTTTCAGGTTGAAGCCAGCTCACTTTTTCTTTTTAGATTCAAATTTAAACTAGTTTCTATTCAAAGTTTTTAAAGGGACCTACACAACTTCATTCTTCAGCATGACATCTGAGTCTCACCCCCTGCCAGGAAGGATACCTTAACCTCCCTGTTGCTGAAAAGACTAGAGAGAAAAATAGCTTGTGGCTTGTTTTTTTTTTTCTTTCAGACATTGCTTCACATGGTCACTTGGTAGGACTTGGAGTAAAGTGAGTTCATTGTGACTCAGCTGCTTTGTTTCACCTTTCGGTTTACATGGGACTTTTGTAGCTATACAGACATAGAGGAAAAAAAAAAAAAGAAAAAGCAAGGAAAGTCTGCCCTCAGAACAGTTACCATGTGGATTACATGGCCTACATAAGCTAGGTAAGGTATGTGAAAATTGTTTTGTAGGTGATTTTGGGAACCATCAGGTTATCCATGTCTCCCTAAAAAACTAATTAAAAAAAATTAAACTAAACTACCTCTTTGTGCCAGTATAACTGTACTGCAAGCTGGTTTTGCAGAAACTGATTCAAACGCAGCTGTGAAATCAATGTGGGCAAATCTGTGAATAATTTTTTCTTAACTTTTTTTAAAAGCAGAAATCAAGGAAAGGTTTTTTGTATGTTAGTTTGGTTGATTTGTGACAGACCACAGTTACGCAGAACAAATATATTATTAAGTATTCCTATACATCTTACCTTTCTCAAGCCATTCCAACCAAAAGCTTTTGTAAGCGTGTGGGGGCAGCACTGACCTTTTAATTCTGTTTATATGATTACTAGAAAAAAAAAAATATCCCTGGTCGAGGAGGACCTGAACTTGTAGGAGTTGCCTCAAGACGTTTTAAGCAACTCTAACTTGCAGCATTTCTGCAGGCAGCCCTGCTCCAACTCTCCTGGCTGGCAGCTGCCACCTGCAGGGTTGCCACTGGCTTGAGGGAGACACAAGGGCACAAGCAGTTGTCCCCAGTAGCCTAAGAGATGGGCAGTGCTGAAGCCCTGTGCCTGTGAGCACTTACATGTGGCTCAACAGCTCAGAAGCAGTTCTGCTGATACCAGCACCGGAGCCCAGTGGTCAGGCTGAGGTTCCTGGGTTGCTCTTTGCAGTCGGTGGAGGTGCTTGGTGGGTGCTTATCAGATCCAGAGCAAGCTGTGGGGCTGCCCAGCAGGTCCTGCCCAGCAGTGTGGCTTGGGGGGCTGGCTGCTTTGGGGGCACCCTCTGCTGCCTCCCTGCCGCACGGACGGGCCAGCAGGACCCGGAGGAGCCACGCAGGGTGGGCGCTGCGTCCCCAGCAGGGACCCAGCTCCATATTCCCGGCCTCCCACAGGCTCTGGAGTTCGGTGCAAAACCAGGGCTGGCATCCTGTGCGGTGCTGAGCCCCTGCTCGGAGCCAGGCAGTGCCTGCTGCTGCCATCAGGGCCCGGGGAATTAAGGGCATTTCACAGCTTTCAGGCACAGGAACAACTTGTAAACTGTGGAGTTGCATCCATGTGTGAACACACGAACACACACACACAGACACACACACACACACACAGACAGACAGACAGAAAGCTGCCAGCAGCTGATGCTTCACACTAATCATTCTTATAAATGCCTCTAATTAGACTTATAAATACCTCTAACTTTCCTACAGGGGGAAAAGAAACCCAACGCCCAACAAGCTTAATGTGAACCCAGGGGGAAAAAAAAAAAAAAAGAGTTAAAAAGATGAGTAAAAGCTATTTTTAAACCTGGCAAGTCCTAGACCAGCGCTCTTGAGAATTCAAGCAGTACTACAGAAATCCTAAATTGCAGAGCCCTGCACCCCCCGGAGCCCCTCAGGCTGCTGCGGGGGGCTCAGCATGGGCAGATTGGGGGTGAGCAGCGGGGGAGGGGCTGCAGCCCGCAGCCTTTGTAGCCGGAGGGCGAAACATTGGGATCCTGCAGAGAGGGAACACAGAAACCCTCAAGGCAGAGAGAAATAGGCCTAGACAAAAGCCCCGTTACATGGTTGCAAATCACCCCACTGCTGTTATTTTATTTACCGCTGTCCGCAGGAGGATTGTTTTCTTCTTGCTGAATTTTAAGCGCTTTTTCTTTTTTTTTTTTTCCTTTCTTCTCCTTCCCCCCCCCGGTTCCCAGCAGTGGTCACTTATACCACAGTGCCACATACAGACTGAACTCACCTCCGCTCCCAGGCAGGCCCGGCCAGCAAAGGCCTCCCCGGTGTCCGTGCCCACCACCCTGGCTGCTGTTTGGATGGAAAAACCAATTTCCCAGGAAACAGCCCATGGGCGGGTTGTTCCCGTGTCTGGGTGAGGAGCAGAGCAGCTCCGAGCCAGCCCGGGGGTTTGCTGAGGCACAGGCCTCACACGGGTCCCTCGACCTTCCCCTCTGTGCCAGCAAACACTCTCAATGATTATCATAAAACTTTTTAATTCATCTTTTTCAAGGGATCTCTGTATTATCTTTAGAGGGTGTAGGAAAGAGGAACAAAGGCCTCTGGGGCATCATATTCGTTTATTGGATGTTTGTTAAGGAAACAAAGGCCGATTTCAATGTCTCTGCCATGCTGTGGAGTCAAACTCACCTGCTCCATCCTACTCAGACAGGTTATGTTTAGCACTGCTGGATTTTAACTGTTGTGGTGACTGTGAATCCTCAGTAATCCCCTGTGGACTTTCTGCTTTAGAGGAGGAGCCAATATGGTCTGGGATTTGCTGTTGGTTCCCTCACCTTCAGCTTTAGGGTATGTAAACCGTCTTTTGAGCATTATCCACAGGGTGCATGAAAGAATCATGAGCATGGAAAGGAAGAGAAGAAGGAAGAAAGAGAGAAGCCATGTCCCTGTGGGGAAGAAATGACTCCTGTCCTGGCTGTAAACATTTTGTTGTGGTTGTTGCTGTGGTGGCCTGGCTGTGGGGAGAAGAGGGGGTGTGGGGACCCCAGCCAGGCCCAGCTGCCCCAGCTGGCAGCCTCGCAGCCCAGAGGTGAGCTCTTCCTCCTCTGACAGGTTTTTACAAGGTGTTTGAACACATAATTAGGTCCCAAACCAGGCTGCAGGAAACCACCCTGGTCATCCCACCATAGCACACGCAGGGAGCTGCAGGGCTGATTGCTGATGGCTGATTTACCCTGAACAAAGGCCCCAAACAGCAGCGAGCGCCCGATTTCGGGATGGTAACTCTAGAGCCAATGGGCTCCTTTCCCATCAGTTTAAAACAGTGTTATTTTTTTCCTGAGCTGATAACATTTTAAACATATTGCAAGACGGAGTTTTCTTGGAAGGCAGGGAAACCCATGAATTTGCTGTAAAAGAAGCTTCTGTGAATAAGGAAACCCATCCTGTGAATTCACCTGTTGCCAGCCAAGGAGAAATGTTTGGTGTTTTATTTCAATCAAGAATATGCTGTGTATCTGGTGCTTTATCTAACCTCACTCTTTGAAAGATCTGATGTTATGCTTGGCAGAGTTCTCAGGAACAAGCTGCTTTATTATGCCATGCTCTACAAGTTTTAACATTTATTGTAGGAATAAAAATATAGCCTGGAGCCCTCACAGAATGGGCAAGGTGCACTTAATGCAGCCCAAATTAATCTTGACTTTTTAATCAGGATGTTGTGTATGCACTTGATCCTGTTGAAAAAAAAGTCACACTTTTTTTTTTTTTTTTTTTTTTTTTTCCTGTAAGCAGTGTTAGAAATAGACAGTGCATCTGTGGCCATCAGATTGTTTTTGTTCTTGACCAGCAGCTGGTACACCTGTATCCAGCACATACTCTGCGGGTGTGTGGAAGCCCCACAAACTCTGCATTACCAGTTACTATCTGAGGAAATTTACCATAGCACTACTGGTATAAATCTTTGCCATATCCCCAGTTTAAACCCTCTCAGCTCAGTGCAGCTATCCTGGAGTCTGGGCAAACCAACTACTTCAGGTGAAATACATTGGCAGAAGGTGCCAGGCAGAGCCATTTGCTACACGGAAGGGGGTTTGTGCCTCACAGCCCTGTCTTGTCATGCCTTGTCTACTGGCCTTTATTTGTTAACTTTACACAAGGGCAGAGCTGTCCTGTAGCAGACAACTTTGATGGGTAGTCTCAACTTCTCAGCATTCCTGTAAGCAGTGTTAGAAATAGACAGTGCATCTGTGGCCATCAGATTGTTTTTGTTCTTGACCAGCAGCTGGTACACCTGTATCCAGCACATACTCTGCGGGTGTGTGGAAGCCCCACAAACTCTGCATTACCAGTTACTATCTGAGGAAATTTACCATAGCACTACTGGTATAAATCTTTGCCATATCCCCAGTTTAAACCCTCTCAGCTCAGTGCAGCTATCCTGGAGTCTGGGCAAACCAACTACTTCAGGTGAAATACATTGGCAGAAGGTGCCAGGCAGAGCCATTTGCTACACGGAAGGGGGTTTGTGCCTCACAGCCCTGTCTTGTCATGCCTTGTCTACTGGCCTTTATTTGTTAACTTTACACAAGGGCAGAGCTGTCCTGTAGCAGACAACTTTGATGGGTAGTCTCAACTTCTCAGCATCTGTATAATGCCGTTGACTACATGGACCAACATCTGCAGTCAGGACCAGTTTCTTTGGCCCACCGCATGTACAGAGGTCACTCTCAGGTGCTCTGACCATTCTTGTCCATATTTCTTCATGTGAATCTGCTTTTCACAAACACGGGGTGTTTGAACTGCGCCCTTTGGAGCTGCCACCACTTGACTGGAATGGCAGCTCCTAACGAAGGTGCAACATAAGCTTGCTGGGGTCCTAACAGCTGACATTACCACAGCTGGGGCCACCCATATACAAAATGAATTTAAGATTATCGCAATTCACCGGTCAGTGTAGGGCCTGGTCCTGATTCCACTTCCAATTGTGGTTGGTAACGTCTTGAGCACAAGTGGTAGGCTTTTGTCCTTATGGTGTTAAATGTTGGGCCTCACTGCATAGTGCATCAGCTGAGGCTGCAAATTGAAAACCTTTTCTGTGGTGAAGACCCTCAACTTAACTCAATAGGTCCCAGCTGTGGTTTTCATTAGTGGAAATTTCTGCCACCTGCTTGCTTGCAGTCCCTTAGTGTGAGTTTGCTGTGTTCTCAACAGTTGCTGCTTCTTTTCCAGGTAAGGTTTTTATTTTTAATTTTTATTGTTATTTGTATGTTTTCTTCCCTTTTAATTTACAAGATTTGTTGTTGTTTTTCTGAAGAGCAAGAAAAAAAAATCTCTGCTGTAGGAGAAGAATGAGTATGTAGTAAGCTCTGTTCTGTAAAAGGTGGCTTGTTTTGCTTAATGTTTTAAGTGTACAGGGGGCATCAGCTGCAAATGTGCTTAAATCTGGGAGTAGTTTTTATGAAATAATTGAGGTTAATGTACAAGCTCTTACTGAAGTTGAAAATATTTCGTGTTTGTATTTTCAAATGGCTGAAAAGTTCTGTGCTCAGAAAACACATTCTTCATCTGGGGTAGTTGTGCTGTGTCATACTGTAGGTAAAATAAAACAAAGGTTGCTGCTTAGAAGATAAGTGTCTTAATCAACATACTGCATCTTGCTGAGTATAGAGAAGTGCAGTGATGGCCTGTGTTGGTGCTAACATGGTGAGTTATTGTTAGACTCCCAGGATATTCTGAAAACATGAGTAAGATAACTTTGTAAAAGTGAGGGCTAATGTAGGGAACTGTGGTCTGCTTCCTCTGCAGTCAGTGAAGCCACTTCATACAAAGTATTGGAAAGGTGTATGGTAAGAGATGGTTGTGTTGCCCATCAGAAATCCTTGGGTTATACATAGAAATACCAATATGAAAATAACCCTTGGATTGTTTACTAGTTTGTGCAATTAGGGAAGTTTTTCAGCTTTTTCTTTCTGCCTAGAGAAGTGCCCTTTATTTATTTGTGTCTTGGAAGCATTTGTAACTGTGACAATGAGGGGTTTAAAGCCTATCCTAGGTGTCTGTGAGAATCCTGGTAGCACCTGGGGTCTGTGCTTTGAGCAGCAGAAGGAACCTTGGGTACAGGGCTTAGTATGCATGTGCTGTGGGCTTGTGGGTCTCCTCCCAACCCGGCCCCTGTTCTTTCCCAGCAGCAAGGGCTGGAGCACAGTTTGTGCTGGGCTTTAGTGGAGAAGCTAGAAATGTGGGAGATGAATCATGGACCAGTGAGCAGAGTCCTGTTTCTGCCTCTAAAGGGGACTTCTGTGGTGGGCTGGGTGAAGGCAACTTCTTTTTCTGGCTGTCCTGTGTAAGTGCTGGTTTTACATTGCTCTGGGGCTGGGGGTCAGTCAGCCCTGCACACCCACCCTCCTCATCTACAAACGCTTCTTGGGGAGGATGAAGGAGGCTGATGCTTCTTGGTGATGGAGTGGGGGTTGTGGTGCTGCTCTGACCTGCAGAGCCCAGCTATGAGAGCCAGAGCTTTGGTCTTGGGGTTCATGTGTGAAAGATGGTGGTGAATATTTAAAGGTTATTTGTTGTCTTTGAACCAGGCACAGGGAGGGCAATGGCCACACAAATCTCCTACTTTCCCCAAACCCAACTCCAAAACACTAGAAGTGCATAATTAGTTTAATTTCATAACTTTCTGGTCTACTCGTACTTTTTTTTTTTTAAGTAATCTCAAATTTAGTTGTCTTAGTTTTCCTACAAAAACAGGGAAGAAACTAAAGCAAAGAGTCAAAGTAAGAACTATTTGCAAATGGCTTTAGGCTCTTTATCTGTGCAGAACTTATCCTTATTAATTTCTATAATTACTTTAATAATTACTAATGTGATGCTACAACAAAAGGTAGTCATTACTGTGCTAAGAGTTCAGAAAATAAGTTACAAAAAAACATTTAACTCACAGGAAGGTTTTA
>NW_009951958.1:1634340-1645994 GCF_000747805.2 Chaetura pelagica
AGACCCAGGCTCCCAGATCTCTCTCTGCAGAGCACACTTTAGCTTTGGACATACCTTTAAAGACTTTAAACAGCTTGAGACTTGTAGCTTGCCACAGGAGCTTAGAGCAAATTCATGTTTCTAGGTTTTAAACCCCGAGCTGGAGTACAAGAGCCTTGCTCAGGAAAGTAAGGTCCTTTTGAACCACATACATTCAGGTTGTACCTTTAAAGTAAATTCTAAATTTAATTGAAAGCTGAAGGCAAGGGAGGCAGGGCAGCAGTGATGTGCAGATTTATTTTGAAGCATGTGAGGAGCTGTGCTGTTGGATGCTCAGTGTGCCCTAATCTTAATAAAATGGCACTTGGCAAATGGGCAGTGGAGATTTGGGAAGGTGCTCGGGGGTGCCTGTCTGTGCAGCCTCCCCCAGAGCCTGGTGGTCTCACTTGCTGATGGCAGCAAAGTCACGTTTAACCAAAACCTCGAACATAACATTTTGTGTGGGTTTTATTCCACTGGTGAAGTGATGAATGAACAGAACCATCCAGATATGGCTGTTTTAAAATGGAGCTGGAGCAGGCAATTTTTTCACTGAACTTGTGCTTGGCTTGAGTAATAGCACTTCTCTTATTTTGGAGGTGTTCAAGAGATTGGCTGGTAGAGGAGGTGACTCTTCAGCCTCTTTATGGAGGGAAAGGCTGAGGTGTGGGGGGATGCAGTGCCTTGTTCTGTGTCACAGAGCAAGCAAAGGGCAACCTGGAAAAGTCCTCCAGCTCAGGGCTTGGTGAGCCTGATCTCACTTTAGCAATAATTACTGATGCTGATCTGACAGAAGGGCACCTGCTACTGCTCTTGGTGATAGTGGCAAATGTTTCCTATGCTTTGCTGTTGTGTTATACCAGAATAATAAAGTCTTTGTAGAGCTTACCCTGCTTCACTGGAGGAACTGCTCAGACCTTTGTGTGCACTTTCCACCCAGGTGCACCCAAAGCCGCCTTCAACCAGCTGTGATTCATGAGGTCCTCTGCCCCAGGTCCATGCAGAGCCACTATCAAGGGAGGGATGTGATTAGCACAAGCTTTTCTTTTTCGATGTAACTGCATTTTCCCGCCATAGCCTCACTCTTCAAATAAGGAAAATTTCAAATGTGGTGGCTTTACTGACTGTAAAAAATTTGCATCCCTTTGCCATAAAAAGAAGGGTGATTATTATGGTATTTTCTGCATGAATTTGTGGTTGTTTCTACTGCCTTGTGGGGCTGATTTGTGGCTGATGAGTTGACCATAATGGTAATGTGGTCTTGATCTCCTGGAGGCTGAAACAGAAATTGCATGGAAATGTGGTGGGTGTGGTGCCAGACCCTGTGGAAAAATATATCTTGTAGTACATGGCTGCCTCCCGAAGCTCTGGATATTTATAACTGTAAACTGTTATATTTATTGAGCTGCTTGGTGGTCTAGGAAATCATATACTCAAGATAGTGGCAACGATGACATCAGTGATTTTTACTGTAACTTTACCAGCAAGTTTCCTGTTCCCTTTGCTTTTTAAAAATTAGAAATAGAGAATTCATATGTGATGTCTTCTAAGTAGTAAGATGGATATTTTGAGTCTCTGCATCACAAATCTGCAATTAAACTCCATTTGAGTACATCCCTTGCTTTTTCATTTCAGAAATACTCTGTAAGGGCTTCAACAGCAAGCAACTTTCCTCCCTCCCAATTCATACCAGGTTTTACTAAAAGCAGGCTGCAGTTGTTGTCTCTAAAGTTTTTGAAAATTGCTTCCTAAGTTCAATTTGGTCTTTTTTCACACTTATTTATGGAGGATAAAATTAATCCTTCCATCTGCATTATGTATTAATTCCTTCATTTATTTAAGAGAAGACTTGAATGGCTTGTTGGTCAAGTGTTGGCCACTTGCATTATGTCTAGACCCAAAATGAGAGCTCATGGGGAATTAACTAAAGTGAATCAGGCTTTTCAGGCATATCTTCTTATACCAGAAATGACATTGCACTGATCTCAAAGATTTTTGTGCCAGATGTTCCCAAATAAGTGGGAGAAGGGATGGGGGTGTAATTTATTCTGTCATAACTCCTGCAACTTTTGGTATCTTCTTGCAAATCTTTGCCTTGTAATTAAAAAAATAATAATTATTTGAGTTAACTGCAGTGTCTCTATTAAAATTCTCGGAGAGATTATTTTTTTCTGTGGTGTTTTTGTTTTTTCCTCTTTTCCATCAAGGGCATAAAACTAACATTCTAATTCAGCAGTAAAGGCAATTGCCTTACATGAGTATTGAAAACAGCTCTTTTTTTTTGGAAGCTTATGGCAGCAATACTTTTTAAAAAAATTATCTTAAGCCAGCATTATCCCTTTCCAAAATGAGTGATGCAGTTGAAGTTGGTATTCCTGACTTGCCTGTTATTGATCTAGGTGCTCTAATAACTTTGCCCTGGGAAGGTCAAGATGTATGTTTTTGTATGGTTTTGTTCTAGCAGTGATTTGGTTTTATCTGTTTTCCATGCCCTCTGAATTATTTACGGTTATGTTTCAGCATAAGTTCTTAGAGCTTGTTTTTGTTGTACTAAAGTCAGCGGAAGCCAAAAGTATTTCCACAAAGTTACTGAGTAGCTAGAAAGGTACCTGAATCTGAAGATGATCATGCTCAACCTTGTGAAATTTTGCTTGTTCTTGTCAGTTCTGAACACCAAATTAGTCTGATTCTGAACTTTTTTAATATATTCCTGTGAAATTCTGCTTTGCCTTAAATCAAAGGTACTGTTATTCTGGAAACAAGTTACTGTTTCCATTTCTACTGAAGCATTTATTTAAATGTAGGTATGGATGTTTTGGAAAAACTGAAAAAAGCTGAGACTGAATTTTTTCATAAATCATTTTAACAAGATTAGCCTTTTACTACCTCTCTCCTGAAGGCAGTTTTTTGTCACTTTTGGGCAGAGCTGTCATGGGAAATCCTTTGCTCTTCATCTCTCTAATATATGTGCTTAATCATTTGTACTTGAAGTTTGGCGTGTGAATTAAAAGAATATTTAAACTGTGTTGAATGAGTGGGGTTACCCAGTGGTACTGCTGGTCTAACACTTTCTATTGATCCTGTTCTCATGATCCAATATTGCTTAAATCAGAATAACTGCATTTGTTGTAATGGTTTGCTTAATACATTTTACTAAATGTGTAATTCTTCAAGCTCCTGGTGACACACCCAGTCAAAAGTTTTTTCTTTATCTTGAGATAGCAGATCAGATTATACAATCTACCAGTTAAAGAAGTGTCTTGCATGTTTATTTGAAAAAGACATTCAATAAATAAGTTTTGGCTGTGATCTTGCAAATAGTTTAGCATATGCTAAAACATTATAGTGCTGCTTCAGCTAGATAATAGGTGGACTGTGCAGAGGCTCAAGGGAGCTGGGAATTCCCATTGCTTAATGGCAACTGAACTTGCCAGTTTTCATTTTTTTATTTAAGGGGGAAAAAGCTAAAGGAGGGTGGGAATTGAGTTACGTTTTTTTTCCAACACATACAAAGACCACACATGGAGCAGCCCCAGATTCATGTCCATTTGTACAGTTCAGTTGCAGCCAGAGGAGCTGATTCAGGCTGTATCTGGCTGACGATTTGGCTGAGCTAACACAGGTGAAAAATATTGTCTGAAGGAAAACTATTTTAACTCCTGTGTGTGTTAGAACATAATAGAACATGACACTTGCATTTTTTGTTTTGTACTGTGAGCTGAGTGGCACAGGGAGAGCTGCTCTGCCTGCAGAGAGCTGAACTAAGTGAAGAACATGCATCTGGGCCTACCACCTTGATGTTCTGCAGTCACCTACAGGCAAATATTCATGTTTTGAGCTTTAGATTCATAATTAATGTTTCCATGATTCCCTGCATAACTGAGGTATAGCATGGGGAAACCTGAAACCTGATTGCCTTCATGTTTTGTTGGTTTTTTTTCAGTGGTGGGGTTAGTCCCCAGTGTCATGTCAGTTTATTCCATTTGCTGAAGTGGTCCAACAACTAGGAAATAATAAAATCAAAGCTGTGATAGGGATCAATATCTTATCCATGCAAACTGTCCTCATCCAATCAAGTATCATGAATAATTTGAAAAATATAAGTCTAATTAGATTTATTATACAAGTAATGTTTTTGGTTTTGCCAATTAGTAAAGCACTACCAATTACGCTGATACCAGACACTTAGAATTGCCTGCCTGTAGTTTATAGGGCATCTTTAGCTCTACTTGTGGGGGTTTTTTTGGTACAAAGTACTGTGATCTTTTTGGTTTTCTTGTCTCTGATATTCCCAAGCTAATTAATATTTGCAGTCGTCTTTACCTATCACACGGGTTTGCAATCATAAGCACATTCTTAAACCTCTTAGTACTGAAAGGAAGACCTAAATAACTTTTAAATCTGTGAGACAATGTCAAGAAATGTACTTGCTTAAATTTAATCCATCACTCTGTGCCAGCAACACATACAGCTGAAAGGTCAGTGCATCATTGAGAGGGAGAAAAACAATTAATTTAGTATCAAAAAGGTAATAGGATAAGGCCTCACCAGCCCTCTCCTATTGTTCTGCCGCATTAACTTCAGCAGGTCAGATGCCACTGGTCATTGACCTCAGGCTAAACAGGGTCAGCCCAGGCTGATTACAAAAGACATGTGTTTGCCCTTACCCAAGTGTGTCTTAAAAAAACCGAGACCACATCTGTGTTGTTCCTGGGAGGAGCACACAAAGGGTAAACATTTTTCAATGCAACTATCACTTATGGGATCTTCTGCATGAAGAACGTGTTTCCCATCATGGTACGTCCCCGATGTGTGAGTCCTTCCCATCACTGTGATGTGTTGTAACCTCAGACCTTCCAGGAGCTCCATGTGAAAGAACTGATGCACTGGGAAAACCTGCCATGAAAAGAACTGGTGGAAATTAGTTATTTTTCTCCATTCTGCATCATTTCAGGAAGAGCTGCTGATGATGTTACAACAGCAGATGCCAGTGAGTTTTTGATGAAATGTTTCCAAAATTTTCTATCCCCATAATGCTTTTTTTAATGCAAGTCTTCAGTAAAGCTCATCCCGGTGAAATGAGTGAGATCTTGACCTTACCGTGTCTGTCAGATTCACCTGTCGAAACCCTTGGCATCTGCTCTGTGCTCCTGCTGGGGTCAGTGGTGCTCTCCTCTTGGGGACAATTCATCCCACCTCTTTTAGGTGCTTAGCTGGAAGGAATCACTTTCTGTTGATGCTGGATTGGCTTCATCAATGCTGCCTTGACCCAAAGGTTCGTTTTCTACTGCAGCTCTATGCAGTTAGGGCTCAGGTGAGGATTCTGTCTGTCTCTATTCAACTGATTCTGATGTTTTTGGTTGTCTTCAGCCAAAGCTCACTAGCAGGTGAAGAGCTACAGGTTTCTACAAGATTTGTGAGAGCAGACTACAACTAAGGCAGAGAAACTCTGCAAGTCTCCTAATAAGACATGGTGAAAAATCTGTAATGTCAGTTCACTTCTAAGAGTAAAGAACCATGGAGGGAGGAGGTGTAATAAACTGTGGGTCAGCCACAGAAATGGCCATGGATGAGACAATCAAAACCAAGGTGCTGATTGTGGTAAACCTGGCTTCTGTATCTCTTTAGTTTTCCAAAGCTAACTCGGATCCAAGTGTCTTATTTCCATACCTTATGCCAGACTGCCCCATGCAAGCCATGCAGCTTGCAGCTTTGGAGTTCAGACAATTTTAATAATTACAAAGCTGTAAATATTCCAGCTGACAGATGTGAACTGGAGTATCACTGTTGTGAAAACGCTTGAGACTAGCTCCAGGCTAGACACAGTTAGCTAATTGGAAAAAAAAACCAACAAAACAACAAACCCTCCTACTTTCATATGCCATCTACCTGCTTAAATTTTAATAGGTTTTCTCCCCTGAAGATACTCATTTAGTCTATGGATGAGACCTTTTGGAACCAGTTAAATTCATATTCCCTTTATTGTAGGGCTTGATTCTACCAAGTGCTGGGCCTTCCCTACCTTCTCTGGGGAACAGGAGTTACAGGTTTAAGTACCAGTGTTTCTAATGCAGATAGGGAGGACTCCTAATTTTACAACTGTTTTCCTAGGAGAGGAACAGGTAAAAACAGGGCTATGGTAATTGCTGATAAATATGTCCTGCCTAGTAGAGACTGGGTGGGTTGGGGGAAGCAATGCTAATCCACTGAAATAGGGAAAGTAGGAATCATTTGTGTCTTTAATAATATTTAACTCCAGCAATGCTCTTGCTCTGGATCATGCTGATTAAAAGCCTTAATTCTAAACAATTTCTAGGATGTTCTTGCGTGTTTCAAGATTTTGTTTTGTGTTGACTAGCAACACTCTGGGCAGCTTCCACATTTGAACATTCACTGGTCATGTAGATAACATTGTAATTGTCCTGATGGCTGTGCTGGCAGATCAAGGCCTGTGGTGCTGAAGATACCAAGATGTAGGCATCTCTTCATTGGGAAAGAGGAAAATGCATGCACATGCATACCCTGTGCTCAGATGGCTCAGAAAACAAGGCAAAGGGCAGGAAAATTAAGTGCTGAATGAAAAAGAAGTAGAGATAAGTAAAAATAAGTAAAATAATGAAGTAGGATTTTGCTAAGCTGAGACGATCCAGCGGGGTCTGTCACCTAGAAACGAAATTGCGTGGTCAACTGCAATAGCATGAAAACCCATCAGTCCAGTGATCTCCAGCTTGTAATTGATTCTGTTTCTACAAATGTTGGCTAAAGCAAAAATCTGCGTTAAGGTAAGTGCTGAACATCCATCAGCCTGATTGATTAGTCAGGGGAGGAATTGCTGGAGAAATGCAGGCTATTTGCTATCAGATTAAGTGAAGTTTTGCTTCCACAGTCAGAAAGCTAATAATTTGCTTGTGATGGGATCAGTTCCATTTTCAGCTCTGCTTGCTGTACAAATCTGTGTCTGAGGAAACATCTCTTCAGATCATGAGGCAGATAAGCAAAGTAAAAATATTTTCTGATAAGAGTTATCAAAAGACATTGAAAAAAGCTTGGACTGCAAAAATTGAACAACTATCCTAGGCAACAAACAGGCCAGACTCTTAATATAAAGACAAAATTAAATTTATCATGGATTGTCTAAATCTTCTTTGATATTGTGTCTTTTGTCATATATCTCCTTTTCTTTGCCATTTTCTCTTCTTACAGCATTATCAGCTGATACTAGTTTTCATGAACTTGTTAATATGACTATTTTTGTGAACTGGGCAACTCTATTCCATACCTAAGAATGTATACAGGGTATATAATACAGATATTGACTTAGTGGGGAGATAATACTGAATTTGACAAATATTTTTTTCAGTAATAACTGATTTTTTTTCAGTAATAACATTCAGTAATAATTGTGTGTCCATATTAAAATTATTCCTCGTCTGACCAAAATCCATCATTTGCTGATGCTGAGCAATTACTTGGCAGATGGTATTACTTTCCTTTCTAGCTTATGTAACTCCACGAGACATAATGAATTACAAGTTTTAGAATATCCTCCTCATACTTTCATTCAACGTTCTAGTATTTAAACTTAAAATTCACTCATAAAAATGTTCTGTAGTAATCATAAGCTTAGTGAAAATGAATGCAAAAGGGTTATAAAGAGATTAGAACTTGGTTTTCTTTGTATTCAAGCAAGTGCTTGTGAGCATTTTTTTCCCTATGGTCTCATCTCCAAGGTTAGCATCTTGCCTGTACCTCACCAAGAAATATAGTGAGTATAGAACAACCCTGCAGTTCACCAGTAACCCTTTCCATGCCAAGTACTACGGGATTTTTAATTACTGCTGCTGGTCAGGGCACTGCTTTTGCCACCACCAAAGATCACCTCAGGCTGGGTGTGCTGGGCTAACAGGTTTGATGTGAACAGAAGATGCTTACCTGAATATGCATTTTTTAAAAATTTTGTTCCTTTCTCAAAATGCCCAATACATAATCACCTTGGAAAGCCCTCTCATCCCCAAGCTGTCAAAAAACATCCTCACCCCACGTGCTGCTGCTGAGCCTCTTGGCCCTGTGGTCCCTGACAGCAATGTTATTTATCAGCAGGATGGGGGAATTGCCCTGTCTCTGATCACACAGGGCTGGTCCCACAAGATGCCCTGCAAGTCAAGCCACAGTGGTGCTGAGATGCTAATAATGTCTGATGATATTTATCAATTAGCCAGATAGAGCCCTGGACACATCACTACTTGGCAAACTCAACTCAGGAAAATAATAAGAGAAAATGGTCTTCCCCACAAGCAGACAGAAACTTCTCTTATCAGTCTGTGGGATTCTGGTGGGATTGAGCTCTGGAGAAAATTGTCCTGCAGGCAGGGTGGGTCATGAGCTTTCTTTCCTGTGTGAGTGCTGTGGTCCATGTTCATGCTGTATCCTTTCTGTATGCTGGGACGTTCCTTGCTTCAGCACTGGCTGTTCCCCAGAAACCTGTAAGGCTGCTGTTTCCAAGGGCCTTTTTCAAATTTAGGTGATGTTGCTCCTCAGGCCCAAAAAGAGCTACTAATGCCAGGAACGCTTTGACTGGATCCCTCAGTCAAACTCTTATTTGTGACATCTCGTACAACTAGCAGCGTTATTACTACTTAGACTTGCTGATAAAATCTCTCCACAAGGGCTTTCCCTGCCCTGGTGTGCAATGTGCAACCTGCATGTGTGTGTGGCTGGGTTGGCTGAGCAGGAGCAGGGAAATCCGCCGGCAGGAACTGTGTGCGCTGTGCCTCTGTCCACCTCAGAAGTGGGAAGAGCTGTAGCCTCTCTGGGGTAACCTTCCTGGGTGATAATTTCAGATGACTTTTCTTGCCCAAAAAGAGTTGATGAGACGTTGTGTAAGTACCTAAACATTTAGATACATGCAAACTAAATAAAACCACTAAACCATGTGCGGTTGATTTGGGGTTACAACAGCTTAATTTCTCAAGCATCCTTGTTCGAGAATGAGCAACAATTCAGCCTTTAATACAATGTCGATTCATAGTTGGTGGTAGGAGAAAGCAGTGAACTAATTGCTCGGATCTGGTCAGCAGACAGTGAAGCAGCTCCCTTGTCTGTGATACTGTGCCCCTTCCCTTTCTGATTATTCACCAGAAAACATCCTACAGTCCCATTCATAAAGTCCAGCAATGACATAAGGAAAGTCAGGAGTATCTGCTGAAAGAGTGGGAGGCTGATAGAGCAGCACATTGTGAGCCCACAAGGGCAGCTCTGCTTTTCCTCTGGGGTTGTTTTCAGTTCTTTTGTCAGCTGGTTACATGGTCTTTTATAATTTCTTAATCTACAGAATAGAGCTATTTGCTTGTGGATTATGTGAAAGTCACAGGCTTATGCAAAAGAAAAACAAAATAATCTGAAAGTGGATTCTCTTGGCAAAAGATAAACTTCATTTAGGTGGTTTTTATCTAAAGGGGAGTTTAATCTAGGGATGTGAAGGAAAAAAGCCACAACTTTTCTCAGTCTTTGAGATTTCAGCCTTATGGCATTAATTCATCAGTGCACCTATGCACATGACTTAAATTACTTGTCCTTATTCAACAAAATGTATTTAGGACTGCTTTAAGTTAAAGGTTGGTTTTGTGTGTTTTGATGAATAGGAATGGTGTGAAATGCATTAAATACTATAAAAAGCTTTTTACACTCACTGTTAATGAGAATAGTGCATGTTTATCCAGATATTTTTTTACGTTAGTCTGTGGACATGGGTGCTGAGTCTTTGCAGAAGGAAGGAACTGTGAAATTAAGATTGGGGTATAGGCAAAATGAGCTGTAGATGTGTTGGTCCCCAGACTTTGGGTGAACTGGGTTTGCAGTCTCATAGGGGGGGAAGAGAGGAGTCCTAGTAGAGTATGTGTATAGAAATATGTAAAAGAAGGAAGTGGTGAAATACACTGAAAATGGTGCTAGTGAGCAGTATAATTTCTTGTGGGTCTCAAGATCAAAGGAAGAATCTTGAAATGGTGGAAACAAGGGAGTTTCTTCTTGGCAAGCGTAAGAGCTGGTCTAGCAAGAGGGGTCAGAAATTCCAGCATGGATGGAGGTGGAAAGGGTTTGTTCAGCTGTATGTAAAACCTTCCTCCATTCCTTGCAAGACCTCCGTATTACTTGCAGATGAAACTAGGTGTGTGCAGATGGCTGGTGTGATATGCTTATGATTTATCAATATGAACTTTGGAAACTGGCTTAGATCCCTCTCCTCAGCACCTGCAGCAGGCCCCCTGCTATCTGCTGTGCAAAGTGGACAGATGTATATCGAAGAGGCACACTTTATTTTTCTTGGGTCAACATTTCACATGGAGTTCTAGCAGGAAAGTTTTGTTTGTTTTTCATCAAGCCCCTTATTAGAACACTTCTGTCAGGGGGCTGAATAGTAATGCAAGAATAATAGGTTCTGCAGCAGAGGCTCATGTGCTGATACCTCTGAGTTTGGCCTCCCAATAAATTGCTCTTCCACTTGTGCAAATGCCCTGTTGGAGCAGGAAAGAACCTACCAAGCAATAATGCAACAGTGTGGATGATGTGCCAGTGCAGAGGCAAATAGTCTCGGGGGGGAGAGACTTTGACTCTATAACAAAATGAACGAATCCCAGCCCCAAATAATAAGCCTTCAGATGTCTTGTTTTGTTATAAAACCTCTAAAAATTGGAGAAAGTCTTGTTGGCTTTGATAACTATTATGAAGTATCTCAAGAGATATCTTTGTGCTAGTTGGAGTAATGTATTTGGAGGCATTAAAAAAGATTTTGTGTGGCAAACCTTGATTTGAGAAAAAGTCTGTCACTTCTCATTCAAGGTTTTCTAGCTTGAGTTTGAGTCAAGTTTAAAAATCAGGGTTTCTGATTGGTGTTACTAAAGCAATTATTGTCTCCTTATAGTATACTATTTATGTTGTCTGCAGATATGTAGAATTTTGTATCACTAAAAATGAACTTGATAGCTTCCTGACTAGCTGTTAACCTGGAAATGGGGGGGTCTACCCAATCCATCTAGATCCCCATCCCAGTTAGGTATTAATCCAGCAAACCAACGAGATCGTGATTTGACGTAAAGAACCATTCACCTTGCAGAAACATGGTACAAAATATCTCGCTCCATGACAGCACTTGGTAAAAAATTAAAAGGAGCTGTTAGCTTGGGGATGCACATGACTTCCCTTGCTCAGTTAGAATGAGGTGTTTCGCTTATAAAGACACACACACACAATAATAATAAAAATCTATGGCATATGTTCTGCTTGTACTTTATTTTAAATGCTTCCCTCAGAACTTGCCTCTTGTGGTTAATAGGTTTTTGTCTCTAAGATTACAAAGTGGCTTACAGATTTTTTATGTAGGGATTACTTCATTTATCTTTTAGCTGCCCCTCAGAATATGACAAGTGTGTCCCTCAGTAATATGTGAATCTTTCTGTTAATTAATCTGCACTGTCAGGGTCTAGTTCACGAATCTACAGTAACCTATGGTGAAATACATGAAAATATGTATTTCAGTAGGAATTTAAATTCAAGCCTGGAGCAGAGAAGTCTATGCGTGCTTTGCCCCAAAATTTAACTGGAAAATGTGTGGCTTCCTTTTTTTTTTTTTTTTTTTTTTT
>NW_009951958.1:1646436-1648383 GCF_000747805.2 Chaetura pelagica
CCCCAAAATTTAATGTGAAAAGTTTGTGTTTTCTTTTTTTTTTTTTTTTTTTTTTTTTACTCCCTCCCTCTTCCTTCTCCTATCCCCCACCAGTGGGGCTGGACAACCCTTGGAAGGCCAAACACAGTCCAGTCTCTGGCAGGTACTTTGAGCCTGATCATTCCTAATTGTTCTGTGGACCCTGACTCTGACCAGTGGCCAGAAGTATGGCTGGGAAACGAATCATCCAGGAGACTCAGCAGCTTTTGTTGCTGTTCACTGTGCAGTTCAGACAGCCTTTGTGTTTGTCTAGCTTTAGGACAGGAAATGCACACTTAATTCCTGTTTCAAAAACAGATCTGAAGTAATGGAATCCACCATCGCCACCAACCTTAGAAACTTGGAAGCACATGGAGAAGTAGGAGAGACTTCAGATGTTGTTGTTTGTGACCTTACAGTCTTTGCTTCTGGCTGTGGTCCCATATGCTGTGGCTCAAGTCAGATTTTTGTACAGAACTAAATCCATAGGGTGACCCAACTGCTCTCCTGTGCCAGAAGCTCAATAGAATAAAAAATTTACCTTGTTGGTCTTCCAGATGCTTGTATTGTTGTCACTTTCATTCTGAAACATTGTGCTGAGGAAGATCAGCCATGTCTTTGATGCTGAGTCAGCTTGCTATATAAAGTTTAGGGCTGTAAAATATCAGTATATATAGATATAGATATTTCCATGTACCCATAGTGCTCTGTTTCTTGTCTTTAGTCATAAAACCTGGTGGATTGTTTGTTGTGGTTTTTTTGTACTTGGAGCTGGTAGTTGGTCTTCCAGGCACTGTGCCTGTATAGCCCTGGATTTCTATCCCACCAGTCAGCACTATCTTCTCTCTGGTAACAATCACGAGAGTTTTAGTTCCTCCAGAAGATCTCCATCATCAGAGAGAGGAAAAGTCTGCCCTGCTTAGCCAAAGCTGCTCTGCCCCCTGTTTTCATTTGGACTCGCCTTCTAAATCCAAAGGACATCAAAGGTTTCCCCCATGTGACGGAGGCTCTCTGGGCTGTTCCAAAGTGAAACAATGACTTCCCTATGCTCTGGGATCTGTGCTTGAAATGCGTCTGTCTGCCTGGCTAATGGGGCTCAGACTGTCTCTGCTATAAAGGACTGGTTGTCTTTGGTGTAACGGCCTTTGATAGATATTCTGGGTGGGTACACCCTGACATCCAGTGTAAGGAAAGAGGGTACCAATTGTAGCTGTGAACGTTTGATTTGTGAGATTAAAATCACACACAGTATTGGGGGTGGGGGGCAGAGAATGAACTGTATTGTGACAGTATTGGTATATGTGATGGTTTTTACATCACCCAAGGGTGATGCACCAGTGTGAGTACACAGTGTTTGTCAAGACCACTTTAGCTACACCTAGTAGCAAAAGCATTGCAGAATGTTTTGTTTTGTTCAAAAATGGGTCCACTGGCTAAATGGAGTCGGTGGTTTCAGGTGGTCTGGAAACCTATTGTTTTAAAACTTTGAGAATAAGTAAGAATGGATGCTGCAGCTTCACTCCTCTTTAGTCTTGGAATATATAGAGTAATCTTGTTTGAAGACATCCTGCTGGCACAGTTCTCTGCTCTGTTTTTAGAAACCATGCAAGTCCTATTTTTTTAAAATAAACTACTTTTGAAAATCTAATTGTGTATCATTGGAGCCTGATATATTGTGCTGGTGGAAAGTTCTGTTGTAAACATCCATCTGATCACTGCTCAGTGTCACATGTTACTGCTTCTGATTTCCACCTGTTGAGTACAAGTGTGATCTTCAGAAATGTGGGGATCACTTGAAGGGGAAATGCAAAACTAATCTAAAGGCAAATGTCTTTGGCTGTCTTTATTTTCATTACTTTTGGAAGTTTTGTTGAGATACTCAGAGTTTTGCAGAAGGGCAGTTTGTGGGCAATTTGGTGTGCTATGATT
>NW_009951958.1:1648440-1651241 GCF_000747805.2 Chaetura pelagica
GTAATTTGCCTGAAACTGAATCTAAGGAGAGAAAATGTGGTATCTCTTGGTGTTTGAAAAAAGGGTTTAGTACTGACAGCATCTTGTGCATGTTCCATCAACAGGGATGCTTGTTGCTGAGACTCGTGCCTGTTATCAGGCAGATTTGCATTAAGATTTGATATCTGGTATAAGATCACAAAATATCCTGTTTTGCTCTAAGTTTTTGTTGCTTTTTTTACCTCATCTATGCCTAGGATATTATGATTAAACTGCAAAGTCATTGTTTCCTCTCTAGTTTGGATCCCTTCCTGTAAGCAGAGCTGTGCTGGCTGCAGAGCCCTCACGCAGCCATGGCTGTGTAAGCCCGGGGACAATAGTTCCCATCATCACTGATGTTAAAAGCCAGAACATTCCTGCTTGGCCGACTCTGGTTTTGCTAACCATTGTTCTTGTTGTGTGTATGTGTAGTATAGTATCACAGGCAAATAAGGAAAAATTGCTTTTTATGAGGAACTGTATGAATTGGAATGAAATCGTGTCCTAATTCCATTTCAGTCACCCTGAAAAGAAAATCCCTCCTGTCACGATATTGACAACACACTCAACTAATGAAATACAAGATGCAACAGTTGCATCACAAGAACATTTCTTGTTAGCTAAATACACCTCAGGGCAAGCTAGAGATACATAACTACTTTTAGAAGCTCATTAACTTTCTGGCTGTGTTACTTTAGCTGTTACATCCTGGAAAAATATTTGTTTCCTATCATTCAACTTTGTTTTCAGATCACTTTCTAATGACAGTACTTGTTTGCTGACTCCAAGTCCACTTACAAAGGTGCATATTACTCCCACTGGATGGAGATAATATATCTCCATCTACCTGTTTGTATCTCACATGGGGAGCACTACCTGAAGTTATTCTGAGTTGTTGTCCTGACTCGTGAGAGAAGCACATTAGCTTTGGGATGTACTGCCTGGGCAGATGTGGGAATGTAAATTGCCAGGGCAAAAACACCTCTGGAGGAAAGCAGTTTACTGCACCTTTTAGTACTTTTCTGCTTTTTGAATACAGTGCTGGTAGCTTTTCTGGAAAAAAGGTTTGAAAGAAAAAATCAATGAAGGTACCCCTCTCTCCCTTCCCAAATTAAAAGTATTTTCTCAGACGTTTCTGAGGCAGTGCTTATTTGTTTCTTTCAGGGGTTTCTAAATCAAATCTGTTAGATGACACAACCTTGCTGCAGAGGCGCTCTGGCTTTGTTTTGTTTGCTTGTCGCTGCTAGTCAGAAAGGAAGAATAATTTATTGATGTGGTACAGAAATGGTTATTGTTTCAGGGAGCTGACCCTTTATTAGGACTCAGGATAAATGCTGTGAACATCTCTATAGTCCTGCCTTGGTCCAGTAAGCATTATTACCATCCTTGTCCTATATGGTATGTCACCAGTGCTTGATTGCCTTCATGGTCTAATGAATACAAGAGGTAGAAGTATTATGGGCCTTTCCCATCTGAAATATACTATCATCTATGGCTAATGTCCAAAGGGTCAGTCCAAGCTGTCAATTTTATATGCCTAATTTTAATCTCCCCTCTTAATGTTTTATGAATAAGAAGAGATAAAGGAAGCCAATTGTTCCCAAGCGGAGTAGATAAGGGGAAAGTCGAGGATTAGGATTTGGGATGATGTTCTGGCAGAGTGTAAAACTGATACCCCTTGCTACCCAAACTGCTTCATAACAACTTTGCAGAACACTTCATAGATGTGGCTGGAAATTTGCCAGTTGAGTATCTGTTTTGTTTCCCTGGGACCATGTACCAGTATGCTTAACTCGGGTGACTGGAGATGGAACATGGCGCTCTTTAGTTTAGCTAGCCAGAAATTAGGCCTTCAGCTTGAGGGAGCTGGGTAGGCTCCCCTGGCAGCTGGTGGTCGGGGCTGACCTCCTCTAGAGGTTGTCTCGTCCCACCCTGCAACAGCTAGAGTGAGATGAAACCCACTCTGCTCCTTCCGTTCTTCAAAGAGTTTGTCTCCTTCTTTATTGCCCCCTGGACTCTGCTTATTGCTTTGAAGCTAGGAAATGGCCAAGGGCATGCTCATGGACTAAGGACAGGCAAAAGAAAAGCTGGAATTGATCTGGAGAGAGTTTAATCTAGGGTTTTGTTTATTTCTTTAATTTTGTGAGAACAGTCTTAGGCCAAGATGTTTGTCATTGGAAAAAACGAGTTCTGATCTGAGCTTTTAGCATCTGCTAGTATAAACCATTAGCTTTTTATGGGAACTCTCTTTAATATTAAGCTTCACTAAATTGTTTCTCTTTTACCACGGTTTTTTGCTCTGTCCTGATCCTCCTGCCCTTGTGCTCTGGCATTAGTTGTTGTCTTTGAACCAGCTTGCCAATAGGGCCAGAGCTCACCTGGCAGGACACCAGCCCACCCCAAAAAGGCATGGGGAGGGTTGTGTGGCAGCTTTGGGAACACTGTGGGGTTTGAGAACAGAATCCTTGTCTGCATGATTTCAAACACATGACAAAATTCCTGAGGGCGGATTGTTGGGATCTGCAAATGTTGCCACTACAACTGCTCCTGTTTCAAGAGGCAAAAATTTGCTTCCTTCCTGGACAGAGGAGTCCTTTAGGCAATGCTAACAAGTGTCACCAACAATCTGCACTGTGGTCATCAGCCACCTTGGTCTAATGTCCTGTTGTTTAGTTTGTGACATCAAAGTGAAGGCAGAACAAAAAAAAAAATCCATGCTGACTTCTGCATTCCTGTTTTCTGATGTAGGAAAGTGAAGAGTCTACACAGACAATACTCTTTCC
>NW_009951958.1:1651594-1679326 GCF_000747805.2 Chaetura pelagica
TCTTTCCCCTGCTAATTAACCAGTAAGCTGGTCTTATGGGGTCATTTTCTTTTCCTACTTGACTCTATTGGTCCCTTCTAGTCAATGCTGAGGGGCAAGGAGGACGTGGGATGGACATAGACCACCTTGTTTGCATTGGTCACTTGTTGCCTGGGGCATGCCAGCCTGCAGGCTTCCTTAAACCCGAACTTATCTGTGGAAGTTTGATGGAGCCTTTTGTGGACTAGTCTAGCCAAGAGGTATTTTGTCTCCAGGAGGAGGGGGTGAAATGCATCTGCAAAGTCTCCAGGAACTTTTCTGGAGGCCTCAGCTTCGGATCTGCCTATACCTGTCACAGGGTAAACAAAGCGCCCAGGGAGGACTCGGGGTTAGCCGAACACCTTGGTCACACACTAAGCAAACTATCCCCCAGGTGTGCTTGCAGAACAGACTCTCCATCAGCGTCCTGTCATGCACAAAATGTTTATCCAATTTGTCAAGATAATCTTTCTTCAAATAAGCTCAGGTCCTAGGCCTCAGAACAGCCCAATTTCAAGCAGTATAAAGTAACTCTTTTTTTTTTTTTCCTCTCCTTTGCTCACCCTCCCCCCCTCCTTTTAATCACTGTGTCAACTTTTCCTTGGCTTTAAGCAAACTGAAAGTAATTATATCATTCTCAAGTGAGTTATCTTTTGACTGACTTAGCTGATTTGTAAGTTACTTCAAAATGCTCCCAAGTTGTGGTATCCCTTTACAAACACATCTTCTCAGATGCTTCATGAATTTGAGCTCATCAATGACCCAACAATTTGTTTATACAGGCACATATAAGAGAGAGATAATTTAGGGTATTTGTAAAGAAATAGGATTCAGATTATTTTTTTTTCTTTAATGGTAGTTTTACCTATAGTTCTGGATTTCCCTTAGGGATTTCAAAGAGCCCTTACCCTGCCATTTTCTACTTGAAGCTGTCAATACATTAAAAGTCTATTTTGAAGTATGGATTAATAAAAAATCGGATGTTGCTGCCTAAGACAATGTTCACTCTGATTTTTGACAGACAATGGAGATTCCTGGGTTTTATTGCATACAGAATATTACTTCTGTGATTATTCTCAACTGTCACAATGAAAATAATTTGTGTTTTTTTTTCCCAGCTCCCCCAAAAAGCTGCGTGTATATCCAAAAATAGAAATATTTTTTTTTTCTTCCCTGATGTATTTCATTCATTGATTTCCCTCCTTCCACCCCCCCAGGTAATACTACAGAAACTGTCATTTCCTTTTCACTTAAGGTGGAACCAAACTTGATGTAGTCACTTAGTTCTTCACACCTAGGGTCCTGAATCCCAAAGGACTGCTGTACGTGCTGTTTAAAATTAAACTTCGTGAGTAAAATTCTGCTCAGCTGGAGATGGGTGGGCTCCTGTGGGGCTCTGTGGGCCAGGACTGTCAGTGGGTTCATGGGGAAACTTGCAAAAGGAGGTGAGCAGGACCTGTGTGTGTGTCCTTGTATCGCCTCCGTGGCTGCAGTGGCCAGGCCATGGGTAACAGCGATTTTTGAGCTTTGCATCAGAAAGCCTGTGTTTAGAACCGGATTTTGAAAGGGCATTAAGTGGCACTAATCGTTATGTTAATGAGGCTTATTGTTTTGGGAAGCATTGCTATATTTAAACAGACTGGTGATATTTATTGTTTGGAGGGGAAGGTGGTGAAATTGGCCTCTGCAGTAGGTTATGAATTGCAAGAGAGAAAAAAGTTGATTCTTAAATACAACCACGTCTGAGATTTCAACTGAGTTTAACTGGCCAAACTTTTGTAAGTGGTAGCCTCCCTGCCTACCCCTGGCAGAGCTAAGAGGCTGCAGGGGGTGAGCAAACATGGAGTTCTGAAACAACGTACTTTCTCTCATCCCTCACTCAGTTCTAGATGTTCATAAAAATAAAACTTTGAACTGCAATACGGCAGAAAAAAGTTACAGGATTAAAAATATGTAGAGCTGCTATAAAGATTATTATATTTACATAAGTAAGGGATGTGATAATAAATAGAACTTCATTAAGATTGTCGTTATGCAGCTGAGGACCTTGAAGCACTTAATCGTTAAGCCTCACAACCCTTCTGAGTGATTGATAAGTGTTGTTATAATTATATACCTATTCTACAATAGGTAAATGGAGACCCTGTGCGCTTAAGTGAATCTTTTTTTCTTCAAGGTCACGTAATGACTCGGTGATAGAATTCGGGAGTCTTCACATCACCACCTGAGACTGGTCCTTAAAAAATGAGTTTTTGGTAGGGGGGGGGGCTGCTATAAAGATTATTATATTTACATAAGTAAGGGATGTGATAATAAATAGAACTTCATTAAGATTGTCGTTATGCAGCTGAGGACCTTGAAGCACTTAATCGTTAAGCCTCACAACCCTTCTGAGTGATTGATAAGTGTTGTTATAATTATATACCTATTCTACAATAGGTAAATGGAGACCCTGTGCGCTTAAGTGAATCTTTTTTTCTTCAAGGTCACGTAATGACTCGGTGATAGAATTCGGGAGTCTTCACATCACCACCTGAGACTGGTCCTTAGAAAATGAGTTTTTGGTATGGGGGGGGGGGCAAGTGTATTCATGCTGGTGTCAATACAGCTCTTCTGTTTGAGGAACCGTTGTTTTGTTTCATTTGGAAGAAATGTTACATGTACAATTCACGTGGGTTTTTTTTAAATGGTAAATTTATCTTTTCTCTTGCATTGCCAGTCAACAAATTGCTGTCTGTGCAGCCTTGCAACTGTTCTAAGTTTGGTCTGTATAATTATATTTCTGTTCATGTGCTCTCATGCTTTTGTTTGTATAACTTGGTTTGCACATTATACAGCACTTGTCAGACTCATTTGCAAGGAAATAACTGAAGAATTGTGTTGCATAATATTTTGAGTCAGAAGAAAGAAGTCAGTCTTCATCTGGTTGATTTGGTAGCTCCGGGAATCACTTCTCTAGTTGCAGGAGTGAAATCCTGCCTGTAAATGAGGGTGAACGGGCACACTCAGTTGCAAATGGGAAATTGGAAGACCAGCATGTCAAAACTGAATTTGGATTTTGCTGAGGTAAGTTGCGTATTGCCTGACTCATCAAAGGTAGCAGGAGAAGCTGCTGCTTTTGTGTAGAACAGAGGCACGGTTTTCCTTCAGAGGTACCTCTAAAGGGATCTAGCAAACGCTTTCCTACTGGGTGGCCACATAGCAAGACTCTTGTTAGTCTCTGACAGAATCCTTTGCTGGCCTCATGCAAAAAAATCTGTCCCAGTGCCGTGTGAAAATAATGATCAAGTACTCCCAGAAATCATTAGCCAGAAAGTATTTCTGGCAAGAGAGAAATGTTCTCTGAACCTAAGCTCAGACAGAAAATTAGCGAAGTACATACGGTCAGCCCCAAATGTTTTCTATTCAATGAGCCAAATCTTTCAAAACAATAAAAATGGAATAAAAATATTACTTGGTCCACATCAGTGAGGGCTGGAAAAATGTCCCCTGTAAATAAAATAGATTCTTAAATACTGACAAAATTCTAGAAACTGAGTTTCTTATGGAAATCTTGGTATTCTCCATCTGGCTATCACCAATCTTGTAATTACTTTTCTCAAAACATAACATTTATGTTCCTTTGTGACTGTTTAAAAAAAGTTTTCAGACTGATCAAGTCTCATAAATTTGTAGAGATTTTTTTAAAAACAAATTTTTTTTGTTTTACCTTCTTTTGCAGCAGACCAGATTGTGCTGCTTTGTCATGTTGGAAAAAGCAGGGTTTCTAAAAGATATTTTCACATTATGATTATTATAAAGGAATGCTTTTCTAAGTTTTGGAATCTCAAGGATACTTTATTTTTCATATGTTTTTGCTGCCAGTCTGGATAGAATGTGCTACTATTGACCTGCAGTAATTAAGGCTTCATGACCAATATGGACACTCACAATTTTAGTGTCATGGCAAAATCAGAGCTCAAATCTGGCATATGGAAGCAAGCCATGTGCTTGCCAATTGTGTGGAGAAAAATCTCTGTAACCTGTTGGGTCCATGAGAGAATAAAAAATTATGAGTTAGTCCATCCATAATGGTATATGGTCAAGTTGCTGGTGTTTATTTGACACATACTGGGCACAACTCTGCTGTAAAAACAAGGAGTTTTGATTCTCAGATCCATGCATATGAATAAAATTAAACTGAAGAAGGTTTTTATGAAGCATTATGGCAAGAAAGTGGCCAGACTTTTCACTTGCATTTTTGTTTTCCAAGGGTGCTGGACTTCTCTCATTTGAGTCAGAACTCTGCTGAAACTGAAGGTAGTCATAAATACGGAATATAAGAAGATGCACAGGGTTTTCAGTGCTGCTTTTCATTTCTCCTGATTTATTAGTTGAATGTGATTTTCATGGGAGAATCAATATTACAGATTTTCCCCCCCCCCCCCCCTTTTTAAAGTGGCCAGACTTTTCACTTGCATTTTTGTTTTCCAAGGGTGCTGGACTTCTCTCATTTGAGTCAGAACTCTGCTGAAACTGAAGGTAGTCATAAATACGGAATATAAGAAGATGCACAGGGTTTTCAGTGCTGCTTTTCATTTCTCCTGATTTATTAGTTGAATGTGATTTTCATGGGAGAATCAATATTACAGATTTTCCCCCCCCCCCCCTCTTTTACTGAAAATGTGTCATGAGGAATATAATCAGACAGTGGTGGTTTTTGGGGGAAAGCTCAACCACATTTTGCAGACACAAGAAGTTCAAATAACTCTGACAGCATGCAAATGTCAGTGCTTAACCAGGTATTGTCTCTGAACCTTTATGTTCATTTCTGCTTCTTGATTGAGTATTCATGTTGTTGTGTGGAGGAAGAAAAGGTTGTGAGATAATTTCTTACCACTCTGGCAAGCTGTGATCCGGGGTGTGGAGGGAATCATCTCTCTTATTTTGTCAGTGCTACTCCTTTGAACTCCTGACTAAAAAGCTGTAATAAAAATCTATCTCAAAAAGGAAGGTCATTAGGCAAGTGCTGAGACTTCTGGAAGTCTTAAGCAAACCTACAGTCTTTTTGCCGTTCAATTGTTCCATCTTGAGCCAGACCCTTAAATGCTGGTGTGTACTGAAATGAAAATGCCGGTGCTGCTGCTCTAATGTGCTGCTCCCTGGCCCTCACCTCAAATGGTGATTATTCCCTCAGTGGTGGTGCCCTGTGCATGCAGTATGCGGTGTAGAGTCCTGGAGAAGAAATGGGTAATCATGAAGTCTGGGAGAAAATGAGGCTGAGTCTAATCATAGAGGCAGTTAGATACTAGAGGGTAAATAGTACGTTGAGGAAGATGAAATATGGGGGGGAGGAGAGAAGCTAAGTTTAGCCACATACTTAAGAAAAAAGGATGCTTGACAGCTTTTGGTATGAACATTTTCCACTTTTAAAATAGCATTTTCCGTTACTGCCAATTTATTTACCTAGCTGTTGGTTGGGAGCCCTTTGTGAGGGCCATGGGGTACAGGGCAGTGCTCTGCTGCTGCGCCCTGCAAACCAGGGTTCATACCAGTGCCTGGTGTGGAAAGAGGGAGACTGTGCCCTGCTCTGCACAGGACTTGAGGTAAAAGTGTTCCTAGAAGTCCTTTTCTCATAAATTGCCCCAGAGGCTCCAGCTGCTTGAAAGAGAGTCCCAAGGGCAAACTTACTCACTAAGAAGACAACAGAGACATCAGATCTTGGCAGACTAATGCGCAAGCTCCCTAAAGCCTCCATTAACTCTTCATCTGCTGAGCTGTTTTGTTGGTTTTTTTCTTCTTAAATTATGTTAATAGTGTTTTTGGAACAACTTGACCTAGAAATTGAAGTTACTTGGGGAGTTTGGTTGTGAAGCTCAGCTGTGCTCCAGGTGAAATCTTAGAATTGATTGCATAAGGCTAAAGCATATTCCTTCCAGGTGAGAGAGTTTTGGCTGTGATGTTCTCCAGTCAGTGCAAATACACAAACTATAAAAGCTGCTTGTAAATTATGTGGGGTTTTTTCTTTGTAAGTTGCCCATGGACTTCATGGTTGTTCAGGGACTCTTTCTGTTTTTCTCTTATAAGTTGTTGGGCAGGGTCTGTACTCAAGAATCAGAATCAGCAGGACTGTAGAGTCTAAATTATAATATTCAGGTTTGATTTTTCTGCTCCTCTTTATCAGTGCAGTCGTTAGGAGCTATCCAGCTTTCTCGGAGATGCTCAAAGCTCAGTGTTCACATCGTATGCTCAGACTCTTAAGGGGTCTGTGGTGGTGGTTTAGTTGTGTGTTTTGAGTTGTTGGTGTGTGTTTTTTGTTTTTTCTTTTTTTTTAAGAGAGAGGGTCTATTATGTAAATCAAACACCCACAATTATCACAGATGTCAATAGGAGCCCATAATCATTATAAGGGGTTATTACCTCTTGAAGAGTGATCCTCAAATGACTTAAGAAAAGTAATTTGGAATAATAACTTGTTTCCATTTCAGTGATAGAAACCTTCTAGTTTTGCAAAGGAAGAAACAGATGTCTGGTTTGGCATCAGCAGGTATAGTTCTGCCTATAGAGGAAGCTGTAATGTGATGTCAACAAGAAAAGAAACCATGCAGTTTTAAGCAGATTAGATAACTGAGATTAGCCCTCTGTGATCTTGCTGTGTTTTCATTTATTTCAAAACAGTCTAACACAGGGCATGTTGAGCAATCAGTTGAGAATCACGTGCAAACACTGCCTAAGTACCGATAAGAATCATGGAGGTAAACAATGAATTCCTACTAATGGCTAAGTCACCAAGGTAAGATCGAGTCTAAATACACACCCTTAGTTAAATATAATTTCATTAACTCAGGTTACATGGCTTTGGAAAAGACTTTTTTTTCCGTCTCTCCCTGCTCTCCACTTTCTGGTGCTTGTCAAATGAATTGCATACAACTAATCCATCACTTTCAACTTTGTTTGTCTGCACCAGAAATGTGTTTTGAACTGAGCAATAACCCAGCATATTTCTGTAAATCTAACAGCAGGTCAGCACTAGGTGCGTGTGGTAATGCTGGTTATGGAAGAGTTATTTCAGTGCATTTTGCATATCTGAATTCATTAAAAAAATAGCGTATCTAGATAAAAAAAGACAATGACCAATTTTAAATACTCAAATACCACAATATTTATAATCTAGAATGCACAGGTGGATTTTGCTAGCATGTTTTTATTGCATGGGCTAAAGGGTTTCTAATCCCCTGTTAACATTATGCATTGTGCACTATGCACATAATGTCATTCACTCATCCTGTTTCATCCTCTCCCATTCCAGGATTCTATGTAGATGTGGCATTTGATGTGTGTCAAGACCCTCACTTCCCCATACTCAAAAAGCAAGATCTTAAGTATCACTGGTTTAACATTTTTGTGGAAAATCCTAACTTGACTGTCTAACTGATATTTGCACATCAGCATTTGCCTCTCTTTGTAAGACTTGCTCTTCCTTTTTGTGACATTGCATGTCCTTTGTTTTTTTTTCTGCTTGTGCAGCTGTTTGGATTAGTTGTTTTTCCTTGGTTTTCTGGCCAACCATCCCTTCTAAAATTTCCAGATTCCTTTTTACTAAATATTCTGCAGTAAAGTTTCTCATCAGCTATGCAGCACGTGAAAACAATGGGCAAACAATGTGAAGGCTTCTCTTTCCATCGGGAGTTCCTACTTGAACATTCCTCTCATCCTTCCTGTTAAGTTCTACAGGACCAGTTTTTTTAACAGAACAGAAGACTTTTCACCCTGCTCAGGACTGCCAACTGGTCCAGTCCCAAGGAGATAGTTAGCACATAACAGATGACCATAAATAATAGCAATAATTGAAGCATCCATGGCAGTGGATTTAGAATTTATTGGCTCATTTATCAGCCTGCATAGAAAGACAGGTTTCCTTGCTGCCACAGTCAGTAGCCTGACAGGGGCCAGTAATAGATTCTTCAAGTGAGAATACAATAAAACCCGTGGTGGGAACATATGGGCTGTCCTGACTCAAAAAAAAATGAAAAAGTCCTATTTATATGCTTATGCAAAATTTGTCTTATCTGGAACTGTGACATTTCTTTATACCAATGGTATCTTGTGATGATGAATGCTGTAGGTGCTTGTTATTTACCCTAAGGCTGGACCTCTTTGTGTTAAGCAAACACAGAAAAGTTAATTGATGCTTTGAAGAGCTCACCAACTTAGAGAAGATCTAGAGAAGGATAGAAAGAGGTGGAAGAGTGTTATGAGACTTTATTGGCTAACATGAGAAGCAATGGCCACAGACTGAGTTGTCAAAGTATCACCTGTGAATTTTTGTTGAGAGAAGACATCAATGAGCTGATAGTCTTGCAGGTGTTTGCAAGGAACGCCCACCAAGCACAAAAGGTAACGTGGTTGAAATCATGTAGATGTTTTTCTGTAAATGCAACAAATGTGTGTCAGACTGATATAATGGGAGGATGTTGCAGAAGGTGGGGTCAGGGATAAGCTGTGAAAGACCTTGCCAAGAAAGATAAGCTTATGTTTGGTGTAACAGAAAAGGTGAACCAGTTGAGAAATAGAATAATAAAAGAGAGGAGCTGAGAAATAAACTCTGCTCCAAGATGAAATAGGAGCAAAAGATTACGGTATCAACAACTAATCTGAGATGGCTTAGATAAGAGTTGGCTCAAGATGTTTTGCAAAACTGTGGAAATGGGGATGTGGGACTCTTCTGGTGAGGTCTCCACACTCAGGATGACAGAATGAATGTAAGCGATGGGGAAGATGGAGGTGTGTTCAACAGTGAGAAAAGACCAAAACTGGGAGGGAAGAGAATTTAATATATCTGCTTTATATATGGTCTGATTGAATTTTTTAAAATCCCTATCACTTGTGGATGTCCTAGCAATAGAAAAACATCCAATTTGGAACAGCAGGGATATGTCGACATGGATTTTTAGAGATACTAGGATATGGTGAATTTGTGAATGAGGTGATCTGTGTAAAAGATGTACAGGGACACAACACAGAGGAGAAGCCTCCCTTGCTTCCACTTTTGCCACGGTGAAAGACAAGAGCAAGAACAGATTTTTCCATAGGATGCAATAAATGACACATTTAAACGTGTTCCATGAAGGTGTGCGCCCTTTTCGCTTCACTGAATAGCTTCCTGTTCTTCTATTGCAGAAGAAGCTGTATGAAGTGTCCATTTTAATCCTTTTAATCATTATTTCTTAGATTTTTATTTGCTTTTTCTGTAATCTAAAGAGCAATCATCTCAAGATGGCAAAGTAAGAAAAGCAATTGTGAACACTGTGGCACGTAAGTATAGTGCATAGGAAGGAGCTGAAGTCATCTGTTATTATTGTTAGTCTGACTTGCCTCTTTAATCTCTAGGCACTCAATGCCCTTTTCTCACTTGGGAAGCCAATAGTTTAGCTTTGTTCCTAGATTTATACAATTATGGATACAAATATCTGCTGTGTGTTTTCTGTGTCGAGAATTCTGGCATGAAATAGCAAGAAAATTTCACGTTGCCATTATTGTCCAGGGAATGATCTAAACTTCCAGCACTTCCATATTTCTGTAACGTGTCTTTGGAGAACACAGCTTTATTATTGTCTGTATTTTTGTTTGCAACGTTTAGTCACTGAATCTTGTATCTTGTGCTTGAAATTGATTGTGTTTAGATCTGACACTTACTCTGTTGTCCAGTGGTTTGGGGTTTGCATTTTTTTAAGCCCCCCTTTTTTTTTTTTTTTAAGAATGGGGAAGTGTCCTCCCTACCCCTCCACTGTGACAGTTAAAGTTGTCATTTTGAAGACCAGTAAGTATGGATCTCCTCTGGGATCTGGTGCAGCATTTCCAGTGAGCATAGCCTCAGGTGTGTGCTGCCCTGCCCGGCTGAATAACAGTGGTATGAGAGATGTATGGAAAGTTAGCAGAGATCTGGTTCACTGTGGCAGAAATAATTTAAGAAAGTCCCCTGTCCTTTGCCCTGAGCTGTTACTCCACCTGTGAGAACATCAGAGCAATACAAATAAACCACTTGCCTGCTTTAAGGCATCTCAGTTTACTTGGTGGCCTCTCTGCTGAGTTAGCTGCTATCTGGGTCATTATCTAAGTCTGCTATTCCAGTTCCTACTACTTTTTTGTGCTAAGCCTGTCTCCAGGCTTGGCAAAGCAAAGAATAATGTTGAGTATGGGAACAGATCAGGAAGTTTTCTAGGAAAACATAAAAAGCATTTAAAATATTTGAAATTTAAAACTGTTCTGTGCGTATCTAAATAGGAGGGAAATATCTCTTTTTGAATTCTGTCTCTGAATCTAAATCTGGTCACTGCTGGCTCCACTCATTGTTTAGGAGGTTCAGGAGGAAGCAGTGTGGAGCAGGAAAATTCAGACTGACAGGATAGAAGTGTGTCTAGAGAGGGAAAGATCTATGCACTGCGGAGGGTTGGCTCTGATGTTGTGCAGGAAAAGTCAGCCAGTAGTGTGTACTAAAAGCAACATGAGGGCCATGTGATGTTATATCCTAAACTGCACTTAATAAAAGTCAAGGAGCAGGTTTGTTGTGCCAACAAGCTTGTTGTACTCCAAGCCAGGCAGGTGGTAGCTCTGGCCTGAGCAGAAGGTTGTGGCTGCTGTGGGATTTGGGTCTGGGTTGGGAGGCAGTAGCAAGGTGCCTCAAGATGTTTGGACTCCCAGTTTTCTTCAGATTAGAAAGGGTGTCTGATCTTCCATGGAAGAATTTTTTAGTGGCATTTTTAGTACCTTTGGCTGAACTGGAAAATTATCCTTTTGCAAATAAATCTGATCCACCAGCACAACCCAAAGATCTAAGGTTATGTTTCCGTGGTTAATTCCATCTCTAATGTCATGTTGCCTAATCCTCTTTATAAGTTCTACCTTCCCAACAGCACACAGTTGGGTGTTGCCCAAACCTCAACACCTGAGGACCCTGGGGAGGGAGAAGCTAAATCAGAAATTTTGGGGCCGCTTTTGGATCCATCCAGAATGCAATGCTAAAGGAGATAGAAAATAATGGTAATTTATTGAAGAAACTCTGCTGATGTGCCTGAGGCCATGAGCCTCAGGTTCAAAACCTCAGGCTGTGGGAGTGGGAAGGTAAAGTTAAACACCAAACAACAGCCAGGTGCTGTTGTTAGCAAATGTTTCCCCAATAACTAGATCACCCTGTGGTGGGGACAGCGTAGCCAGATGGTGCAGGAGAGTTTACATTGTTCAAGACCAGGAGGGGCAATGAACTTTTACAATAAATTTCACTTTCCATACTTTTTAGCTACAAGATTTTTTCTTCCCCCCTCCCCTCTTTCTATGTTATCTTTTGCCAATGCTGACAGTTTTTTTCTTATTCTTTTGGAAGCATTTTCAACATTGCACAGCTGTTTGTTTAATATGTCTCTAGTGCCTCAGCAGATAATAGCAAGTTAGAGTGAATATTTACCTTATTTCTGAAGCACTACTCCATTCAGCACTTGTAGTGCTCCTTTCGGCAATTTCGAGTGAGCAACACAGCAGTTTAATTTTTCTTTACCTTGGGCATTCACTTGCTCTAAAACAAGACTATTGCTCATGTTCTTTCTCCTATTATAATTTCTTTCTCATCAAATTGTAGATACCTTTGTCACCTCTTTTCCCTGGCAGACTTTCAGATTTTTATTTGACATGTTTGAGTGACCTCATAGAAGACAGCGGTTCCCCTCACCCTCCCCAAAAGGCTGCAAAGTGCTCAGGGAAGTACCTTGGGGTGTTGCTATGGCACTCCTACTGGTCCTGCTACCAGCAGTACCAATTAGCTGAAAAGTGGAGAGCAAAGTCTATTAGCATAAAGAGAAAGGAACCCGAAATACTACTTCCCTGCTGTGAGAAAACTAAGCTGTGTTTATTCCACCACTGATGCTGGTGTTGGTTTAGGTGAACTTACAAAACTTCTTAGTACTTCTTCTGCCAAGGTCGTATATCTCTCAAACTTCTAGTGACCACTGGGAACCGAACCCCTGATTGCTCCCAACAGGCACCTATGGAGGGACTGAGGGAGGCTATTTGCTGCTTGTTTTGTAGTTGTGCAAATTAAGTTACTGTGAAGAGATCTAGAAGTATTTTCCTTACTTTTTAGAAATAAGTTACCTACAGCTGAAGCTTTTTTTTAGCATTTTTTTTAGCAGAATTCTCTTTCACTGCAGTGTGCCCCAACATAGTGGCAGAGATGGCACTGAACACACTATTTTGGCTTGAACAAGATAGTTTTATTTTGTATCTAAGCATCCCTGTGTTTTGACCAGATCAGGAATTCACTGTATCTTGGAGAACAGGTAGTAAGGGAAATATTCTTCAGATGGCAAGGGTTATTTTTGTATTTAGCTTTGATAGTGCACATTACATCAGCCAGAGCGCTTCTGTAAAGGTCTGCCAAGTCCTACATTTTCAATAATCCCCTTCCTTCTCTTAAAATTGAAAAGGTAGTGACTCCCCTGGGAATGCGTGTCATTTCAGCATTCCCGTTGACTGTGTATTCTGAAATGTTGCAGTCTGTTTGCTTAGTAATCCCCTTGTCTATGTAAGTTGTTAGGGGTAACCAAAGGCAGCTGATTACTTAATTGTATAAGGCAGGAAATCGGGTTCTTTCATTAGTTCCCATAATGTTCTTGAGAGCAACCAGGATTCTGCCTGACTGAGTTTTCGATCCTTTAATTCAAAAGATATACTTTCCCTTGGCATACTCCGTGACCCTTTATCCTGATCAGCTCTTTACTGAATAAACAGAACATTTTCGATTTTTAAAAAAGTCTAGACTTACTAAATAAAACATTATCTCTTAGAAAAAACAAAAACATATTGTTACTAGATGATAAATAGGACTTGTAAGGTCTTAATGTGATTTTGCACCTATGTTTGTTATTGCACCCAAAAGCAGCAGAGCTGTTCTTATATCTCATGGTGATGGGGAGCTCACACCCCACACCCCCAGTATCCCAGAGTCTTGTATGCTGCCATATTTGCATCTGTGTACAATTCATGCTGACCTCACTCTCTCTTGGGAAAACCATGTTACAGAAAGGCTTAGCAACTCATGGAAGGTGTATGGAGCAAAGAATTATACTAAGTTATTTCACTTCTTAGGCAGGTTTGCCAGTAGACAACTCTTAGTTAATTGGAGTTACAGTGTGTTAAAAAGTTAATTATCATTGTCTGATGGATCCAGAGTAAGCAGAGGAGTTGCTCTGATTTCAGGTCATTATTGTATTGCCCACACTTAGGGGGATAGGATGGATTTCTATATCAGACTGGGCAGAGCCACAAATAAGTGAAAGGATGGTAAAAACTAAAGGGGATTTGTGGCCCTGAGCAAACTTAACCAGGAATTGAAAGACAGTTTCTATTGTCAGTGAAGTGAATTTGTAAGAGTGCCTTTTCCTAGAAATAGTGAGAACAGAAACTGAGTGGTTAGAATGATTTGGTGTCAAAATTAAAAGCTTTCTAAATTCTTACAAACCCTTATAAACAACTGAGGCTACAATGACCTCTGAGAATCTGTGACTTGCTCTTCAGGCTTGTGGGTTTGTTGGTTTTTTTTTGCCTTGCAATTACTGTGTGCTGTTATGGAAGGAGGCAGAGACTGGGAGGAAAATCTGTTCTGGCAGGTGAAGCACCAGCTCTATTCTAAACTTAAGAGCTGCCCATGGTCACATATATGTATTGGTAATTTTGTAGCCTTTAAATAAAAATGTGGTAATGGTGGACATAAAAGCTCTTACTGATTTGAATGGGTGGAAAGGCACAATCCTGTCTCTATTCTTAACTTTTCCAAAACTCTCAAGGATATTTTTCCTGTGCTTTCTTGCAACTTTTTTCAGTACAACCATATGTCTCGTGTTTGGTGTTGGTGGGAAAGAAAAGCAGCAACTGCTCCCTGCTAGCATTTTCCAGGTCTAACTCTGTCTTGTTAGCTCAAGTAGGAAAGCAAGGGGAAACTTGTGAGCTCTCCACATGGTTCTGGATAATTTCAATACTAGGTGGCCTGTTCATATGCCTTGTCAATGAGTTGGTTCAAAATAACTCCAAAACTCTTCTCCATTCCCTGTACCTAAAGTTGGGGCTTGTCCAAAGCAGACTTGGGGACCCTGAGTGCCTGTGCTGGGGCTTGACATGCCCTAAGACATTTTGGGCGCAGCTTCAGGAGGGAGCAATGTTTCCTCCTGCCTGTCACACATCACTTGTGTTACCTGTTCTTGTCACTGAAGGAAAACATTGCATTCATAAACCTGTAGACTTTTAAAGCATAAAAAACAAACACACAACTTACTTACATTTTCATTGATCTGTGTAAGCAAAAGTATCCCTTGTAAACTCTTTTCTAATGCTTTGGACAGTTGGACTACTACGTCAAAACTGTACATGGGTGAGTTTGGCAGGGTTATTTTGAATGGAGATTAATATATTTTGGGAAGAGGAGCCTTAATCACTGAGCAAAGGTTTTCATCTAGGTTGGACTGATCTGGGAACAATCGTATCTGTGTGCTGTGTGTCTTAGTGGATGTGGAAAAAGTGAAATGAACTGTGGAAATGTTTGCGAAACATGCATAATTTCAATGGACTGTGGTGGTAAATTCCCTTCTATTGAGTTTGTGTGTTACTTTCCCTGGATTTGTAAGAGGACACCTTGGCTGGTTATTGGCCCATATTGACATAATGCAGAAGACAGATCTATAACAAGGTGTTTACTTTGGATCTGATTTAATGCTTGTGGCAGTTGATGAAAAATCATCAGGTGATTTAAATGACCTTTATATAAATAGCCATTTTTTTTCTTAAGGAAAATGTAGGGTTGCCTAAACGAGTAGACTGTAGAACCATGTGAACATATTTAAATGGAGTCTAATAAATTCAAACAAATGTGTGACTCAAATTAATTGGAGGTTTCTGTTTCTAAGTATAACATTTCTTATCATGTAAAGCATTAAGGCAGCATAACATATACAAGACAAATATTAAACAAAGGTATTATGGATGGGAAATTCCTAATCTAGCTCACTGTGTTGGTACAGTGGAAGTTTCTTAATCCAATATCTGATGAAGGAACAAGGAGAGAATTAATTTACTGCACACTAATTACTGAGGAGTATGCACTGTATATACAGTGAAAGGCACTGAAATGAGTACTTGATAAACAATATCTGGCAAATTAAAAATCTGAAATGTTAAATGAAATGCAAATTAAAAATCTAGACCGTTAAATTAATTGAATGCAAAAAAACCCTGACATTAACTATCATCAAGGGTCGAAGTTATATCAGCAAAAGCAAAGCTATTCAAAGGTAAATCCTGCTTCTCTCTCTGTGATTTACTTGTGAATCGGTGGGTACTACAGGAGCCTCAAAGATATGGATGAATTTGCATACGTGAGGAGCCATCCTTTCTGCCTGCCATGCAAAATGCCGTCCTAGGAAATGATGGGGATGGTTTGCACCTAAAAGAAGCTGCACTGAAATGAATGGGTCCCTTGGGTACAGTTGAAATGCAAGATCTATGTTGCAGTGTCTGCATCAACTTCAGCTGACATAATGGTGCACAAATGTTAATCTGGAAGAGGCTTAATTTTTGTCTTCTGCATTGTATTTTAAGCCTAGTTCGCTCTCTCATATTTTGGTGGAATGGAGACTTAAAAGCAGTCTCTGTGAGGGTATAAGGTGTTTCTGAGAAGTTATTAAATAATGTTTTTTCAAAAAATATGCCCGTTGAATATCTACTGTTACAAATGTGTGTAAACTTCTAATCCAACTGAAGCAGATGTTTTAAGGATCATGCTGCTGATATCAACTTTGTCAAGAAGAGACTGAAAAGCTAGAAAAAAAACTTAGTATTTATCTCAAAGTTCTGGCATGTGCTACAACTGGTGCATTAGCATGGCACTTGTATTTAACAAGTTTGTTTTTCTTTTTTTCTCTCTCTGCGTTTTCATGTTTATTCGTGATGATTTGTGTAGAATATAACCTTAGAGAAAGCACTGAGAGTGAGAATTGTTTCAGATGAGAGCTGTTTCTGCAGGTTCACCAGGCTCAGGGGGAGGGTCTGCGGGAAGAATCTGAAAACCTTGACAAGGTTGTGTTGTGGGCCAGACATAAGTTGAACCTTCTCAAACACGTGTATGTGCGCACTAGCCCTTATGAAGTGCAAGGGAGTTAAGAACGCTCCCAACTTTAAGCATGTGCAACAGTCAAGTGCTTAGTAGGGGTCTCCAATGGTTCAGGTTCCCTTCTGGGGGGCAAGAGTCATCTCTTACAGCTCTGAAGCAAATTGTTTAGGCCACAGTTAAAGTATGATGCTCTCTGCAGGTGCTTATTTGTATCTGGTTGTAAAGTGGGGTGTGTTATTGCTGGGTGTTGGACTTGAGCTGACTTGAGCGTGTATCTGGAGAAGCGGGCAATGTGTGTTCTGCATCTTTACACCAGTTTCTTCAAGTGCTGGGTGTTCTTCCAACTGAAGTGCCTGCTAGCGATGAGGGGGATTGACTTCACAGTTGGAACATAAAGCCCTCAGAATGGCAGATTTCTTTGATTAAATGAGGGCACTTTTCAGAGGAAAAGTGATTGTGTTGAATTCCAGGTTAAACTGATATTAGTATTTGAACTATAGGCAAGTATCATGATCACCAAGCATTAGGAATTCATATTAACATAAGATTGACCTGGGAGAGAGCACTGCTCTTAAAAATACACATGCTCTGTATATTTCCCTTGCAATGTAATGGCATGATTCAATTCCAGTACATGACCACTTAAAGACTGGAAAGATTGCCATGCAATTAGTTTAAGATGTGATAAATTGGAACTGTAGCCTAGCACTATATTTCTATTAATTTTGGTCTGTTCCAATGTGATTTAGTAGGTTCAGACATACAGTAGCGGATCTATTGCAATTAAAAGTTCTTATGTATTAGCAGTGTTTCCCTGGAGGTTTAGTCAGTCTCCCACAGTAATGAAGATGTAATTATACTGATGTAAATCACACCACCATAACTAGGAGGGATTGGCCTTTCCCCTTCCTTAATTCATTGGAAGATTTTATCTTTGACAAGTACTGTCAAAAAGAGTGATGGACTGGAAGGTGGGATTTTTTTTTTCTAGTAACTAATTTGCTTGGGGAGAAAATGTGGTTGTTTTGGTATGTGCAGGTTTGTTGTTGTTTGTGTGGGGAGTGGGTTGCTTCCTGGTGGCTTATATTTTTGGTTATTTGTAGCTGGCTTGAATACTGAGGTGATTCTCTAGTCCTGCTTCTCCCATTCTGGCATAGCAGCAGTTCCTGTAGGCTGCCTAATGAAGAGTGGTCAAGATCAGACTTTTTGACTCTGCTGTTCTCAGCTTGAGAACAGTAAACATGTCTGAAAGTAGCTTGAGGTCACCTTTTTGGGTTTCAGCATAGTCAGCTCTGCAAGGAGTCTACCTGGCTTCTGCTGTAAATAAGAAAAAAAAAAAGTGGCCTTAGGGCTGATTTTTTTACTCAACTATGATATTCCTGGACATCCACTCTTTGCCATGAGAATATCAAAGCATAGCAGGTTCAAATCATACACTCTGTTCCCTTGGTAGTCTTCCAGATATACTTCCTACCTGTCAGAGAGAGCAAAAGGCTCTGAAAATAAAAAAAAAAAAAGTGGCCTTAGGGCTGATTTTTTTACTCAACTATGATATTCCTGGACATCCACTCTTTGCCATGAGAATATCAAAGCATAGCAGGTTCAAATCATACACTCTGTTCCCTTGGTAGTCTTCCAGATATACTTCCTACCTGTCAGAGAGAGCAAAAGGCTACTTTGCCAGCTTTAGTGCTGCCTAGAAACAATCCACTGACTTGAGGATGTTTTCTGCAGTTTTGCTTCCACTTCACTGCTAAGCTGACTACTATAAATGACCCACAACAGAGGGAGACTTCTGCCTGTTGATTTATTTACCTTGGCCATCAAATATGACTCATCTTAACAACCTGTCAGCTTCTTAGGAAAAGACTAAATTTTAAGGTGAAATAACAAACTTACTGCTGCCAGATCATATATTCTATGCTTTTTTAAATGTCTACATAAAAAAAAAATTAAAAAAACCCCAAACCTAAACCAAAATCAACATTAGAAGATGGTGATATGTTAAGAGACACTTCCCTTCAGGTAGTAGTTCAGCTCATTGAGGTTTTTTCTGTTGCACTCTTGAACAGAAACATCATTTCTTTCCCTTAGTGCTTTATCTAGCAAACTTTTCACTTTCTTCCTGTCAGTAACCTCCTCCCCTTGAATCTATGCATGTGTTCTGCCACATTTTATGTATACTGTTAAAGCTCACAAAAAAATATGAAATCAAGCTCAACCAGAAGATTCCCACCTTGTTTTATTGCAGGCGTGGGATATGTTGTATGAGAAGGGAGGTGTCATCACTGCCATAAGAGAAAGGGCCTCCTGAGTAGTTGCATTTTTCAAACAATGGTCTGATAGCAAGGCAGGATGTTTCCACAGAAATGTTAGTTGTGCGAAAAATTTGGAGGGTCACCAGAGAGGCTGCTCAACAATGTATCATCATAATCCTACTTCCAGCCAACTGAGGGTTAGGATATGCTTCTCAAAGATAAAAAGTTTTGTAGGGACATGTCAAACTCCACTCTGCCTTTCTGGGCAATGCAGGTGCCAAAGGAGATGATTGAGGCAAGCTGCCTATTACATCTCTTCTAGGAGAAATTCTCGCTCATTCTTTCAGGACAGATTTCCACCCCTTCAATGATGACAATCAGGTTTAGGACTAAGGCAGAAGGAAGGTCACCATTACATTCCTGGGAAAAGACTGCTATCTTTTTTTTCTTAGTATCACTTTTCTTGGGAAAATATTCTGAGGTTTTTACACATCTGGGTGTGTCATCTCTGGCAGTTGACACCTTTCTTTGGTAATGAAAGTAGGGTTTAGGAACATAGCAGGAGCCACTGACTGCATGGGCATGTGGGTGACTTCTGCTGACCCATGGGGACTCCTTCCAGGAGCAGACACAGCTATGGTGGCTGTGGCAACATTGTCCAAGCTGTGCTCTTGGGAGAGGGCTTCAGCCTTCAGTGCTGGGAGTCCAGTGCCTTTCCCAACTGCTGAAATTCACTGAGGAGAAGATAGAAAAGTATAATAAATGTCTTGATTTTATTTTCTATTGAATTGATGTTTCTTTAGAATTGGCTGTTCCACATACTACTCACCTTGCTGGCAAAAGCATCAGTGATCAATGAGGAGAAAGTGATTCTGACTGTCAGCTTGCCATGTACATCCAGAGCAAACGAACACATCAGAAGCTGGTTTTGTGCAAGGCCTGCTTTTGATTTGTGCATTTTTCTGGCAGACTTGGGCTATGCCCTATTACTTTCTTACAATGAAAAGGAACATTTCTTCTACTGGAGCTTGCAGTGTGCAGCTGCAATAATCATAGGGGAGCCCCAGGTGGTCTGATTTATGGTGTTTAATGTGAACCCCTGAGGTTCTCTGTGGAGAGATGATATAAAGTAAAAAACATCTTGTGGAATTGTTTTGCCACACTTCAGTTCCAACTTGCAGTGGGCCTCCTTCATTTATCAGCCTGCCCCAAGATAGCTTATCTAAATGCATGTTTATTAAAGAGCTCCTAAACCACATTAAAATTGCTTCTGAAAATATTCTGACTAATAGTGATGTTGATGAGGGTGAATCATCACTGAGAACATCGTGCTCATCAGGACAGTTTCTCAGCTGATGGGATTTGGCAGAATGCCATGGAAGTTCATGGCATTCTTCTGCAGATTGGTACTGGGCGAGGATTGATATGCTGGGCAGGTGCTGAGTGACAGAACCTCTGATGGAGCTCTATGGATTTGTACTGGCCCAGATCCTGCAGTTCATAAAAGGAAGCTCTGAACTTAAATCAATCAGTTGATTCTATTGTACAATCTTTACACAGGGAATATTATTTACTAAATGCTAGTGTGTTTCTGTGAGGACATATCCAAAAGTTAGGCAAGGAGCAAGAAGGCTTAGTTTAACTTAGCCAACACTATTAAGGTACTGGCTACAAGACCTGATGCTGTCCTTCTCAAGAACAAGTCAGAGCAAGCTTGGCTAATGCTACCTCCACGGTGGCAGCCTGCAGTGGGAGCGGCAGAGGAGGTGCACTGGCTGCACCCATCCATGCAGCTGCACTGGCGCAGAGGCAGGGAGTGACTGGCTTAGCAAGCCAAAGGGATGTGCCTGGGGCTTTGGCTGAGTCTGTTCAAACAGTCGTTTGTCCAGGCAAGGAGATGGTTTTCCACCCTTGACACGGCCTGTGACTGAGTCTGTGCTGGAGCCCTTCTCCTCAGTGTACTTTCAGTGAGCAGGGTTGCAAAATCCCATGACAGATCCAGATCTCATCTTTCTTCACTAGCCAGGGGAGCTTAAACTCAAGGTTTAAACCTAGGCTCCTCTGTGACTAGAAATGATGTAGTTGTGTAGTATAGTTGGAAGCACAAGATAGTCCTGAAGATGGAATTCATGTCCTGAAGTGTTTAGTGAAATAAAATGAGAGCAGCTGAGAACCAAAGTCCTTGCCATAAGTTGATGTTTGCTTGATGAGGAAGTGGAGTAATTAAATCAGAGTAAATTCTAGATGAGTACAATGATTAAACTTGTACTGGATCAACTGTAGGGATTTGGTTTTGTCTATTAACCCTGTCTGTTCCTATGCTACACACAACTGAAACTTCCTGGTATTTTTTTTTTTTTGGCAGAGGATAATAGGTGATATTTGTTGTTATAGCACTTGGTTTCAGCTAAGGACAAGACACAATCTGTAATCTTGTCTATTACCTGACCTGTATTACACCCTTTCATTTACTACATTAAAGCAGCAGTAAAAAGCATTCCAAGGGAAACAATAAAGCAGAACTGCAGCCCCAACACAATTTAAAGCGGTGTATTGTATTACAAAATGACTTATTTTTTTTTGGGTAGGGGGAGAGCAGAGGAGCTCCTATGCCAGTTGACAGGAAGGTTGGGCAAAAGGTCAGGGAAAGTGCGTAATTATTATCAACTCTGCTGAGGCCACACCTGTGTCAAACTTTTAATGCTGACACAAGAACAAACTTGAAGCATATTTGAAACATATAAGCAGCAAAGATAACCAGAGAACTTACATTGTGATTTAAACTGCATTGGGAAAAAGAAGGCCACAATAGGATGGAAAGACCAAAAGCAGTTGACAAATGTAAAAGGGAGTCGAAGCCACTCGTCTCACTAAGGACATGGAGCACGTGGAGGCTGCAGAGCTTGGCATGAAAACAGTCTGTCAAGAGCGTTCTTGGCAGATGAATGAAGATGGTTCAGGGTTCAGTTTTGGTTTAAAGTGAATATACTTTATTTGTAAGCAGGACAGACTATTACCTTGGTGTGACTGGTGGATTTGGCATCTACCTGCTGTAGGACTGACTCTTGTTTTTGCATGCCTACAGTAGCAGAATCTTTGTAAGCAGGACAGACTATTACCTTGGTGTGACTGGTGGATTTGAGACCTACCTGCTGTAGGACTGACTCTTGTTTTTGCATGCCTACAGTAGCAGAAGGCAGGAGCTGGTTTCTGTGTTGCCGCAAACCTGCTTAGCTTCACAATCGTCAGTCAGCTCATGACTGTCCATTCCAGTTCAGACAATGCCAGTTGCAACTTGCTCACCGCTGCTGGCTGGAATAGAACCCCAACCTGGCTCCTATACTTACTTGTGCTTCATCATAACACTCTTCATCTCCTCCTCTGAAAATCTTGTACTATAGGTATTGAACCCTAAAGGAGAAGTGACTCATAGCAGACATAATTTTGTATGACTAATTCACCTTTAACGCTTGCATATATTCCATCTTCCTTGTGACTAATGGTACCTGAACAGAACATAATTGTATAATCATTTTCCAATTGCTTAATAACTCATTTTCCTTGTTTGTTAAATGCTGTTTTTCAGTGTTTTGGAGAGATGCAAAGACCTGCACACAGTAACGAATGACAGAAAGCTGTTTATTTCTCAGCAATAGCACCATTAAAGAAAACATCTTTACAATTAGAGCCCTGACAATTGGCTGGATCCTGGCATTCTTACCCATCCCCTAACCTAGTGAAAGGACTGCTGGCAAGCAATTAGTTTGTAGTTTCACATCATGTTGTCTTTGGTGGCAACACTTGCTTGAGGAGTTCTGACCCCGCCACTTCTGCCTGTTTGCCCCCACCTAAAATCCAGCACATGGCAACAGCCTGGGGCTGTTACAGATGCAAACACTGCAGCTCCATAAACACTTTTCTTGTAGCTGGTGGGTAGGAAGGGATAGGTGGGAGCTAAAGACTCAAACTATCTTTCCTGTGGGAGGGGGATGAACTTTCTTAGATGTGGAAAACTTGGGCAGGAGGGAAAGATCCTGTGCTTGTAGCATATAATGTTTGTAACTGCTGGGTCAGCTAAGTTGAAGATGATTATTCAGGGAGAAAAGGACAGACAGATGAGGATGAGCAAAGACTTGAATGTGTGTGGAAACGGACATGGATCTCTGGTTTGGCAGAAGGAATATGAAAGGTGCATAAAGACCAGAAATTTCCCAGGGGCATTGGTGTAGATGCAGAAAGTCTTTTCGAAGAAAAGGGACCAGTGCAGGAAAATACAGGTTTTACATGTCTTACACTATTTTAAAAAGGGTTGATGTCGGTCTAATTTCACTGTGTTGTATTCTAAAGTAGCTGAAAAAAGGACTGTGTGGTTTTTTGTGTGTTCTGGGTTTTTTTTGTTGTTTTTTTTTTCTTCTGAGCCTTGAGTTAGTGCTGATGTTCAGGGGTAGAAAGAGAAACTTCTTGCTGGTGGGTAATGAACTTCCATTATTTCAAAGACGCAACAGGCAATCTGTGCCCAAGAGATCTTGTCAGGTACAGCAAGAGCCACAACCTACTGAAATAAAAAGAAATTCAAAGCACAACTGGTCCAGATGAAATGGGAATGAAATACGAAGTCCAGTGAATGTCTAGTTCTAGCAGGGTTGTGTGGTCACAGCTGGGACAAAGACACTAATTTTATACTGCAGTTACAGACATAAATACCAAAACCCCTGTTATGTTGGGTGGTCCAGTATCAAGCCTTGATTTGGTTTATGTGAATTGATGTTTTGCTTCTAGAGAGTTTGCTCTGTAGAGTCTCATCCTAGATTTCTAGAAGATTAATGAAGGGAATTTGCTTCTGAGTCTTTTAATATCTATCGAACCTGTAAACAGAGCTCAGATCCAGGTGATGTTAATGAGAATTTTGGTTGAGAAAAGTTACATCTGTATCTGAGTATAAAAAAAAGCTTAGTTCTGACTTGCAAAGAAATTCCACCAACTACTTCAGAGTTGCACAAAGTACACATTTAGAAGTAGAAAAATAAGTTGTAAAGAACAGAGATTGGAATTTTCAGGGGAGCGAAATACAGCTTTAAGTGAGGAGCATGCTTAAAATTGCATTGCATCTGTCAACTGTATTGCCTCAGCAATGTAGTTGGTGGCACTGCACACAAAGTGAGAGGCTAACAGGACTGTTTGGAAAATCAATACTCAATCTTGCCTACCAGAATGAGTTTTTCTGTCCTGGCATTTAGCCCTGCCTTCAGGGATGTCCAGCTTGTCTGGTTCCCATCCTCTAGATAGCTGCCAAGATGAGGAAGGAACCAGTTCAGCCACCTGAATCTGTTTTCCCTCTGACAGAGTACAGTAGTTGTGTTCAAACTGAGACTTCTTTACGGGAAGAATGTGTTTGGCTTTTTGTGTTGTGTGTTTCCTCCTCCCCCTCCACCCCCCTTCCTCCCCTGAAGTTAAAATATTTGGATCACCTCTTAGAAACCTGTTATTTGCATGGGAACGTCTGCAGATTGTCCTAGTACAGGAGCACTGCATTGTTTTTTTTCCCCTTGATATATCTTTTTAGACTTATTTTTTCTGATATTACCAAAACATGCTATAGCAGGCTGTGTTCTCTTACAACCCATTCCATGTTGAAATGTAAACCCATTGCAACACAGTCTGTCTGGCATATGTTGTCATAACTTTTGAAAAGTTGCCCTGCTTTTCTCTTGGCGTTGAGAATTTTATTAAATAAGAGTATTTATTTTTCCAAATTCCCCATGGGCAAAAGCAGGTAGAAAGCAGCTACCTATGGCTAATTATAACCTTATATTTCACATTAATCTCTCTCAATTTTCTTTCATCCCACCTCCAGCATTAATTCTCTCATTCATAATTGTCACTGGATAATTTGAAGTCGTTTGCTTACTCAGGGCTTTATGCCATGCACTCATGGATTGTGGCAGATGAATCCTTTGCAGAAAATGAGAAGCTCATTCTTGCTGTGCAGGTAGTTCTCTCTCTCCCTGTCCCAAAGTTATTTAGCAAATTGTTGCTATTAATTTAGTGTTTTTGTTGCTCAGGGAAAAGTGAAGTGCTCAAAGGAATTTTGCAATAGACTCAAGACTGACTTTGGCTCTCCGGCAGAGACCTTCCATGCTAGGTGTTGGATGCCAAAATATCTGGTGTGTGGTTACTCCTTGTCTGTTGTTGTGGGAATTTTACTAAAAGAAAAAGGATTGCAGCTAGCTCAGTCTTGGTCCATGAGGGATTTTACACTTGCAGAGCTGTTGATGTCCTTGTGGATGCTGTAGTTGATCTTAGTGACAAGTACAAGATGTTGCTTTTTATTTTTTCCCTCCTCTTTTATCAGTGTTGTTTTGCTCTGTGCTTTGTTTTGCCTGACTTGAATATTTTCAGTTTTTGGGTTCATTCGCTGTGTTTGAAAATACCTCTTGCTCCACAGAAAAATAAAATAAAATTGTCCCAAGCAGAAACTCTAGTAGCTTTTAGACTAAATGAAAAAAACCCAACAAAACAAAAACAGCAAAAAATTTTTGAGGCTCCCTTGTACGTAAAGATGTTCCAACTTCTATTACATAAATATGTGGCTTGATCATGGTGATATTATTAGTGGCAGTTATCCTAAAAGGAAATATAATACCTCTTCTAGCTCACTGTCATATTTTCAGCTCCCTTGAAGCAGCCTCTCTCTTTTTTCAGAGTTAAGTCATAGAAATCCTTTAGTTCATTAGATATGGGCAAACAAAAGGGGAAATACGCTTTCAGTGCTTAAACTAGACATGTCTTGGGAAAGGCCTGCCCCAAATTCCAGACAGACTGAAGTTCTCGTGTAGTTTTCTTGCTTTTTGATTTCCTTTGGCCCCACAGCCCACTGAGCTGGGCAGAGAATTGCCCTTACTGTCAAAGAAATATGTTGAAACAAAAGCCTCTTGTGCCTCAAGAAGGGAATATTTCTACTGCCTTCTCTCTGCAGTTTGGTCCCCAGTGGCTCAGTTTCACTTCCTTTGCATTAGGGGACAACATACAGGATTTCACTTGTCCCTAAACACTTAAGCCCTGGTTACAAAACATGTTTTAGTGGCCTACTGTCCTGCTGGTCCTGCTGAGAATTAAGAACCTTACCACAGGGGGAATGGTTATGCACACTATACTCCAACTTGGATGTTGTGCATTTTCTGCCAGGCAGATGGCATCCCACTGGGTTAACCTGTTGAACACAAGTTGATCTGTTACTTTGTGTTCACTTCCTTTTGGTCAAGAAGTATGCAAAACCTTGGTCTCCTACACTAGTTAATATTTTCTGCTATTCACATTTCTTTCAATCCATTTTATGCAGCCGTATTTTTTCTGTCAAAGTATTTCATACTCCAAGTCATTTATCTTATAAAACAGCCACTTATTTGCAAGTTTGGAGTTAAGAATTTGCAATGTGATAGAGCTGGGGAGGAGGTGGCTAAAAATCAAACATTATCAAGCAAAAGCACATGCCACTTCTTGTGTATCTTATTCTGCAATTCTTTGAAGTTTAATCTTTTGAAAAGAAAAGCCTTTCAGCTACTTTGTGGCAACAACTCAGGCTTGTAACTTTTGACTGTACAGTGCTCCTAGTGCATAAACTGATCTCATTCTTTTCTGACAATTAATACCAAAGTGAATTTAAATTGGATCTCCTACTGCCACTGCATCAGCTGTCTGGAGCAGTTTGCCTACCTTGGTCTCCCACACTAATTCTCTCTGTACCTTTTCAAAACGCTGCTAGAAATTCTGACCTCCTTTAGGGCTCTGCCAGGCAGCAAGCTAGCAACCAGCTTCCCTTCCCGTGTGGATTTGGTAGCACATCAGCTTTGCAGAGCTGCGGGAGAGACAGAAGAGACAGGGTAACTGAGTACTGGGCCCCACACATGGAGCTCAGGATATCAGCTTAGCAGGGCCATAAGCCTTTGAAGCCACCTTTCACTTCATGATTCAGCTGCATTAAGATGCAGCCTGGAGCCAGAGGCAGCACAGTTCACAGGTACCCTGAGCAAAGCTTGGGGTGGCCTTGTCCTTCCTTCTGCTCTCCATCTAATGCTCTGCAGAGCTGTGACCCCATCACCTCATCCCTCCCTTGTACGGTGGTGTGGGCTTTGCACATCCACAAACCAGCACACAGACACTCCTGTAGCTGTGCTGAGGGCTGGAAAGAGAAGAACTTCCCTTATATCCTTTTTTTTTCTTTTTCCTAGGAGGAACCCTTCACAGGCTGGCTCTCAAAGCCCCTGTTTATCTGGAAAAGAACTACCTTGATTACTGGGTTAAAAGTGGAAATATATTAGTACTGTGACTTTTTTTTTTTTTTTTTTGTCAAAATGTAGGCTAGTAAACAGTGAGCATAATGCTGCATTGTCTTGTGGTTTGTTCTGTGAATATATGAATGTCTTAACTTTTCCCCCCTTTTAGCTCCTGTTCTATAGTAATTTTCCTAGCACAGGATCATAAGAGAATTGTATTTACACCAAGACCTCTGGAATAGTCTGTGTACAGGAACTCAAAGTCATGATCAAGAGGTTATTGTGTATGATAGTATCTTCCATAGCAGGTTATACCTTTCACAGCATTCTGCATCCTATTTTCAAAGGCTCAGCACTCACAGCTGGGACCAAATTTTCAAAAGGCAAAGATTTGGATGTAGAGCTTGAGGTAATGGACTCTGACAGTGCGGGCATTACCCACCACAGTGGAAAGCCTCTGAGCTTATTTTTGTTGCCCTAGAAGTACCTTTGCTTAAACATCTATATTCATTAAAACATCTTGCTCTTTGTGAACTAACTGTAAATGTTTCCTGAGGACATTACGAAACTCATACAGGTCAGTGACATAATTGTTTCCATAGAAACTAACATACTTCTGAAGTAAAAAAACCCAGCAGGTGATATACAAGAACATAAAAATGACCATAGCAGGTTAGAGCAAAGGTCTGTCAAGATGTGTCTCCTGCATCCAGCAGTGGTCAGTGGAAGGTGCTTGAGGAGGCACATCAGAATAAGGCAAGCATATGGCAATGCTGCTCCAGAAATTCTTTCAGCTTTGGCAGTTTTGGACTCAAAACATTTCCTGAGCCAAAGGTGGCAGCCTTAAAAGCAACATGAACAGTTTTTTGCTGCCGTGGAAAGTCTCATACAGTAGGATGATGTGTCTTTGCAATCAGGCTCTTGCAACAGTATCACTCAGCAGACAACGTAGGGCAATTTGACCATCTGTAGCTGTTAATTCAGTCCTTCCTCAAGCAAAATGCCTGCTAGCTTTGCTTCCTTAAATGTTTTAAGATTAACTGTCTAGAATTCG
>NW_009951958.1:1679378-1760319 GCF_000747805.2 Chaetura pelagica
AGCAATCCTCTGTATATTATTACACTCTTTTATCCTAAGAGCTAATCATTTGCTCATTTTTTTTTAATATCCTATGTCTAACATGACCTTGTTCACTTCACCTGCCCTTTGTCCCTGCCCCTGTCCATCTCTGTCGGGACACTCCTTTAAAACAGATGGCAAAAACAATGTGCTTCCTGTCTTTTTTTTAAGGAGCATTGTACACCTTCATGGAAGTTTGAAGTCAAATTTTAAAGAAATGTGGTTTCCAGTTGTGTAAGTGTGTAAAAAGATTTGCCATACACATTTTTTGATGCTGAAACTTGGAGTGCCATCTCTGTGTGTGCTGAATTGTATCAGTGAAAAGTCTTAATTGTAGTAAAAAAGAAAGCAAGAGATGTACCTGTGTTCACATGCCAGCTGCTTAGCCCCAGCTGACATAATCCTAATATTCCACAAGTCTGAGTTGGTCATAGCTTGACCATGATCTGCTGCAGATCTTCAGATGCCCAAAGAGTGTACTCTGTCTGTCTGTGCGAGTTAGTGAAATATGCTGGGAAAAATCCCTGATTCATTAAGGTTTAAACACAAAGTCCACCTTGGATGTTAATTGGAATCTAAATTCAGGTGTTAACCTCTTTGATTGAAAATACATGCTGGGTAATTAGAGGAAAGAGGCCAATTTCAGACACAGCAGTAATTACTGAATTAGTAGAAAAGTTCAAGAAGAGCTTCAAATTTCATATCCTTGCTAAGGTTTCTGAGGAACAGCTAATCCTGAAGTGATTTCTCACAGCTGTATATGTTTTAGGAAACTCCATTTAATTTTCAAATAAATATCTGCATGGATAATTCCAGAACCAGATGTCAATATTTCTTAATGTTGCTTTGTTTTCAAGTGCAGAATATTGAGTAGCAGCCTTTAATTTCAGTGGAGATAAAATCCAAAAGAAAAGCCTTTTCTGTTAAGAGGTATTTCTTGTCCTTGAACTTGGTGCTGTCTTGCTTGATTCATTTAAGTGGGATCCTCTAGTATAACCTCCTGCCTGTAGTGGTGTGCCTCCTGTCTACTGTTTTTCAAATTTTCTTTTTCCCAGAGAAAGTCCTCATGTTATTTGACCACATCAGTTGCTGTTAAAACAATGTAAGGAAATTAATATCCTCACCTTCAGTTCCAATGTCACAGCTGAGTCATTAAAACAAATCTTAAACACTGCTACTCCAATGTCAGGTTTCAGGTCATTAATATTCATGATAATATTTTGTTCTGGACAGCAGCTGAGATTGAAGGCTGTCTGTATTTTACAAGTTAAAACCTCTTCTCATGAGGAGAACTGTTCGGTTATGAGACATTGTAATGTAGCAAAAAAGGTGAGATACCTCAAGTATTTCAGTTACACTAATGAGAGCTTGGGTGTGGATATCTGGTGTGAAACCTTGACATTGTTGAAGTACAGTGCAGGAGCCTTGTGGGTTTTATTGATAGTTTTGGTATAGTTGCATGATAAAGGAGTAGCTACAGATGTATTAAATACAGAAGCTTCCTATTAGCAGGTGCTAGAACATTATTGAATAAATCTTTTAGTTAAGAAGCCTGACAACATTTGAGAAAAATCAATTTGCAACTGAAAAATTCAGACCCTTGAAGCAGACTGGCCATATATTGCTATCAATTAGAGAATAAACTACTCCCAGGATCAAAGAATTCCGTTGTTTATTGAAAAGACAGATTATTTTGGAGAGCATTTGAGGCCACCTTGATAAGGTAAATCCAACCAGTAACTCGGAGCACTTTTGAACTGTTTATAATCTATCTAGATGGCATGCTGTGCTGTTAGAAGGAAAAATATCTGATCCACAATATTTTTTTTCCATCATGACAAACCCTTGGTCAGTTGACTGCTTTCCTGCTTTTTCCTGCATCCAGTGTCTTTGACTATGACAATGTCAGTGTATGTTACGTATTCTAAGTGTGTGATGTGTGAATCGATGCCTGTAAAGGAACAATTTAGATGTGAAATTTTATAATAAAAATGCTATATCATATACAATTTTTCTCAGTCTCTTCTATGTGCATTGATTTTTCTGAGTATGCTGCAACCAGACAAAGCCACTGGGAAACTCATCAGAAAGTAATCTGAATTGTAAAATCATTCACACTCATTAATATCTCCAGGAATTTGAATTGAACAGTGAAACAATTCACACTTGGTAGGTGTTTTTTTTTTTGATATATATATATATTTTATCCAATACATAAATCCAAGTCTTGCAGGATATTTATTTTGCACATACCTAGCACACATTAATCTATAATAAAGAGAAAGTTGTACAGTGATTAAAGGGTCTGTTCAGAATGAGTGATCCAAGCATTATGTTGAATTGTTTTGAATGGATTTATTAAGGTTTCTGGTGCAGTTGCCCAACTGATGGGTGCAACTATCCTTTGCAACAGTGATGATAGGAGATGATAGCTTTGTGAGGTTTATTTAGCAATTAATATATATAATGTTTTTTTTACTGTAATTACATTCTCCTTATCCTAAATACTGTATTATGTATTGAAATTAACTAATGGAATGGAACTGAGTAGAAAAAACAGTGGGGAGGTGACAAGATGGTAGTGCTTGAGTACAACACCTACAGTTGTCTTCCTGAGAAGTCCAGAAAAGGAAGAAGGTTCTGGTATTTACTGTGCAGAATGGTTAAGTTTGTTGAGATCAAATGTTTCTGGTGTCTAGAAGCAGGAATACACTTGATGGTTTATCTCTTGGTTGGAAGACTCAGAACTGCCATGGACAGGATTCCAACTCCTCAGGGCCTGCTGTGGAGACTGGTACTGTACTTTGGTGTCATTCAGGGATGACTGCAGCACAGCTTTGTAAATAACTAACCCAGGGAGATGACAGCCATGTCTGTACAAGGCAGTCTGCCTAAGTTAGGCTCTGAAGCAATTTCTTTTCATGGACTCTCCCGGGACTGGTCTATTTTGCACTGGTGAGGTCTACAGACATTTGTGGTGGGTGGTCTCTACATAAGCCTCAGTTAGCTCTGATGTGAGGCTTGCTGTGATGATTTTGTCCAAATGCACTGACTCTGTCATCCTAGACTTACTGATAGTTCATATTTTTCTGGTTCTGTGTTCACAAAAAAAAGCCACTGGGGATGGAAAAGGGGAAAATCCATAGGATAATTAAGGACAATAACTCTATACCTGTTTATTTTATCCCATTTTAAACCCTTCTGACATGTACTGATGTCTGTAATGTAAGTGCCCTGAAGGTGTGTGGGCTGTCGTGTTCTTTGGTGGTGTTTGCTTTAGGAACTGAGCTGTCTGAAAGTTTTGATATCTAAGAGGAGCTCCATGTTCTGGCATGATGCAGCTTGCAGGCTTCAGGGAAGAAAACAAGCCCAGCAGTGCAGGCACTAGTCCTCTTTTAAGCTGCTGGAGGTAAAAGCATAGAAGTTCAGGCACTTAGATGTCCAAATTAAATGTGAAGAGATAAGTGATTGTATTTGTAATACCTTGGTGTGCTGGCTGACTCATTCAACCAATTAATAAACCCCTGCCCTGAGTGTAAAGCAAAGCCTGTTTGGAAAGGTTAATGTCAGGCTCTCAGACAGCTCAGTTAAAGTTACCTTTCTGCACTCTGTAGGAGCTCCCTGAGAATCTTGTAATAAAGTCTGCTTAGTGAAGCAGCGCAAAATAATGCAGTAAAAACACTTGATATCTTGTAAGAGGCCATTGGAGGATCTCCAAGCACTTTGGACAAATTAGTAAAGCCAGCTCAGCTCTCTTTTCCCTGGTAGGACAGTGTTATGTTCTTTAGCAAGCAGAGAGATTTCTCCCCACCCCCCCTTTTTTCTTTTTTCCCATTGTAAAAACACTACTTTAAAAAGCCCACAAAAACCCCCCACAAAACAAATTTGAACATATTCATGTTCTGCATGGTCTCAAAGTGAAAAATTCTCAGTAGGCCACAGCAGGGAAAGTGACAATGAAAGAGTTTAAAGCAGGAACCTGTTCTGAGGTGTGCAGAAATTGAAGGCAAAAGTACTCTTGGCTGAGTACGACCTAGACAGTGCCCCTCATTTAGCTGAGGCTACAAGTCCACACCTCAGTTTGTGGCAATTGGTATCTTTCAAGTTATTTCAATGGAGGTGATATTGCCAGCCCTAGAGGTTTAACTTAGAACTCAACTAGCTCTTGAGGTTGGGAAAGATCCATAGAGTGGTTACTTCTGTCTGCCTGTTCTGTTTTTCATGAAACTCTCTCAATTTACTCCCTCCTGCATCCTTTCTAAAGATGATTTTTTATTTTTTTTTTTCCCTTCAATAGAACTCTAATCTTAAAATCTCCCACAGTTCTAAGCAGAGGTTTGTGTCTTGCAAACAATAAATATGCTTGTTGTGGAAGTAATTAATTCTTTCTTTTGATCTGACATGATCAAGCTGAGGTTAAAAGAACACACTAAGTAGTCAAGGAAACTCACTCCCACATTTTTATCCTTATGATACTTGTTTTCAGAAAAGTTGAAATGGAATGAACTCTGTTCTTCCATACCTCATAATAAGTTTAATTTGTTAAACAGTTGGATAAAAAGCAAATTAATTACACAAGTACCTTCAAAGGGAGAATGTGGATGAAGTAAATATTCAGCTGTGAAACGGCCATCTGCCAGCACAGTTTAAGCAGCTAGTACCCCTGAGCAGAGATGTAGCTGTGTATTTGAACATTCTTAATCCTTTCCAGTGCAAAGTAGAAAGGACTTGTCTGTGTCATTGTGCTTCAGCTGAGTTACTGTTAGTACACGGTGACCATGGTAGCCGTTTGACTAGTAGATGTGCTTTTCTGTATTCTATATGAAAAAGTGTCTTGCTTAGTAGCTGGTCCGAGCAAGATCCAATTTCTGCAAATAGTAGTTGGAAAGCAACAAAAGCTCCTCAAATTCAGGAGCAGTAAAAGTAATAAACCAAAGAGAATAGCTTACCAAGGAGCAAGGACAACTTTACTAAGTGCCTTGTCCAACTTGAAATCCATTTAAAATGAAGGAAAATAGTATAAGAGGTAGGAACTGTTGAATTTATGACTTTTCTAGAAAAGACTTATTATATCTCCCTGTGTGTTGTCTCTTGTTTGATGATGGAAATTGTTCCAACTGTTTTTCTGAAAGGTTAACTGTGGGTTGTAAAGCTAGAGAAGTGATCCAACTCTTCAGCTACTGGTACCAGATAGATTTACAGGAGTGAAGAGGGAGCTGTCCGTCCCTATTGTGGGGATCCAGAGAGCAGGAAGCTTTCAATACGAGTGCTATTTCGCACTGAGTCCTGGGCCTGACTGACTTCTGCTGTGACTCCGTGTGCCGAAGGACATCTGAGAGAAGGTGAATAATAGAAGTGTCTCCAGATTGAGACTGAGATTCCTATTTTGCCCTTAACTACAAATACACAGAAAAAGATCACAAATTACTTTTCTGCCTATAAATCTAGCCCCAAGGGTTGAGTCTAACAGGTTTCACTAGTTCTTCATGGTCTGAAACAGATCCTATGTCAATCAAGGGTAGGAAGGAAGGGAGCCCTGCTCTGAGGAAATGACTGAACAGGAGCCCCTCTTCCAGAACCTCTCTTGCTTGAACAGTAACCTGAAGTAAATCCAGTTTTGTTATAATGCTGTGAGGAGGAAGAGAAGGGGCTGGGAAGGCACCTGTTGGGCTGGGCCTGGTGGGGAAGGGCAGCTCTGGGCGCTGCTGTGGGGTTGCCTTGAGGCAGAAGCGGCCCCCGGCTCCCCGTGTTGTCCCAGAGTAGCCCTTCCCTCTGACAGGAAACTTCCAGGTTTTGGGCCGATCCTAAGTAGTTTTACAGTAAGGGGTTTGTTGTCAGACAACTTCCTCAGGACTAGGGCAGAAATCCTTCCTGAAGGAAGGGAAAAGCCCTCCCTCCGTTAGGCCACCCGGCTGCGCCTCCCTGCAGGCTGAGGTTGGAGCCTGGTCTGCCTCGAGGCTGCAGGTCTGGCTGAGAAGCCTCAGTCCCCCCTTAATCCTCAGGATGATGAAACAAAATGTCCACATCTTGCAGTCTGCTGTGGATTTCTTTCTGGCTAGTCCAGGTAGATGTTATTCCCATGTGTTTCCACCTCTGTTACAGCTAACCTGCTGCAGCATGGTGCTGATATGTCTGGTCACTTGGAAGAAGTTTGTTTTCATCCTGCCTGTCCTTACAGGATTTATGTGAGGTATGAGTCTCATTAAATTAATAGCCTTCATCTTTTCAGCATAGGATGTGTTTAAGAACATCTGGTCCTAAATGCTGGGTGTCATTATCCATAAATGAAATGACAGGGTAGGGAACCTCATTTCAGCCCTGCAGCGAGCATCAAAAACACTAAACCCATGGCTCTCTCCATTTAAAAGTGCTGCTCTTTAGGGTGCCTGAAAAATTATTCTCTCCTGGATATACAGCCGTTCCCTAAGCTGACAGTGATGAGTGTGCCAGTACAATATCTTTCTGACCAAAGCTTGATGGCACCTTCTGAACCTGATGCCCTAAAAAGCAGCTGGATATTAAGCACAGAGCAGCCTCTTCCCCAGCTTTCTAGCAACCTCAAAAAGGTATAACCATGGCTAAAAAAACCCCACCCCTAGCCACAAAACCACCCTATGGTCCTTCTCAGACACATGGCTCTGTCCATCCTAACTCAAATCATTTGCTATTGGATTCATGTCTCATAACAAGTGGGAGACTTCGTTGCAGGTAAATTTCTTATAAAGAAAGCATTTTCATCTGAGGTATGAGGATATCCTGCTGAGCAAGGTAAAAACTGAGGTATCGGCTACTGCTGAGAGCTAAGTTAGGAGATTGCTTGAAAGCAAGGCATTGAAACACCTTAACAAGGATGTTAGGTCTCTAGCAGAAATCTGGCAGATACTTGTCTTACCAAGGACCCTTTTTTTTCTGATATAACCATCAAGAAATAAAAAGTGAAAAGGTAGTTGTGACCCTGAAAAGAAATCGTACTTGAATTTATTGCTGGTTTGAATTGTTTCCCACTCGAATTACTTGAATTATTTGTTTTGTTTTCATGTGATTGGGTTAAATGTTTTAGGGTTTAGAAAATATACTCAGAAGTTACATTGTGGTTTCCTAATACTTCAGGATGTCAGGTTTCATGCAGACACTCACACGGTTTGAATCCAAAGGAATTTAAATTACAAGAGCTGATGCTTAATTTTACCTATGATGTTGCTTATGCTGTGTGCAACACTGCGTATATGTTTGGCAGTGGTCTTGTAACTCCTGAAAATTACAGTAAATGTTTCATTACATAAATATTTATTAATTGAGCCTGGATATTTTAGCCAAGTTGAGCTGTAGCTGTAGGACATGCATTCAGCTGTAGAATACTGGGCTAGAATTGGAAAGAAGTGTTATAGAGCTCACAACATAATCTTCTGGTTTTGAAATTACTGATTCTGCCTTCTCTTTCCTTCTGTTAAAGACTTCTCTCATCTCCCAAAAGCGGTAGTCCAGAGTTCAGATGCAGAAATCTGGGTAATTTTCTGTGAGAGAGCTACTGGAAAACACACTGGAGATGGACTGAAACTGTTAAAACTTTCTCTTCACATACTACTAAGGTGTTTTCTTTGCAGTGAGCTTGGTTTTTGCATAGAAGAGGGAGTGTGTGTAGATGTATCTCAGATCTAAGATTCACCTGCAGCTGGAGTGATCTCTGTGGAGAACATGTCTCTCTTTTGACTTCTCCTTCAGCTCCTAAGTAACACAGTTTGTTTGTGGCTGCATAACTTGTGTTTGTTGTCCTATGTGCTCCCCAGAGTGTCAAAATTCTTCTACTATGAAAGGTCCACTGGTGATGCAGAGCAATGTAGAATGGCAGCCAGAGAGGGATTCTGCAGCCTGCTTACTTCATGTGAATGACCTCTTCTAGATTTTCCTTACTGTCTTGGTGACTTTGAAAAAATAAATCTCCCTCTGAATTTGCTCTTTATTTTTCCTCTCCCTTTATCTTCAGTCTCTGACAGTAAAATGTCAAAAAAAACCAACAAACCAACTTAGTGCATGTGTGGTCAAGAGGGTTTGGAATACGCAGACAAGCTCACCCAGGCCTGGACACTGATGCTGTCCAAACTCTCTCATCTGTCTGTGTTCTAGGGGTTTACTTTTACCTACTTTTGTGATTGAAGTCTCAGGAACAAATGGAGCCTCTGACTCAGATAACCACTATTGTATCAAGTTCATGTAATGTAGCCTATTAAAATAACATTAAATAGATGGGATGGTCCTTTTACAATCTGCTTAACAAGGAAGAAACTGATGCCTAAGGCACTGAGCACTGATGGTGAGAAAGAGAGCCCTAAATCATTGCTTTCCATGTGTATTTTGGGTGCTAACTTATGTGCAGCTCCATGTCTTGCAAGGATGGGCCCCTAACAGAGCTGTTAAATGGGCTCAGATACAAGAGTTGTTGCAAGTGTGCACCTGTCTAGTGACAGCAAGTTAAAAGATAAGTGCTTGAATAAATCAGTCGACAGGTTTTATGAAAGACTTGGGAGGAGAGAGAGGACAGCAGAAACTAGCTGTTTGTAATGCTAATCAAAAATGAAAGATGTTCTAAAAGCATGTGAGAACAGGCAACTGTTAGCAGGTGTTGTAAATGTGCAGGCTTAAAGTCTGAGCCACACTGGGTAAACTACTTTTTCATGGGTTAAACTACACTGAAGATGATAGTTCAGCTGTATGTAGCCTCAGTGAAGGAAATTGTAATTTAGGGATGAATGATATATCTTGTACTTTGAGTCTCTCTTGACTTCTTGAATATGGATCCTTCTTTCCGGGTCTACCCTGGGTTCCCTTAACTACTTATCCTACTTAACACGCTTTGGCGTTCCTACTTCAGAGCGTTAATTTTGGGGCAAAATCCTGGTCTTTGACCACCTTTCCCAGCACCTCTGCAAAACTAAGTTTTCTCAGTGATTCCCTTGTATTTTGGACCATCAGGAGCAGTTTCCAAGGAGACTACCTCCTTGTGGGTTGAATCTTCAGCAGATGCATATTAGCTCATTTCCTGTCAAGTCTGCAGGGTTGTTTCAGTTAATTTATGGTACTGAGATCCCAAATAAAACTGTTACCTGTATCAGCAATGAAAAAAAACCAGCCTGGTTTGATCTTCTTTGACTATTCTTGAGGGCAACATTGATCAGTCTGTGGTTTCTAAGTAAGCTCATTTTGACTACAAAATGTAAAGCCTGTTTGTAGAGCATGCGTGTTCCACCATGGGTTTGAGATTTTTAAGGAAACAGAAAGCTCTAGAAAACAATATGTTCACTTATGATTTCTGTAAGCGCTAATTTTCAGAGCATTAGGAGACCAGCCTGCAGCTCTTCTGGTTCCTTTGTGTGAAATCAGGAACATCAGGATTCTGATGAAATTTTGTGGCTCTTTTCCTCCTTCGGCACTTTTCTCTCTGTGATGGTGACACAGGTGGCATCTGTGAAGTAAAGCATAAGATTTTTTTTTCCATGGAAAGCCCAAAGTTAGCATTTGCTGCAGATCATTGCTGTGTCTCTCTCAGCAGGTCCCATCCTGGAACTAATTGACTTCCTGTTTGGTGTGTGTGTTCTTGGGGGAGGTGTCTGCAGTTTTTACTTTAATTATCAGTACACCAGGCTAGACTTGCCTGTGTATAACATTAGAAATAGAAGAAATGCTGCAGGCAGTTTATGTCACATTAATTTATAGCTTGGGTAGGATTTGGATAACCATATGAATTACTTTACCAGTGGACTTGACCTTTACATGTGGTGGTAAATTGTGCAAAAGAGAGAACAGCAACAATGTATTTAAGAAGGAGTGGAATTTGAATCTGAATGGTCTTGATTTTGTAATAAATCAGACACAGAATAAACATGTCTCTTTTCTCATCCCCCCCACATATGGAAGGATGATTAGAACCAGGACATCAAAAAGGTCACAGGAGTAAACAAATCTATTTGTGACGCTTTTTAAAATTTTTTTTGAGCATGTGTAAAATCTTAACTTTGTAATCTCTTTTAATGCACATAAATCAATTACATGTTTTAATGGTAAAAATATGGGTATGTTTCAGTCTTACCCTTTATAAATATATTTTGGGCTATTTTGTTAATAGCTGTGCCCCTTAATGAAATGTATAGCATTACATCTGCCTCTTAGGCTGTCGCATTTCTAAGGATACTGTGTATTTCTATTCTGGGAGGTCTCCTAGACCACAGTGTCTCTTCTGAGAACTGCATCTTGAAATATGGTAGTGTTACAAATTATTATTATTATTATTAATGAAAGGAGTTAGCAGCTCTACCCTTTCTATGCTGCTCAGTCTTCTCCTACAGATTCTTGACTCAGCAGGACTTTGGTATAACATCTGTCTTGGTCTTGAAAAGTGGCTTTGCAGCTGACTCAGACATGCCTCTGCCATCCTTTTCATATGCAGACTTTATTGCAGCATCAGACAGCTGATAAAAAAAACAAACCAAAACATTAAAATCTAAACCTAGAATATCTAAAATTAAGTAACTAATTTTGCTTTTAAGTGAACAGATGAAATCTCACTTCTGAGCTTTAATTTTGGGCTGAATTGATACAAAGAAGTCTATGGTATGGTGAGATGTTTGTGTAAAAATCTAGTTCAGACTAAATTCATGGGAGCAGATGTAATAACATTCAGAATATATTGCTGGATGGGATAAGTGAGCTATGAGACAAGGTGAATCACCTTCTAATTACTGTTTTAAATGTAGACTAACATCTCAGGAGGATGACTGTTTCTCATTAAAAGTCTGACCATATAGTGCTAGAGCAAAACTTTTTGTTTTTTTTGTTCAAACCAGCACAAAAATCAAAGGTTGGACTGGATCCTCTATACTTAAAGGAAATTTGGCTTTAACTTGTGTAATTAAAATCTTTCAAGCATCTAACCCACTCAATACTCTGATTCAATTGGACTCTGTATGGAACTGTATCTGGATGCTTGTATATTATCATGGCTTTCCCTCACCCCCATGCTATTAACTAACTGTTGAGCATCACTGCAAATGCATATTATGGTGTGACAATTTCCTACTGTATTTGGGTAAATGTTGTAGAAAACATAATGCTGTAATTCTATTTAGTCAGGCTCTGTACAGATGTAAGGTTAGTCATGGATCAGACTTCGTTTTCATCTCTCCTTCTGCTTCGTTGCCCACATATGGGGTTTTGAACATGAATTATTAATAATTGAATAATTTTAAATGCTGGAAATGCACCAATTGTTGTCAGATTTTAAATTTGTTCCTTTTAATTACATAGTTACCATTTAATGCACAACATGGATCTAAGGAGTTCTAATTGTTAAAGAACATTTTTCACCTCTCCTGATTGGTATGAGGTAGATTAAAGGTATAGAAAAGCTCTTCATCAAACCCAGTGAATTTTCTTGTCAGTGCTAAATTAACTCAATGTGAGTGTAAGAAATGACCATGAATAAACATTTTAAAGGATGTATGCTTTTTAATCCACACATTCCCATACTGTCAATAATACTGGGAGGCTGAAGCTTCCAATTGTTTTACTTGGTAACTGCACATAGTATGGAAACAATAATAAGACAGAACACAGACACAATGTGAGGATTAATTATTTTCTATGGATGAAAATCCCAGTTCACCCTGGAGATGCTATTGCAGCTGTTATTGCTTTGCTTTCAGTGGTTGGTGTTGGTGGTACGGTTCCATCAAGGGCCCTGGCAAAATCTATATGCTAAATACTTGAGGCTTGGCTTAATAAAATGGATTTTGGAATATGCTAATCATGCTTATTTTGATCTTGTTATATTTGGCAGTTGATTTGGCCCACTTGCCACCTAGATCTTGGATAAAGAAGGTTCAGTTTGGAGACCATTCACCAGAGACTTTCCACTAGAACTTCATATGAAATGGATTGAGGATTTAGGGCAATCTATAGGCTACTGATTTGACTGCTGTTAATAGGAAATTCTCTGTTTCTAAAAAGAAGGCAGATGATTCAGTTTGTCTTAGACTTGTGACTAGAGAGAGATCGAAACAGAATCCAGGTTGGAAGAAAAACTCTTGCTAAGTTGAGAAATCTGTGTGCTTACACAGGAGTGTTTAGAGCAATATCCTTTGGTACAAACAACCCTGATCCAGTGCATCGTGGCAGACTCCACAGGATCACATCAGTGTTTGCTCTCAAAACCAAGCTGATGATACCTCATAGGAATTTTTATCTCTTTCTCCTCTTTTTTTTTTTTTTTTTTTTTTTTTTTTCCTGTTTTTTTAAAATAATTTTTTGAAACTGGAGGAGTCATTTTGGCTTCACATGGTATGAATTCTAAATTTGTTCTACTGGGAATTCTCGTGGGTATAAGATAATAATTAAACTATTTCAATACTGCAAATGATCTCACTTTTTGTTCACCTTGCACCAGTATAATATTAGCTGCTCATAATTTGTGTAGCTAAAATAAGACATTTCAAAATACCAAAGAAGTCAGAGTGTATTATGAAATCTTAGTTTCTCTTACATTTTCTTTCTGACTTGGTTCTTAGAAGTTGTACATAATAATTTATCACTTTAATTTTGCAATGCCATTTAAATATCAAAGTAATATCTAAATTCTTGCTAGTGTAAGATAAGAATCTTGTCCTATCATTTCATTTGTCAGCTTAGCACCATTGAAGTTAATAAGATTCTCCAGAGTTAAAGAATGTCATTCAGATCAGGCTCTCTGGAATTAGCTCGACTGGCCACACACAAAAAGACTGAGTAGGTAGTGATTTGCAGGCCTGGTTGTATAATCTGTTGAGTTGTCCTGTTTTAACTTATTTGAAAATTTAGCAAGAAAACAAATTTTCAGAACTTTTGATGCTTAACTGATTTAAACTTTCAGGTTGAAACCTGATAAATTTTGCAACCTGTTGCAGCTTTGAGATTTTATTGCTTCTTGCTTCTTTCATTCACCATATGGTCTGCTATTCACAAACTCTGCCCTAATGAGAATTACTCTTGCAGGTAATTTTCTAATGATTGTCTTGGGATAAACAAATTCTTCATACTTGTTTTGCTAATGTATTCAAGTAGGTTCACAGGGGAAAAGATTAATCATCTAAAAAGCAAGCCAGTGTCTTTCATTATGCTAAAGGATCCAAAGATGATCAGAGCAAAGCCACTCGTTGCTATGACAGCAGATACCTTTTTCTCCCTTTGTGAGGTAAATGACAGCTCCCAAGCTGATTGGCTAAAATGAGCTTATCCTGGTGACCAACCATAGGGAGTTAATTTCATCAGAAAGAGAAAATGGTAGGAAATCCTGCAGTGATCATACAAAGGAATTTTCATTAGAAGCCAACAGAGTCAGGGGTTCTCTTTCATTATAATTAATATGTTCCATCTAATAAGATAATTTAGGAGAGGCAGACAATAGAATTAGCCTATCTATTAGTTGTATATCCACGTAAGCTTTAATCTGTTTTCTACAAAGACCTACACTTAAACTAAAGCAACCCTTGTTTTGCCATAGTACCTCTGTTACCAAAGACCATCATCATGTACCTGTTTATATAATTGGAGATAAGCTAACTGCAGGTAATACAAAAGGGCTGGCATTCCTACAGGTGTGTGCTGGAAACGCTGCAGCTCTATGGAAATAATGGCCATAATATACTTTAAATGGGAACATTTCCCTTTGGTTTATGGTGGTAATTAAAATATATTGAGTTGGAAGGGACCTGCAAAGGTCATCTAGTCCAACTCCCCTACAATAAGCAGGGACATCTCCAACTAGAACAGATTGCTTAGAATCCCATCAAACTTGACCTTGAATGTCTCCAGGGATGGGGTTTCCACTGCCTCTAAGCAACCTGTTCCAATGATCCACCACCCTCATATTAAAGAACCTTTTCCTGATATCCAGCTTGAATCTACCCTTTTCTAGCTTAAAACCAATACCCCTTGTCCTATTGTTACATGCTGTTGTGAACAGGTCTTCCCCAGCCTTCTTGTAGGCTCCTTTCAGGTATTGGAAGTCTATAAAGTCTGAAAATTCACATTGTGTTTTTCACTTTCTCAGTGAAGGAGATTTGAGTCAGATTCAAGGATAGAGGTTCCATCTCAGTTTACTGGTGAAAGGAAGGGATTGTAATGAGGTATTAGTGTCTACAGTTTGGTAACGAGGGCGGGACCTACACCAGCTTGCATGGGTTCTCACCACCTGTGAGCTTTCAGCTGTGACCATCTCATTAGGTAGGATTTATCTCCAAGAGGTTGGACTCAGTGATTTCTGTGCAGTTTGTGGGGGATAATACATCACAGATCAAAAAAGAGGTGGTAAGAGCTATATTAGGAGTTGTAAATTATATAATGACTGTTTATAAGTAAGTGTAGAACAGGATATAAGTTGAGCTGTTTTACCTGCTGTGGAAGGTGCGTATTTCCTTTTTACACTGATTGCTTGTAACTGATATAGGTCAAGAGCAGTTTAACTATGAGGCTTTTCTTTGCAAGAACCAAAGAAAGTGCATCATATCTCAGAGATTCTCTGAACTTGGGCTTAAGTTTATGGTTGCTTTACATTTTATTTTTAAGGTCATTTGGGAAATATAATAATAACACCATTTATAGCTGTTGCTTTATTTAATTAATATGTTCATGTTTTAGGAAAAAATATTTAAGTGATTGTTACTAGAAGTTTATAAAATATGTACTGGGGCAGGAGATAGCAAAATCTCTATCAAAGTAATATAACAGGAAACCTGTGCCCTGGAACACTAATTTTTAATGAGAAGCATGATCTTAAAGTCACTGATTTCAGTTGTTTCTGGACAGTGCCTATACTGAAGGTTTCATAAATCTGTCATAGATATACAGTTATAATTTTGTATCTGTGGGGAGAGAGAAGAAATCTAGAGTCATGTAATGTAATTACTGTTCTTGGTACTTGATAATGCAGAGGTGAAGTACTGGCTCTTATACACCTGATTTATTTAGCCTTTTCATACATAAAGGGGAAAATACAGGGCTGCATCTAATATAAGGAGAAAACCAAGACACAGGGAAGTTTAATTATTTGCCTTAAACCACAGTGATTCAGTTGCACGGATGAGATTACAACTCAGGAGCTTCTGGCCCCTTGCCCAGGCACTCTCAGTATCATGAATCTCTTAGTTTGTGTTATTCTACCAGGACACTTCCAAGACCTGATTTTCTGTGCTGTGTATGTGTACGCATGCAAAAAGACTTATGGACAAAACTTATATGTGTCTGTTTATTTAACCCTGTTAATTATGAATGCAAATCTATAGCTGACCAACTGCCTGCATCGTGTGCAATTGTGGCAACTTTGCAAGCAAATTGGCCATGCAACTTCAACCAGCCTTTTGCATCTGGAGGCTCCAAGAATCCTGTTCTTTGTTTTGCTTCTCGGGTTGGTTTAGTGGAGTTAGTTTACCCAATTTGTAAGCAGTATTGTGCTATCTGAAGTAAGACCAGCACTTCTAGCAGTTGAGCACCATCCTGTACTATATATGTTTTAGGCTCAATATTTGATGTCTTGATTTGAGACAGTGGATCTTAATTGCAAGGTCATGTGAGGCATGTAAGTAACTGTTCGGGTGCCCTGACATGGCCACAATTAAGTCAATAAAGGGAATAATCAACAGCATGTGTAGCCTCTCCTAGATTAAGCCTTCATCCTTTGGGATATAACTCTGAATCCTTATTTGTAATCCCAATATAGATCTGTCTTGAATTGAGGGTGGGACTATATGGTGATATCAAAGATGTCTCTCAATGACTCAAGGCAGCTACATTATTTCCAAGGACCATTTTTAAAGCTAATAGGAGAGTATCTATACAGTGGTATCCTGAAACACAAGCATACATTTTTATATGCCTGTGCTGTAGGCTTTCAGAACTTGAATTTTTCAGTGAGCCTCTAAACTTAAAAGCTAAGTCAAGTCCTTTGCAAGTAGTTTTGTGAATCCATCTCTGTCTCTCCACAGACTTCAATGAAGTTAACTTTGTAAAGTGGGCTGTTACATTAAAGCCAACTGCTCCTTCAAAAGTTGGCATGTTTTCTTGCCTTCTTCTGTAGAAGGTGCTGTTCTCAGGTGTGTTAAACCTTGCTGAAAGTGGTAAATTTGTCCACTGTCCTCAACTTCCATTAGCAGTAAGAGTTAATCACTTGTTTCCACTCTAAACAAAGGCTCAGGAATTCCAGTTCTTTCCCAAAGAGGCTCAGTGGGGTGTTGCTTGGAGAAAGATTGATGTGCATGGTGGGATAAAGGCTGAAACTGGCTCCAAAGCACATGATGCAAGTTTTGGTGGGGAAGACTGAGTTTCTACCCAATATGCTGCTGCATAACATGGCAAACAAGGTGGTAAACTGTGGCACAGAGGCAAGAAGAGAATGGGTGGGGAAACAGAAGAGGATTTCCTTGCTTAAAACTTTCTGGGGCTGTGGCCGCACATTTATGTACAACTTCCCCCAGCAGAAAGCTGACCTGGAGCCACCTGCTTAGAAAACTTTCAGAGTTTAATAAGTATCTATTCAAGCCTAAAAAAATAAAACCCATTTCTCATAAAAATGGAGTGAGAGGACAAGAAAATTTGGTTGTCTTTATGACACTTCACACACACATTTTGTTGTAAATGGTTTCAGAATTTTACAGTCCTTTGGGACTGAGGTTTGTAGTTCAGTCCATGAGATGAGTACCTAACCACGAAGTGTGGATCAGAACCTTGGATTAAGATGTCTACAAATACAATAAAATACTTGATTTAGGCTTTTCTTTGATCCAGTGCAGGTAGAAATTTATTTACTAAAAAAGCCACAGAATTTCTTACATACCTTTGATTAGTATCTTCAGAAGCTTCAATAAAAATAAAAGCACCTTAAAGCCAGGCATTTTTAAACAGTACTTTTCCAAGGTTAGTTTGTATTTTAATTAATTTTTCTTTGTCAGAGGAAATGGGTTGGATTTTTTTTAAAGAACAAAAACAGAGCTGGAAGGTTTTTTTTATTTAAATGAAATTTTACACCAGCCTGTTGTTTAATTTTCAGCTGGAATGGAACATAATCTCTCCTTAAAGAGCAGATGAGCAGAATTACCTAACAACGGTAATAATTTCCAAATGAACATTTTTCTACCTGGAAATTTAAAACCATAGTTTCCGAGGTGAGCAGGAACTTGCAATATGTTCCCTGATCACAGAATTTTATATTTGAACTTTCCAGAAATAGAATCTTCTATGTAAATTCCATGTGGAAAAGGTCTCAAGAATGTATTTCTCATTAAATATTTTAGCATGATGCAAAGGCTGCAATGGAGCTGATATTGTTATGCTGTTTGTAATGGTCCTACTAAACTACTGGATGATTAAAATGATATGACTTGGCTTAAAAATTCCAGCAACAGTCTCAACACTCTTCTTCAATGCTTTTGAATTAGGTCATAACATGAAGAAAAAAATGTACTATTGTGGAAACAGAATCCATTTGCAGCCTGTGCTGTCAAAACCTGAGTGATGACTCCCCTCCTGAGGATGGTGCTGATGATGTATTTTCTGGCACCAAACAATTTTTATTTTTGACTCTTTAATTCTATCATTATATTTCTGTTCAGTGCCCTGTGTTCAATTTGCATTCAATCTCACTGTACTTTGGCAGCTGTATTTCTGTCACTTTCAAGCTATGCTTGGAGCTTTCTTGCAACTGTTCTGACATACTCATAACAGATAAAGTTTTTCTTTGACAGTGCAGTGTCAGTTTTTAACAGCAAGTGGGCTGCTGCTGGTGATTTACAATCAAATGATAATAAAATTTGTCTCTTCCCTGTACTGTGTTTGTTTAAGCAGCTGTATTTTTTCATGAGTTTGCTCCAAATAAGATCAAAGGGTTGAGAAAAATGTTTGTCAATCTGAGGAGTTACAGTGGTGGTGTTCTTGTAAACTCAGAATCCTAAAACTTCATAGCTAGTGAAGTGTTCTGCACACATGATTAATGACTTAATGGTAGATGACAAGATAGAATACTTTTTGGTTAAGTTTCACTTTAGAAACAAAGAGTAATCTGTTTCAAGTCTAGTGAGAAGGAAAAAAAAGACAATGTCAGGCTAGATTTCCCCTACAGATACCAGCAGAGCTTCTGTCCCAGCCGTTGAACACAGCAGCTGGTAAGCAGCAAGCAACTGGAGAAAAAGGCCTGCCTTTAGTCCAGTACAATGTTTTCTTGTGCCCGTTTTACTGTAAGTTTCAGTGGCAAGGGGACAAAGGCTGTTGACTGATCTATGCAATTACCTCCTCTAATATTGCTTTCAACTGTCTATCCAGAGTGACAAGAGTAGATGAGGTTTAGTTAAAGTCTGGGGAAAAATGCCCCTTCAATAAATAAATGCACCTCTCTGTTATCAAGCTGCTCTTTTAGACCTTTAAATCTGTTTTGGAAGGGTGCAGGAGATGTGATTGAAAGAGTGACTTTCAACTCAATAGGTGCAATGCAAAGGCTATTTTTACTGAAATACTTGCAGCACTGTGTGCAGTTTGCACTGGGAAGGAAAAGGTGTATTTTTGTCTTTCATTTCTGGTGTGTTTGTGTGTGGGGGTGGTGTTTCTCTTGTATGTAGCATGACTCAGAGACAAACATTTAAAAATAATTGCCCAGTGCACTCTTTGTTCAGAGGCTTTATCTGTCCTTGATGATAAAAATGTGGTTCTTTAAAAATACATAAATGAAATAATCCAAGTTGTTTATTTCTAATGTGGAAGATAAAAATGTAAAATTGTGTTTAATGAACTGTAGATGGAAGTATTTTCCTTTTATCTGGGGAGGTAGCGTGAGGGAGGCACTGCATATATCTTTATGCTCTCAGTCAGTGCAGTGGAGTTGACATCTAATAGTGAGTCCCTTTCTGTGATGCAGGTGACTGTCACTACTGCTATCTTGGTGCCTCTTTCCTTAGGGGTTTTTTGTGCAAAAGGAGACAAGTGAACAGGAGTATATGCTCTATACAAGGGCTCAGTGTGTGCTGTAGTTTTGCAGTCATAGTGTTGAATGCACCCTTGAATGACAACTAGGCAGGCAAATAAGTACAGATGTTCAGATGTCATGATGTCAGACATGGCATAGGCACATAGAGATGAGTATTGCAAAGCCCGTGTGATGCAGGGCATAGGACATCCTTATTTGTTTTATGTGTGTCTTGGCTAGATGCTTTCCTAGATGAGTGGCAGTTTGAGCTGAGGAGAGCTGGAATTTAAGACTTTATCAAAATAATGAGACAAGGTGATTGTACTAGGTGATTTCTAACATTTTAATGTCTGAAGCCAGAAACAGGCTGTACAGGGACACTACCTTACTCTTGCACTTTTATGAATTTAGAGACTTTGGGGTGGAGGGAATCCACATCTGAATAGCTGCAGAATTGAGCTGTATGAGGCTGCTTTTGCACTGAATGTGAGGCAATAGCATTTGGAAGGCAGTAGATTTCCCTCTGTGTCCCTGCAGAACATTCATTACCTACTGGCAAATTTCATATCTAATGGTATGACAAATTCTTCTCATTTTAATGACAGTTATTTTTATCAGCAGACATGAGGCCATCAGGTGTCTTAATACTCCATTGTCTCCTGAAATGCCTGAAAGGGAAGGCCAGTGAGAAGTTAATTTAAATTTCACAGAATCGTTCTGGTTGGAAAAGACCTATAACATCATCGAGTCCAATCATAACCTAACTTTACCAACCATTAACTTAACTCTACCAAGTCCAGTGCTTAAACCACGCTCCTAAGCACCACATTTGCATGTCTTTTAAACACTTTTAAGGATGGAGACTCAAGCACTTCCCTGTGCAGCCTATTCCAGTGCTTCATTTAATTAGATGGCATTTCTGATTACAGTACCAGAGTAGGAACTGGGAGTTAAACTACTAAATCCTTTCCTATATGGCATCAAATATCCTCACTCTTGATTCCATACCAGCATCTGTTGAGTAATACTCATATATTATGTGATGAACCTGTCCATTCACTAATAGTTAAGTTACTGTTCAGTACATTCCAACTATGGCTGACCCTCTTACATTCAGTTTGATGTATAAGCTTATATATGCATTATTTGTCTATTAACAAGAAGTGTACTCCAATAGACTTAGTGATAGTGTCTGTCAAGAAAGGCAAATTCCACTTCCAGTCTCCATATTTTCTGCTTACATATTGCCCTGCAGGAATTTTTTATATAATTTTACTCTCCTGTTTCTGCAAAACCTGAGATTTTTAAGAGGAAATTGCTAAGTTTAGGCCTGCATTTTGTCTTGGTTGCTTAATCATTGAAAATTGGCAGTGGCTATCAGAGCATGGTCTGGAAAGGCCACTCCTATGGCCTTGACATAGGAGTTTTGCTATGATATCATGTTGACCCTGGGCAGGTAATACACTGTATTTGTACCACTTAGTGAGTGTTGCATGGTTAAGGATGAAGGTTTGCAGAAGGTATTGTATTAATTTGTTAATCATTGTTGCTTTGGTACCTTTCTAATTCTGTTGGGTGTCTAGTTCTTTTGTGGTGTCTGGTAGCTTTGAGGACATGGCTTACTTGGCTTCACTTGAATACTTTTACTGATTGAAATGGCTGCAGAACATTGATGCAACAACTCTGGACCACAAGTCACGTGTAGAGCAGTGGGAACAAAACCTACTTATGATGACTTCATGTTCCTTTATCTCTCCACTGTATTTGTTCTGTAGAACCGCAATAAGAGAAGTAAAAGCCTGCACTACTTCCTACCTTCTCTTTATATATGTAACTGTATCTCAATGTTAATTGTAAGACATGACTAAAAAAACCCCTCTGATCTTTCTGCTTACAAAGAGGAAAGGAAGCAGCATGTATTTGTTCTCCTTTTTCCTTAACAGTGATTCAAGAAAATTAACCTGTGTGGGAAAAAGAAAAAATATAAATCCAGAAAACTACCTGAGATGATTCCTGCTTTCCTTATTTTCACCTAGACTGTGCAATTTTGCAGATTAGGGGTGATTTGGAACAGATTTACCCCAGACCCTTATTTGAGTTTCATTTGTGTGGACAAAATGTGGCAGTGGCTTCCTTTGTCCCCTCAGTGTGAAGAGGGTTGAACTGATTTGTCTGATTCCACCATTCAGTCAGTTTGGATTTTGCCTTCTGCTGTTCCTGTTGGAAGCCTATCCCAAAACTTCTCTAACACTGACCTTTATAAGCTCAACTGCCCTCTCTGTTTGCCTTGTATTAGATAGCTATGTTCCAATGCCTGTTCTCATCTGTTTACTTATAGCTCTGGGGTGAAGAAACATGCATCTTGCTACACTAGAAGGGAGTTACCAGTCTTCTGTGTGGCTTCTCCTTCTGGGTTGTAGAAAAACTATTTTGTGTTAATTTGTCATTTATGGAGTAGGAGAGAGTACAATTTCCAAAACACATCCTTCTCTTCCTTCTCTGATCAATCACGTTCCAGTTGTGGTTGTTCTGGAAATATTTTCTCTGAAAAGAAGATGCATGAATTGCAAGTCTGAATAGTGTATTCCAAGAGGGGAATTCCTAGGGTGTGGTGAATTTTTACAAGAGACAGACTTTTAGTAGAAGAGGGAGGCATTCCTTTGAAGTGCTGCATGAGGAGGGGAAGAGTCAGAAATCTCAGAAGGCCCAACTCAACCAATGCATTTGACTTGAAAGGTTTGTTATTTGTGGAATGCTAATGAATTTTTATACTAGAAAGTTATCAGAGAGTGGCTGGAGTTATGCTTTGCATTATTACCATTCACTACTCAGTGCAAAATAAATAAAAGCAAAGTTACATTATTGTGGTCTAAAACTAACACACAGGTGGGCTCTGCTAATGCTTCAGTACTTTCTCATATCTGATCTTCTCTGCGAAATCTCTTTGCTGTCACTGCTTAAGCACCTCATTGCATAGGTGTGGTGTAATTATACCTCTTAATCTTTTTTTTCGTTGTTCTTAGAAATATCTGATGGTTATTGTAGATTCCTATCAAAATTGGACACAGCATTACTATAAAACACGTATTGTCCTAAGATTCAAAGAGATGATGGCAAACAGCTGTGCTGAAAGGGAGGATATAGGTTAAAGAAAAGATAATCTCTAAGAACAGTGAAGTTTTTTTGGTGTTTTGTTTTTAGGGATACAGATACAGTTGTACGTAATGGTTCAAAAAAGCCCATACCCACTCCTGAATTTCCCTTCCAGCTTACCACTTCCTTTTAATTGGATTAAAATCAAGTTACCTTCTTTGATTTCAGTTCTCATTACTTGGGACATCCCCAATTGAAGGTAGTGTTGTTTGGTAATAGTTTAGGGTCACTTTAAAGACTGGAAATTGTGAAGGAAAGAGTAACTCATGATGGGTTGTATTACATTGATTTGGAAAGCAAAAAAGTGCTAATAGATCAGAAAAGAACACTTCCAAAATTTGACAGCACTAAATAGACTAAAATGCAATCTAGGACAGTTTACAGCCACCATTAGGTTAGTCTTAAGGGAAAATTCAATAGAAGAAATTTAATTTGAACACCTAGTAAAATTCCTGAGTGTCCAGAGAGATCATATGAAGCTATATGGACTAGTGCTTCTTCAGAAGTTTTGGATCAAATGTCTTATACGTAGTTGCTGCAGTTGCCACGGGCCTGACCTCAATGCCATTTTAGTCACCTACACCCACTTTGTCAGTTTTCCACTTATGCAAATGTGCTTAATACTTGTAAAGCAGAAGAGGATGGAAACCTGTTTCAGTCCTTTTTTCCTTTAAAATATTATGCTCCCCAATTAAAAATCAATGTTTTCCAACAGAGACTATGTATGCAGTAGAAACAGTCTTTCAAAGGCACAAGCAGCTGATAAAATCTTCTCTGGGCCTCTAATGACAGCTTTCATGAAGTTCACTATTTATTCCTGGCTCTCTATGTAGACAAATAACTGGAAATTACTGTTCTGTATTAACCATTTATAAGTGAATGTTGACTGTATTGGGGTAACTTTTAATAAGAGTAAATAAGGAGTTTCTGTTTGTGTGTGGTGGTTTGTTGGTTGTTTTTTTTTTGTGTGTGTGTGTTTGTTTGTTTCTAAAAAAGGAAAAGACCTGCCAGGCCTGTTTGGCCTTAATGTATCAGTTAGACTAATTATTCTTCTGCAAGGTGTTGGTTCATTTTCTACATCATTGGGATCAGCAGAAAGGGACTAGATAGCAGAGGACTTCTGCTTGCTTCCTGTTAGCTGAAGTCAGATGTCAGGCTCAGCTTTCTGTTCTCTAGTTTGATTGATAAGCTTGACGGAGTCCATGGCAGGTATGCAGGTCAGGGGGATAGCAGCTGGGAAATATGCACCCAGCAGAGAGACCACACAGAGAGAGACCAAATTCTTTCTCACTTCTCGTGGAAACAATTTCAGGATAACTTGATGGTTAACATGACACGATTTGACATTTGACACAGTGTGTAATCTCTGGATATAGCCTTATAATTATGCTCTGCTTTCTACTCAACTGATAAAATGCTCTGTTATAACAGTAGGATGATGCAAATTGTTTCTTACTTGAATTTCATCTGCAAAATACTATCCAAGGCTCAGCGAGAACTGTCAATATGCTGTTCGGTATTTAGATATTTTACATGCAATTGTGAACCAGCTACAGCCAAAGGGCTTGACAATTCCTGCTCCTCACTGGTTATAGAAAGACAAGTTGCCCTCATAAGAGGGGAAGGAGCCCTTGACAAGTTAGAGGAGGTTATATGAGGCAGTCTGTCCAAAGGAACCATGGTTTTCTCTCATCTCTGACCTCTCCATTTATTACTGTTTTACCTCACACAGGTACCCTACTCAAACTGTGGGAGGTCTTAAGTAGGCACTGAATACACATAGACCTGCTCTGCTGCATCTTCACTTCCATTGTGTACAACCTTAGCTTTACACATCCTGTCTGCTTTTCTGGTAGACAGATGTTGAGGTGGTTCTAGCAAAGATTTTGGTTGATCTAGCCATGGTGATATTGTTACAAGAGTAAATTCTGTCTGACACAAAATAAGGCAGCTTAGTAATGAAATACAGAGCCCTGTAGAGCAGTGTGCCCTGCGATCAGTCCCACAGTAGCTCAAGGTCACTGTTCTTTGTGGCCTGCCCTTTTCCAGAGCAAGATGATGAGATCCCTGTCTTTTATAAATATTTGGGTTTCTACATCCTGCAGTAGCTAGAAACAAGGAGTGATGCTAGAAAAAAACTGATCTCAAGGCTCAGTGCTGCCTAAAGAGGTACAGGTTACTGCTACCTACTCTGTAAAGAGCTGCTTTTAAACCTCTTTGGTAAGTTAGAGCTAAAACTGGTTTGAGGTAAAATCTTCAGCTTTAATGTACAGAAGACCCAGAAATAAATAATATCAGCTGAGGGCTGGGCTTTGTCAGTTTCCAGAATAAGATTTGAAATAATGTTAATAATGAGATCAGACTCCCTTCCTACAGCAATTTAATCTGAAACGAATTTTAAGACAGGAAACAGGGGCAAACAGCTGCTTCTGACAAAGACATTCTCTTGCACGTGTGCTTTATATGGTTTTGTTCTTTCTTCTCAAATGATGAATCGGTGATGGGCCTTGTGCAGTGACACTTGTAGAAGAGTTGTGAATACCCTCTCAGGAACACTGCTGTTATGCATGTATATAGCTAGAGACAGCAATAATCATGCACAATCCAGGTTTTGAGAGTTCTTTTGTTAACAGTAATCACTGAAGCATAAATACATCCTACTGATCATTTTTAGTTATGGATATATTAGGGTGCTCTCCATTTTCAGTAATAGACAGTTGATTGGCACAGGCATAATCCAGCCATAGTAGAACAGTGTTTCATACTCTCATTTCACAGATATAATTGAAACAAAGGAAAATCAATCAGCTTAATTTATTCAGGGTGCATTTATGAAAAAATAATGTGGTATTTTCCCAGTCTTTCTATACATTTTGGTGATGGAAATTTGGTGGCAAATTAATTTTAGATTCCCTGAGCAGTAGCTGTTAGGAGCTCTGACCTCTTGTTTTCAAATCAGTAGATTGATTTCTACCAATGGGACCCACTCCACTGAGTATTAAACAGACAAAGAGCTTCACTGGGAGTTTTATAGGAGTGCTGGTTTCACAGTCAGGTGTTTATAATGTACCTATGGGTAGCAGGTAATACTCCTCCTCTTCAAAACATGGACCTGGTCTTTTAATTGTGTAATTCCACCCCTTATCTTTCCCCCTTTCCCCTCTCCTTCCAACTCCAGCCTCTTTCCAGGTGTCTGATCCAACCCGTCAGGTGGGTCTCTGTTTGCCTGTCAGCTTGGGAGCTGATGGCCTTACCAAGGTACGGCTGATTGCACAGAGCGGAAAAAAGGTTTGTCTGAATTGCAGGTGTGAGCAATCAGCAGAGATCTCTGCTAATCCTGGGGATAGTGGAGCACCCTGGGCTGAAGCAGGCACAGCCAGAAAGGGCTAAATGAGGTGCAGAAGGGAAAGAAATAAAAAGCTGAAGTGCTGTGGTTTCCTTCTTCCAGGTGGCTTTGGTTATTCAGGGCTTGTAAAGTGAGTTGTTCTTGTTTTTTTGGCAGCCTGTGAGTTTCAGAGCGTGGCTGGGAATTTGGATATATACACATATTTATGTATTTATAGAAATAACATTATTGGAAAGGTCTATAAATCAATAGAAAATCCTGCTCACTGCAAGAATTTTGGGTTTGGAGCAAAAAGGAAGCTCATTTGCGCTTTGTGTTCCTTGGCATCTGGGGAGGGCCAGGTACCTGAAAGTATGATTGACTTGGGCTTTTTCATCTATGGTGTTCAAGATCTCTGCTAGGTGCTAAATGCATTTGACAATCTTGGGAGCAAAAGGGAGTGGATGCACTGAGAGAATGTCTGGTTTTGGGCATCTGAAACATTGAGCAGGCCAAATGCAGAGGGAAATGCTAGAAGACAGTTGAGTGTTCAGAAGAGAGCATTACAGTAGGCAGGGAACATGAGACAGATGTAGGATATTGTAATAGAGTTGTAAAGGGAGGTGTTACTAAAAGGAAAAAAAATGGGGTTACCAGAGTGGGGAGACAAAGGGCAGGAGAAAAATGTAGAGTTGATATATCCCATGTGAACTGGATGCCTTTGATCTGCTGAGTAAATATTGCTTTGCTTTATGAGTTTTTAAGTTGCACTTAGGCTTTATCTTTGGGGCTCTCCTAAAATCTTGCGAGTTAAAGTTGATTTTTTTTTAATATGTGTGTTAAACATTCTGTATAATCACAAGATTCCAGATGCTGAGATTCAAAAAAAAATACTAATATGTCTAGATTCTAATATCACAATAGCATCTAACATATCTGTAAAATTTATTTGCTGACCTTTAATATTAACAGCAAATAATTCTAACTTTTTGCTAAAATCACTGGTGGTTAAGCTTTTTTATGGCAGGACATATCTAGTGTAGAAATGATATATCGAAGCTTAAGGTCCAAATTCTATCATTCAGGGAAGGGACTGCAGGATATAACCCTTTATTTGCAAACAGGGAAGGGCACTTAAACTAAGCAAAGCATACCTCAAAAAACTTACAAGAAATTGGAGAGGTACAGAGAAGATTAAAGTATTCCTCAGCAAAGGAAGTTAATCCAATTTCTCAGCACAAATTTTTCTGCACTTAAGAGGAGATTGTATTTTGCATTCCTGATCCATCAGGTGTGAGCTAGTTAAATGCAACAATCACCTGTGTTTGCTTGATATTTATTTCTCTCTAAGCTTATATTTTACAGGGGGTAGTATGATACAGTGGTATGACTTGTGTTCTTCCCCTCCTTCCCCACACACAAAACTAAACTGACTCTGTACTTTGTGTTCTCTGAAACCCAAGAGACCTTGCTTCAACTTTTATTCCCCTCCTTCCTGGCCTGGTATAATGTCACTTTGTCACACTTACTCTGCTTGTAGTATAACCTCTTCTTTGCCTTGTGGAAACACTCCAGGAACCCAGGAGATGCATAACAGGTCCCTACCTCTACGAGTGTAAACTGAGAGGACAAAAACAGACACAGAAAAAAATAAAGGCCTGTAACATGTGAGTAAAGTGACCAGAACAATGGCTGGATTGTAGTTTATTGTTTGGTTTTCAAGTTAAAATCCCCAAGAAAATCCCTCCTGTCAATTAAACTGGAAGGGGTGTGGGGGCAGGGGGCTCACTTTCCTCCTCACAACTTCCTCCGGTCTGGAAGCAAAATCCACATAGGAGGTGGTGTTTATATCAACAGAAACTTGTGTATTGACCCCAGGATGCTGGGGTTGGACCTGTAAGTTCTGGTTTCTGGAGGGTTGTGCTGAAGTAGGTCTTTGGGGAAGATAAACTGCTTGAGGATATAGAGCCAGCCAAAGAGCAGCACTAATGCTCAGCTATCTTTAAAAGAGACTTTTTTTATTCCTCGTCCCCTTTATCTTGTTCCTCAAGGTGAAATGGATGCAGATGTGTGGAATGAATTCATCCAGGATTTAGAAAACACCATTTTGTATGTGTACCCACCCACATAATTGCTTTCCTTTCACATCCTGCACTCCTGTGCACACCTGTGAGATGTTGGCAAGACCTCCTGGATACTGGATCTACTGACCATATGACTCATATAGCTTTCACAGTATTGTAAAGTTACAGAATTACACCTGGGTACCTTTGATAGGCAACGCATTGCTTTCCTGGTTTCATCTTGTGTGTCCTTTTGCTTGTCTTAGAGTTGTGTGAGAATCAGGATTAGTGTGTCCCTTGTGATTTACAATTTTGCATTTTTATTTATTCATATTTTAAACTTAATGAATAATCAGATTATTCCAATTTCTGGGATTCTTTTATTTCCACAATAAGGTCAAGGCTGCTATTATTTATTCTCCCTGTGACTAAACATACCTATGAATAACATAAAGAAAATGCTTATATCTACTTTTGATTTTCCTGTGAAGTTGAAGTACCTTCAAGAGGCTCTAAGATAGAGTCAACAGGTCTCATGCAGTGATCTCCATCTTTTTGGAGCCATTAGAGTCCAGACAGGACAGCACAAGGCAAGTCAGGCTACATGCTGTGGAGCCAAGCTTTAAAACAAAGGGAGATGACAGCCAGATTTTCCATTTTCAGCTTTCTAGAATGTGTTCTTATACTTTAGTATTTTTGACCACTTAGAGATGTTCCTGAGTAGCTGTGTTTCTTCCTATCAAATAGCATAGCTCTTGGTTGTACTGCAGGCCTTAAATGATTAGCAATTACTGTGCCTTTGTGGTCTCTTGTCTCCTCTGTTTCTGTTCAAGGATAGAAACTGGCAAACCTGGGGCAACCTGGGTCATGTAAAAAAACGTTAAGTAGAATTTGGAAAGATCCTATAGAGAAATATCCATTAGGTGTTAGGTGGCAAACTTTAGTCATGTAGTACTCAGTCTTTGTGTAGCTTGATAATGGTCTTCCAGCTGTGTGAGAAGCAAGTGTTGTCTTTAAAGATGCATAGATGCCAAAAGATGTGGCTGAGCAGTGCAGAGGATTTGCAGAACTCCTGAAATTTGGTGATCAACTGAATTGAGTAACTCAGCCCGCATGGAGGAGTCCAAAAACTTTCATATGCCATCACTGGCATATGATGGCATATTATCATATCTGAACTGTTCATGATCAAACTTAATTCAGTTATTGTGTTTTATGTTCTACAAAGACTGATGGTCTGATGGGATGGTAGAGAGGTTGTCAGGGTGGTACAGGTCAGTGTCTATTGCCCAAGATGAATCCTGGAAATATCTGAGTGTACAAGGTCACTCCAGAAATGTGTCACAGTAGGATGGCTGTTTCAGCCTTGAATCCAGCACACAGGTTTGCCTCTCCATGCAATGACCAGGCTGCTTAAGGGCTCATGTGATTTAATAAAACATGGAAAAGAAATAATCTTTCAGCTGGTGAATGTAACGAAGTTTTAGTAAAAACATATTTTTTTGACACATACAGGTATTACAAACTCCTACCTATGCGTCAGAGTTGTTTTTTTTTTTTAATTGCTGTTGCTTTTAGGATAAATTAACAAGGGAGCCAAATGATGTAATGTTGCTGAGATACAGTATTTGAAACTCTTGATTGCAGTTTTGGGTATTTTTGTGTACATGTTCATGAAACACGTTCTCCTAGAACAGCATCATGCATATAAAATGTCCTAGATAATAAGAAGGAACAATGCAATATTTTATTCTCCTTGTTCCAGTCAATTTTACTCATTTGTCTGAATGTTTGATCAAAACTTAATGTACAGTTGTTTACAACATTAGATTCTGAAAGGAGTTGTCCCTGTTTCTCTAAGAAGTGGCACAAGTACCAAAATAGGCTTTAAACTAGGGGAGATTTTCTCCCTCTTCCACCCTGTTCTGGAATAGTTGGTGCAATCAGTGGTAAGAATTAGAAGTAACAATCATTCAAAAATATGGAGAGGAAGGAGTTCCTGCTCTATTATATCTTGACCAAACATTTAGGGCAGAAGGGAAACAGGAGCTGAACATATAGCTGAATATACATGTGGATGAAATACCCAGTGTGAGACTTTTGCTGGATGCACGAGATGATAATGTTGTCGTGCAGCAATTTTCATTGCAGCCTTTTTCTTTATCATTCCCAACTAACAACTTTTCTTCCTGCATGTTAATTTTAGGTGTAACAAAGTGTTGCTCACCTCGACAACTGTCTCTGACTCTGAGAGGAAGAACCCAGAAAAAAGGGTGCTATAGGATGTTTTTTAGAGGCTACCAAGTATGTAGGACTTAGGACCTGTGCTTTGTTGTTTTTAAGAACAGCAGCTTTATAGGACAGCACTGCAGTACTGTGGGGAGAGGTCGCTCTGTTCCTGACTTAGGGGAAGAAGGTCACTTACTGATTTACTAGCACCATTTCTTGAAGTACTAAAGATTTTCCTTGGAAAGTCCTTCATCCAAACTCTGATAACTTCTAACCTTGCTTAGCTTTCATGAGAGCTAGTGGAACCACAGTCCAAAGTACGTTTTGGCTGCGTGTTATCAAAATGCTGTATAGTTATGTTGCATAAAAAAAAATATTTCCCTTTTGCATGGTAGGTTTGTTTGTTTGTTTTGTGGTTCCCCCTTCTCCCCCTAACTCCCCACAGTTACAGGTTACTTTTCTTCATTTTACCTTCCTCATATATTCCTTTCAAGGAAGGAAACAGTTTTTAAGGTGTGTATGTTTTGAAGATTTGGGATATTGAAAAGATCTATCAAAAGAGATAGCTAATTTCCCTCTTCTGTGCAATTCCCAATCTGTAAAGCACTTTCACATGGATCTGCAAGGATAGGGAGTGTCTACTAACCCACAGCATGTGGCTCCTGAGCCATGGGCTACAATGCTATTTTTCTTCTGATTCTCTCTCAGTTTGGGAGCACAGAGCTCGATTTTTCTTCTCAAAGTTACTGACCATGTGTGAAAAAAAAACACAACAAAAACTTCCCCAGGGAGCATATAGAAGGAAATAAAACAATTTGCTTGCAAATGGGAGGTAATTGGTATGTTAATTGAAGTCAACTTTACCTCTGTTAATGTTAACCTCCTGATTTTCTCCAGTGTTTCAGGTAGGGAAAAAAAAATAAAATTCTTCAGTATTCTCAAGAATGAGAATGGATAATAGATACAAATTAAGTCCAAACCTAGTACAAAAAAACATGAGAGGATATGTCTCCTGGCTGCTTTCCTAATACAGCGTAAGGAAGATGAGATAGTTATCTGAGCAGTCACTCCACAGCTCAGACTTCAAATTATAGTAATTATGACAATTTGTGCCAATAGCCATGAGGTGGGGTCTTTTGATGTGGTTAAAAATAACATCTGTAAAAATCCAATAAAAAAAAAATTACATTTTGCTAATTTTCTGATAAGATAATGTTTAACTGTACCGTGTGCCTTCTACTGCCGTTTTCAATTAGTCTTTCCTTCTGGGCTTTTACCACCTCGTCTCATGGATCCGATTCCATCCTGAGCAGTTCATTTGTTTTAACTTTCCTAATTAATTGTTTTGTGCAGGTTTTGCCTTTCAAACTGATATCAATCTTCCAGACTTATTAAGGTGCTGATTGCTACTGTGTGATACAAAGCACAACTCAGTTAAATTGTTATTTCTGTCATATTAAACAGAGTTCCCATATTAGCCTGCTAAACAAAATAATTGGAGATAATTTAGAGGGTAACAAATGACAAAAGTCCTGTACCTATGAGAGTAGAAAAAAGTTCTGTTTATAGCTTCTCTGTGCTGGATTTGGGTACAATTCTGAGCCCACGTGCACAGGCAGAGTAAGACAAAATAATTAGCTGCCAAGATAATGTAGGAGAGCTGGTGGGAGAAAAGCTGCTGTTTCCACACAGTGAAGTTTCTTACCTTTTCTGAGGAATATGGGGAGCAACGAGAAGTGGGGTATCAGACAGATTATAGCCTCCTTCCTGTATTTTCAGGGAATTTTCTTTTTAGTGTGAATTAGTTCCATTTTATATTTCTAAGTTTAACGTGGCAGATGCAATTTTGGAGAAGCATGGCATTATGTCCTTTACACAATCCTCATGTACGTCTACTTGTAGCTTGACTGAAAGGACACATAATTTGGAGTCATGATAGAAAATTCTGATGTAGTTTAATTGATGTATGACAGAGAACACGCTTTTCTGGGGATATGGGCTGCCCTTGAAGCTGTCGCATAGATGACCTGACAGTGTGTGGCAATGCAGAAGAATTGCTTCTCAGAAAAGGCACTGATCTCTAGGCAACCTAAGGTTTCTTGGGTTTGTAACCTAAGCTTATGTAGCCAGGAATTCTTAATTCACACAATAGTACCACTACTCTGCCTGACTGAGCTGAGGTCTTATGCTAGATATTGGCCAAATGATTTCTGAGCATGCTCAGTGATCACACAACTGCTCCTAGAGGTTTTGCCTCTGGCGTTGGTGAGAGCAGACAGATGCTTGAGTCTCATTGACAATCTTACTTTCATAAACATCACAGTAAATGGTAATATAAAGAACGAAAGAGGCATGTAACTCAGGCTTTAAAAGACAGGGAAGGGCTAGGAGGACTCCTGGCAATCACAGTCTTCAAGATGCACTTTAGATAGGAGACTCTGAAGTGCATATTTCAGAATTTATTGAGCAAATCTGTCTTAGTTCACAGGGGAAATAAGATAGTTTACATCATCAGTTGAGAACACCCAGCAAAATTGAGATTTACCTGGGATCTGAAGAAAGGTTTTGACTTAAATTTCTGAGATACCAGTCTCAATGCATGATAAAACTTGAGTGTTGTGAATTGTAAATTCTGAAATTGATGAAAAGATTTTTGCTGAGTTTTGCTTGTTAGCACTGGTTGTGCTACATTAGTGATTTGTCATTCTGCAATATATTCTGCATTCATTAATGTTTTTGACACGTGTTCCTCATTCAGGCCCTGCACCTGGTTTTCTGCCTTTTTAAACTCAGAAAATTCAACGTGTCTTACTATTTGTAGGCCCCACCTTCCCACCTCTGTGAGGTGTTTTTCTCTGTATTGTTGTGGTATGTGCTTACGCACGTGTCGCTGTTCTTGAAGTGGGACACCACTATACCAGTATTGTTTTAAAAGAATCACCTTTTAACTTGTAATTCTAGCAGGTGTATTGCAAGATATTGTGAAATACCCGAGGCAATACATATTTTTCTGGAGTTTTTGTCTGCTAGAGCTGGTACAACCCCTGCCAGTCACTCCAATGTAGCATTTGGAGCACTGTTACATCCCATGGCTGTGGAGATGATTGCTTTGTTCTTACTTGATGCAAACCTGGTTAACCCTCCAGCCTATGCAGCTTCGAAGGTGCGCCAGGACTTAATGCTTAGGCTGCTGAAGGGAGGTCGTAAGATGGTACATTATGCCAATTTGAGTAAAGATTTAGAGCAACTGCAGAACCTGCAGTGACTATGACTTAGGTAGCAAAGGCTTTCCTGCGTTCAAGTAGCTCCCTCCTGTTCCTTGCAGTGAGGGTTTATTTGAATATCTCCTCTGTGCCAAGTATATTTAAAACACGTGTCTCAAAAAAAGGGCAAAAACAGAGTAAGGAATTGGGATATTCCCCACTGCAGCCATCTAGCTGAAAGACAGCAGGTGTGTGACACGTTCAGTAATTAGAAGATTTTCTCTGCCCTCTCAGCTGAAAAAAACCATGTTGTATTAATTCAGGTACTGCTCATGGTAGATCTAGCAAAGTGCTGACATTGTGCAAACTGCTTTCTACTGTTGCTGCCCTCTTCAGAACTGTTTGAGAACTGAGATGTTAAATGACTAGGATACTTACTGGCAAACAGGATTGGGCCATAAGCTGCACTTTCAGGCAGACTGCCTCTGCTCCATATGGAAAGGTCTCTCACACAGTTGATAATGTCAAGATAACAGTAGCACTAGATATATGCAATATCAATGGCCTGCAGTGCTAGCAAAGGGAAGAAAACTTCAGTGAGTCATCCAGATCAAAAGCATGAAAGTCAAGCTATAAAAACACAAGAGAAGTAAGTGTATTTAAGTATGGTGGACTACAAGAAACATATATGCAACAGATAACCTAAGATCTCAATGGCTGATGGTTTTACAGGGTAATTTTAAGGATGAACTGTTCCTAAACAATTTTTCCAGTGTATTAAGCACTAACAGCATCAGGCATGCATGTCTTGTTCCACTCTTTCTTCCTTTTTTTTTTTTTTCTTGAACAAACAAGTTGAATGTGGCCAATACAAGAAAAGAGCCCACTCTCCACTTATGTGTGCGCGTTCCTTTGTGCTCTTTCCAATATCCCCTAGTAATGACGGAGCACAGGATCGTGTTCTGCTCTAATGTCTTTCTTGTAAGATTCGGAGGGTAGTGCTGTTGTGACCTTCGGGAGCAGATTTTTCCATTTGGAAGGAGGCAGGGGTGAGAGCATTGAATTTGAGATTGATTTTCCTCCTTTTAGCATGTGGAAATTCAAAGCAAGCTCCTTGATTCATCAACAATGACTGCATCTCCAGCCTTACAGAATGCGAAAGCATCAGCAGGAGCAGACTGATGAAGTTAATACCCTCAGACCACATTGTGAATGTGACCAGTCCAGTATGCTGTATGCTAGTGAAAAATGCTGATGTTGTTTCTTGCAGTGACTGGACAGTTTTCACTAGGTAATTTTTGTCTCAGGATTAAAGAAATGGGGGGCTTAAGCAGTTTTAGATGTAGTATGTCCACAGTTTCAAGTTGGGATGCATACAGGCTCTGTGTATGTGATTTGTGTTTTGGAGGCTTCCAGGGAATGTATCCAGCTAAAGACCAAAATGCAGACTCAAAATATCTATGGAGATTTAAAAGATGATAGTTTTCCCTGTTTTCTTCCCTGCCAAGTTCTGCTCTATTCAATCAAAGTTCTGGGAGGTGTGGAGGCAAGCAGCTATTCAGAGTAAGATTTATTTCCTGTAAAGAGCAGATTGAGTGTTGAATAGAAAGTCTTTTGAAGAGTTTCAATTCTTCAGCAGAAAACCTTGAGAAATCGCACTGGATCCAGGCAATGGGGTCTTTTGAATGCTTGGATTTTGCTTACTTGTCATCTTCAAACTTGAGCTGCCCAGTCCCTTCTGTCTAGTCTTCAAATTTAACATTATTGATACAAGGTAAAGGAACACGCAACTAAAACTTCAACAAGAATTGACTATACCTGGCTTTCTTCAGGTTTTGGAGAAGCAACAACAGAGTGCACCTCTTATTTCTCAACACGTTTCTACAACAAGATGGAGCTACATAGGCACTATCAAGGGAGTAAAAGTTGATGTTCCTGCACATGCTTCCTCTTGATAAAACTGTGCTAACTTCTACCATTTAATTTTTGTGAAAGGAAAGGTTTCTCCACGGTACACCAAAACTAAACTGACTCTGCAGCAGATTAAGACTGATGAAGGTTTATGTTCATTGTGAAACGGGCATCCACAGCCTAAGGAGGCATCATTAAATGTTTTCGTTATTGAAAACATTAAATGTTAAAGTTTGTCCTCGGGTATAAATAGAGAGCCAGATTGTCACGCATGTTTTCTGTTGTGAGACTGCTGTACTGTGTTTAGAAAACATTGATAACTTCCAGTTGTTCTTCCCATTCCTTTTGTGCTATTGTCTGCTGGGTGGAGTTGGTTATTTGTAGTGTAGGAACAACCCCACATACAGTACTGAGGGCATAAGTAGATAGTACTTTCAGTCAGTGGACATTTGAAGGTATTAATTTACTTCCTTTAATAGTCTTTATGAACTTTAAGAAAATAGGCATGTGCTAGGGGAGATAAGGTAGGGAAATGTCAGGTTTAACTATGGTTTTTTTTTCATTTTCAGTTGACCATGTCTTTACCTGCCTAGTTATGGTGTCATATTTTTTGCACAATGTGGTGAAACTTCATCTTTTGGTACATGCTAAAGTTTTACAGTAACAAAGACGTGTATGTGTCCATTTCACAGAGATAAGTGTTCATTTCAGTTCTGGAAGAGAAAAGTACAAAACTGATTGAGGAAATATATAGGATCTTGTTAAAACTTGTGTTACAAAAGTTTTAATTTAGGTGTCTTTGAGAATCAATACATGAAATTGGCCCTATTCTCAGCACTGATTTGAGTACAGTTATAAGAGTCTGTAGATGCTTTTGTGTGCTAGAACAGCACGTATCCAGAAAACATCTACAATTGGGTGAGTATGAGTTAATGGGGTGACAGAATCCAGGTTGCTTGTAAAAGGAATTATTAATAAGATGGAGCTTCATTACAGTTGCCACTGATGCAAATCAAAAGGCAATTTAACACCCCTGGAGTGAAGTTATATACTGAAAATGAAGCATGTTCCAGTACTTCCAAGTATTTTTTTGCAGATAACTCCTATTGTCCAGTTAATATTTTATGCAAGAGATGAAAATAAAAGGTTTGCAGATGAATCCTCAGAGGCTTTGGACTGGCATCATAGAAAGCAGGTCTTGAGCTTCTTGAGGAGTTCAAGTTATTTGTAACATAAATTGAAATAGGTGCTTTGGCTAGCAATTAATAGTAGGAGAATCTTTAACAGGACTCAAGTTATATTATTTAGATATATAGTTGGCACAAAGCTACTGGGTTATCTGTTTTTATTTCAATTGAATTTTAGGCCATGTAAATGTTACTTTCAACCAAGAACATAATGCCTATTTGTTATACAGGAAATCACTGGGGTTCAGAATTATCCTTCCTGTGGATAACCTTCTGAAATTATAATTTAATAAGTAGTTTGTTTATAAAATGACTGGCTTTGCTTCAAAGCACTATGTAAGGCCAGTTAAGCTGGAAACAATTCAAACAATATAGTGATGCAGCGTTTTTCACGCTTGTGAGTTTGCATTTGAGAATATGCAGGCTTGTGCACCTGGAATTAAATGACAGTGTGAGGACCTTGTAAGGTTTCAAATTAGTTAGGAGCCACTAACTGGCTTTGTCATCTTAATCTGTGCTGAAAAACTTTTTATTTTGTAACAGGCTATACCACTTTCTGCATGTTGAAAGAGAAGGTGTTTTTTAGAATGTTTGAGAACTTTGAAAAAATATTACTATCTTTTTTTTCAAATTCCTCCGCCTTCAGCGTAATGTGCCTTGCTTACTGTAGCCTGACTGGGGAAGGCTTGTGGGTTGTTTAAACTGTCTAGAATATCTTAGAATAGCTATTGTAGAGCTGAAAATAAATGGATTACAATTTATCATCCCATAATCTTCCAGGAATAGAAACCATGTCCCCCTGAAAGAGAGAAATTCCCATTCCTGGCAGCATATTGCTCCAATTTCTTTCCTTTAGTGATATTCCTCTAAATGAAGAAATTGTTTCTGAAATGAGGACTGAGGATTGTCAGGAAATATGCAATAGGCAAGTTTAATTCATGTTTACAATGCAATGTTTAGAAGGAACACCTTTCTCCCATCATCACCACCATTTCTCAAGTAAAGTTTTTGCTTTTTAGCATTAACCTGTTGCAGAAGATATCTAGGAACCTGGGATGCTAATAGTAGTCTTAAGGGACGTAAAAGAGTGAACAGAGGGCAGATAAGGCAGTCAAAGATGTATCTTAATGGTTTCACAATGTGCCATATACCTCTGCAGCTTAGAGAGGTATTATCTTATTTGCACCAGATATTTACAGTATCTAAGATATTAATTCTGTGCTACTATAGCATTGATTCCTGCTGTTAGGGTTCTTTTTTATTCTTCTTGTTATGCTTATTGCCCTTAAAGCTGCATGTCAAGCAATGCATGTCTTAAAATCAGGTGCCAAATCATTGCTTATGGATCAGCTAGGTAGGTGTCTGCGTTTTGGGCAACACAGGCATGAGGTCTCCATGAGTTCAGACTCATTCACAAGCATGTGTGATCCATGTTCTCCCTTTAGCATCTTGAGATTTGACTGTTTCTATGTCATTTGTTTCTTTTCAAGTTCAACATTTTGGAAAATAAATTTGATTTTCTGCATCTGGATGTCCAACCTTAGGCTCAAAGACTTAAGGGTCATGAATCTTTTGACTCATGAATATTTAGATCTTAACTATGGCGATCTTATTTTCTCTTTATTTAGAAGTCTATTTCTTTACTGGGTGAAGACTCAGTGTGATGTAAAAAAAAACCAAACAAACACCAAGCAAACCCTAGATAGGGTTAAGCTACTCATTTTCAAATGTGAGCTTTAATAAAATTGATATGATTGTTACAAAAAATAGTTATTAGTCCTTTAGTCACCTGTGTCTGAGTGTGGACACAGTGCTCCAGTGTGGTCAGCATTAGCCAAATTTTGCTCTAATTGAAATTATTGATTGCTTTCTTTGGGTGAAATACTAGGCCAATATTAGGTGTTCTTAAAAGCGTTTTCCTTTATTCTTTTTCTTCCCTTAGCTTTCAGTGTTTGCTTTTGGCTCTCATAAGGCTTGTTTCTAAGGGCAAATGTCAGGTAGCATGAGGATTACCTTATTTTGTTTTGCTGGAATGTACTCAGAAAGCTAGAGTTATCAGATTAGTGATCGTTGCTGCAATTAATATTGTGTAGTGCATCTATCATCAGCCTGTAGAAAGCCTGATGCTGTGCACAGAGATCCTTTTCCAGGTCTGGCCCTGTGAGGAAAAGAGCTTTTCATCTGCAACTGCTCCTCCCTCTGGCAGAAGTCGTGGGATGATTCTGTGCATCATCCCTAAGACGTTACCTCTGGTTTGAGCTGGTCCAGTAGATCTCTGCTTGTCTGAAGGTTGCCCTGAGTGGACATGCTCTTGTGTGCTGCAGCACTGGTTGGTTGGCAGGGATGGCAGCCTTAGCGGGGATGATGGCAAAGATTTGGAGGCAAACTGGTAACTGAATTTTTTTCCATGGTTTCTGTTGTTTGCAGAGCCCTCAGCAGTCTATACCTAGAGATGTTTTCTTTCTACGAAGTGTGATGAAAGCTTAACACCACCATTTCTAAAGCATGCAGAAAATATTCATGGGAGAACTAGGAATATGTTCACTTACCACCAAAACTGAATTCAGTTTCTTAGCACTAGCTATAATAAAGTTGGCCTCTTCCACCTTTAAGAAAACCAGAATGTTCCTCTGTGGGACTATTTCCTCCTCCTCTTTCATCCCCTGTCTTTTCCATGTAACACAAAGAGCAAGTCACTGGGCCCCCACAGCAGAACTTAGTGCATAACTGGTATGGCTGTGTCACGCAAAGGCTGAAGAGGTATGGAGCTAGATCAACAAATTCTGATTTGTTGGTTCAACTGAATACAAACTAGCTAAGGAAAAACCAAGTTGGAAATGGAAAGCAAATATATGTGAGAGGCAAGCCACAACTTGCAGTAGAAAAAAGTGTTTGCAGAAAATGCCAGCATTACAGGTTTATCTAAGGTGTGGTCTAGCTTAAGCTGCAGTAATTACCCAAGGTACCATGGCTGTGACTGGAAAATGAAGTGCTTTATAAACTTAACCCATTCATGTCTCCTGAGACCAACCACAGTGTTATACCTAGGCCAAGCAGTAGCTTTTCCAGTGCAATTGAAATTTCCTAAGATCACATCCTCCTTCATTTACCTGTCAAGAGAGCTTTGAGGCTCTGCGTTCTCGCATCAATTCACAGCATTGCAAAAGGGGCAAACAGAAAAACCAGCTCTTTTCTGTTACTATGATAGATGCTGGTGATTCCATCAACTGTAGGCAAAGCAATAAAATGAGAGGAAATCTCTGAAAATACAGACTGTGGGGAAAAACATTTTCTAGATAGTTACATATGGGCTTGGGAATACCTATGAAGAAGTAAAACTGTGAGTAAGGAAGACAAATGTAAACTTGCTAGATGTTGGGTGTCTGTTGAATTATCAGTGAGTAGAAATACTGCTGTCTTCAAGAAAGCAGCAGAGGGCTTGCCTGGTTTATTCTATTCTGAGGAAACAGATGAATACCCAGGAGGATTGAAAAACATTTAAGCTAATTTGGAGCAAAAGGTGGCCAGGATCTGAAGGGGTTTGTTTATGAGCAAAGAACTAAAAAACCCTGAGTAGGTGAAATTTGACCAAAAAAAGGGCTTTTTTTAAGCATTTGAAGATTTAAGCTGCAAGTGAGTATAAAGATCTATAGATGATGAATTCCCAGGAACTAGCTGAAAAAGATGCTGAAATTTGTTTCATACTCTTTCATTCAAAGGTGCACAGAAAAGTGACTTTCAAAGAAGAGATCACCTAATTTAGCATCCCTTATAAATGATTGCAAAGGGTCTGATTTGGTACCAATAACTTCTCTTTTAGTCAAACATTTTGCGTGGTGTTTTGACCTGTGAAATCAGAGATGATTCTACTTCTTTGCACGCTGACACATCCTACTGTTTAATCTTCTTGAATAGCTTGTGATTGGTTACTCTGACCATGGTTAATAATATTCCCTGGCTAGAACTGGTATCTTTCATCTAATTCAGAATTTTTTTTGGTTTTGATTTCCAGGGGATTAATCAGGAGCTATTAGTTGGGGTTACAGAGGGGATAATTTTTTCTTGGCTTGCCAAACACTAATTTTTAGCAAGTTTTCTGGTTTGCCAGAATGAAGCCTGACTACCCACTAGCTCTTGCATCTTCTGTTCTTGGAGAATCTTTGTCAAGAAGGAGGCTGTTCTGGCATGTTTTCGTTTGTACTATGCTTATTTTTAAAATGTTTTCCAAAGTATCTTGGCAGCAGGAGCGGAGACTGTCATTACTGTGAAGAACTGGAAAATAAAAGAACAGCTGGTGTGTTTGGTGTCCTGGGAGCTGTCACTCCTAGGATTCCCCCTCCAAAAGTAAAATCAAACTATGTGTTTTTTTCTTTTATCATGTATAATAAATTATATGAAGCTGAGAAAAACCCAAGCCAAATCCTGCAAAAAATCAGTTGAAAGTCGACAAATGCCCTCTGGCAAAGTGTGTTCCTGGCATATGGGAAAGGAAAGAAAGTGGTAGGGCAATCTTCATTAAGTTTATTACCCTGAGTTACTTAGGGCTTTGTCTTGAGTTTTCATAGGTAGTTCTTGGTGCCCTCACTGAGAGGTACACAAGAAGAAGTCAGGAGCACTATGCCAGTCTCAGAACAAGCTATATGAATGCAGAGGTATTAAAAAAATAATAATATTAAAGCTATAGGCACTGACAGCTGTCCTGGTTCTCCAGCTGTGCTAACTGGTTATGAGGAGAGTGAGATCATAAGAATTTGGACAAAACCTTGTATATTCCCTTGTATGACATGGACTTACCTACCCTTTCTGTTTCTGGGAGGGGACAGTTTCTTATCTGGCTTTCCTGATTCACTCCCCCAAGCTGTGTCACTTGTTCCTCATAGGCTTTTCTCTGAATGCAATTCATTTATCTCTTCATTTACTTAAAGAATCTGCTCTGTATTTGCTAGTTTCATATTTTATCTTGATTAAATATCTTTGTAGGTTTGTTTTCACAGCCCAATGTTTTCTTATGTAAAAAGCTATGGAGGAAGAGGTTTGTGTAGGAGAGGACTGCAGAACCAGTGTTCACACTAAGCCAAATCAATATCTGAAGTCTCTGTCTTTGAGATCAGATTCATGTTTTATTTTTCTACTATTCCCTGTACAGGCTTGTGACTTCTGCTTCCTTTGAGTTGTCTTTCTAGCTGATAACATCCCCTTCATTCCTAGTGGGGTTTCATAGAGAAAACATCTATTGCAGTGTTCATGAAAGTTACTTGCTAGTATTTCCTTACGCTAATTTATTTGTTCTGACTTATTGCAAAGAATATATAAGAGCAATTTGAGAATACTAGATTTAAGATAAATACACCATGAAGTAGCATTTTGGGGGAATAACCAGTTTTCACTTTGCTGGCCAAAATGTTGGCATGGCTTTTTTTGGTAGTTTTCCATGTAGGAAAAATATAAATAAATCCACTTGCTCTTTTTTCTCTTGTCACTCTGTGCCTCTCACTGCCTTCATGTATGTCTTGAACTTTCTCTTCTTAAACATTTTTATTTGTTATTCAAATATTTTCAGTCCTTAGAAGAGCAGAAAAACTTCAAGCATTCTGAAAACTCAGAAGGGCTCCTTAAACTCAGAAAAAATTACTGAGATATGGCTTTAAAGTGCCCTGCTTAAATAAATTAGAGAGTTCTACAACTCTTAAATGCCCAATAGAGAGATGCAAGAGGCACCTAGAATAATAGACTAGGTCACACTTAAATGAATCTCTCTTGAAGAACATAACAGTAATTAAGATAAACTGACTGCACTAAGCCACAGAAGCACAGATAATAATAAAATACAGCTCCCCTAAATGAATGTCTCTTAGAGGAAGTGACCAGGTGACAGTCTGGAGCATGAAAAAAAAAAAAAAAAAAGTTATTGAAAGAATCAATTTTTGTAAGTATTAGAACAAAATGTTACTAGCCTTACAGATAGCTCTTCAGAAGCAGAAAGGCTGTTTAAAGCATTTCCTCTCATATAGAAGCAATTTGTTGACTAGATATATACAGTAATGAGTTTAGTTTCTGCAGGTAGGAGCTAATAAAGAGTGCTGGACTTTTCCTGTAACCTCTAAATCCAGGATTTAACCCCAGACAGCATCAGAATACTGTTGCCATCAGATTTTTGTCAACGGGCCCTGCACAAATTGAGCTTGGTGGGTTCATCAAGGTTATGTAACAGCAAACATTTGGAAAAATTGGGCACAATTGTCAGCCTCTGCTCTGAAAGGGCACAGGATTAAATGAGCATAAAAATTTAATTGTCCTCTCACCCTGAATAAGACTGGGGCTTTCCATATTAGGGTTGGGCTGGCTAGTTGAGCAGCAATTTTTATCTGGCCCCTGGATAAATAGATGCATTCAGCCTTCTCGGGCCTTCAACCTTCATTAACACAGAAATTAATCACATAAATTAAACATATATATTTTGCTGGAAAAAGTCTTAACAAGCTGCATCCTCCACTGGATGAGAGAAAAGAATCAGGCATGTGTACATATTTAGCCTGACAATGCCAAGATTTCCAGAATATGTTTAGGTTTCTGTCCTTAATTTTCAAGGAGCAGATTGGCAGCTGGTGTAAATTGTCTACACTAATCACAGTAGAGTTAGGCCAATATATACCATGTGAGAGTTGATTTGCAGTTTGCTTGGGGCTCTTGAATTCCCATTCTCAATATGTGTGTGTTTTGGTTTTGTTTTTTTTTTATCAACTTCATTGCTACTTTCTGTAGTTCAGTTGCTTCCAGTGGAGGTACAGGGGTGTGTAATTGGAATAACCAAGCGAAGAATTGATCCCTAGATCTTATGAGGACAAGTGTATTCCTGTGCTTCAGCAGTAAAATGTAATGCGTACCAAATATATAGATATAGATATATATATATAGATACCAAAATTGTGATACATTTTACATTTATGTGCTCTCTTTCATGCCACATAATCCCACGGAGATTTACAAGTAGTTTTATGGTAGCAAAGAGTGTCTGATTTTTGAAACAAATTACTTCTGTGCTTGGAGCAGTTGGTCAGTAACATAAGTGGTGTTAAGTAGCAGAATAATAACTAGTAACTGGGTGCCTACTAGAGTTGCAGCGATAGTCGTTCTTCTCAGCCTCCCACTGTAAGCAGCAGTGTCTTAAGTGATAATGTTGACCACAAGCCATTAAAATAAGGCCAGATTTTCTTAGAAGTAAATGCTTTGTGTTTAAGGTTTATTTTTCTCAAGTTTAAAATATGAAATTACACAGTAAAAGGATGTGGTAAAACCTCTCACTCAAAGCCATGGGAATGTATCCTCTTGTTCACACGTGCTCCATAGTTACTGAAAGTGTGATTCTCATTTTACCAACTAATCCGACACTTGGATGTGTTTAGAAGACAGCTTAGTCTTAGCCCAACATTTTGATTGCCAAGTAATTATAAAGAAGAATGTGCCACATAATACTTATCTTTAATTTGTGTGCCAATGACAAAATATTAAGTATGCACTTAATTACAGATAGGTCAAGTTGTGTGTGGGGCACAGAGCTGCTTTAGATAACTTAAGTGCCTCTCAAAGATGTTTATGGAATTTGGTGGGTCTGTACTATGCTTTTAGGTCCACTGGAATGCACTGATGCACAACCTAATTTTAGTCAGTGCAAGTTAATTGTGTCATTTTATGGCTACCAGATCCTACCACCTCTTCCTTGGCTGTCTTCTTGCTCCCATCCTCCTTGTTTGTTCTGTGATGCACAGTCTGATGCCAGCTGCTGATGAGCTGGGGAGCAAATGAAATGGTGGGGAGCTCTGATGCTGTGCATCTCCCACTGTTTTACGAAGCAGGAGATGCTAAACAGTCCTCTGAAATGCCTCCTGCACTGGGGTGAATTTCACACACTGTCTGCATTTCTTAAATTTGGTGTTCAACTTCAGAAGAGCTGAGAGGTTTCTACCTTAAACTGGCTGGGAGTTAGACAATTATTTTTTTTTAAAATGTAAAAATAGGGTTTTAGAATAGCTTGCATGATTAATCAGAATGAAATGTAAGGGAAAAATAAGTTCCTTACTTTTACATGTATATTTGTGTATATGAGTGGGTGGTTGGGAGTTTCTTGGAGAATCCAATGTTCAGTAAAGCAAACAAAACAGCATGTTTTTGGCAACTGAGCTGGCTTTCTGGAAGCCCATGTCCCATTTTGAATTTTGCAAATCTGAACAAGGAAGAGAAGCAAGGAAGCAGAAAGTTAAGGGGCACTGGAAAGCCAGGGAACTTGTTTCTGGCACACTGTTCTTCCCTCTTCTTCTTCCTGTTTCTCTTCTCTGAAAGACTTCTGTCCTTTTTAACAAGGAGGGAGATTAACAGAAGCATTGTATCCAGGGAAATAATTTGGGTTTGTTTTTCTTTCTGTTAAACTTAAATGTTAGCCATAGAATTTTTAAATTGTGCAAGCACAGCACTTCTGATTAGAAAATTATCATGGGAGACAATTTCTCAGCTCTGTTTTGATTATCCGCTAGTGAATCCAATATAGTTCACACTGACATATGTAGCTATTATGGCCACTTTTAATACAATAAAGTATTTTTCTCTGAGGTGTTTCGGTTAAAATGTAAGAGCTTTGAGCAGTAGAAGAGTATGTTCAGGTGGTTGGAGTTATTGCACCAAAAATGCCCTCATTCATAGAATCATAGAATCCTAGGGGTTGGAAGTGACCTCGAAAGATCTAGTCCAACCCCCCTGCCAGAGCAGGATCACCCAGAGTACATCACACAGGAACGTGTCCAGGTGGGTTTTGAATGTCTCCAGTGAAGGAGACTCCACAACCTCCCTGAGCAGCCTGTTCCAGTGCTCTGTCACTCTTACAGTAAAAAAAAAATTTCAGATATTCACCTTGAACCTCCTATGCTCCAATTTACACCCATTACCGCTTGTCCTATCACTGGTCATCACTGAGAAAAGCCTAACTGCATCTCCCTGACACTCACCCCTTACATATTTGTAAACATTGATGAGGTCACCCCTCAGTCTCCTTTTCTCCAAGCTAAAGAGACCCAGCTCCCTCAGCCTTTCCTCATAAGGGAGATGTTCCACTCCCTTCATCATCTTAGTAGCTCTGTGCTGGACTCTTTCAAGCAGTTCCCTGTCCTTCTTGAACTGAGGGGCCCAGAACTGGACACAATACTCCAGATGCGGCCTCACCAATGCAGAATAGAGGGGAAGGAGAACCTCTCTTGACCTACTAACCAGACCCTTTCTAATGCACCCCAGGATGTTATTGGCCTTCTTGGACACAAGGGCACATTGCTGGCTCATGGTCATCCTGTGTTAGACATGGGGAAAAAATTCAGACCTTTGAGGAATTAATTTCAAAATTCATATGCTGTTGTTTGATATTACTATTGTCAGGCAGATTTATCTCATCTAAGAGATTATTAGGTATTAGAACAGTAGATTATATTCCATTACCTCAGAACATTAATCATAACACTGGTGTTTTCTTGCTATTAATATGAGTTTTGTTACTGCAATATTAAATATGAACAGAGAATATAAACTGTGAAAAATCAGTTTTAGAAAATTATAAAAGACTTAACAAACAAAATGAGACCTTTTAAAGAAAATATTTCATATTTATTGGTTAATACTGTATTGGTATCTTCATGTACTTTTTTTGTTGATGCTTAATAGTGGTAGGACATGTCATTTAAATTTAACTGCAAGAATCATTAACTGTGACTTCTTTGATTAAAGCTATTTAAAGTTAGTTTGGTTTTAAGCAGTAATTTTTCTTCTTGGTACATTGTGCTTGCCAAAATCCACTTGCCAAGTGAGTTGGTTTAGAAGGCTGTTTCTCTCCCTCAAGAATGGCAAGAGGGAGTGTTATCAGTGCAGCAATATATTGTGGCTCAGAAGCGTGAGTTGGAAATGAAGAAGGCTGATGTCTCTCAGACCTAAGGGGTTTCAAAGGCTGCAAGCTTAACAGAAACTCTTTTAATTTCATGCCACCCATATTGTGTTCATGGTGACCCATGAAAATTGACACAAGACGGTGGCATGCCAGTGTTTCTTAAAGGAAAATCAGCTTATTACTAGAGCTTTGAGAACTTCAAAAAAAAGCTCTTGGTGCAAGCTTTGTTTGTTCCTTTCAGCCAGCAGAAAGTTTCTCAGGTTTGTGATCTAGTTTCAAGTTTTATAGTTTCCCTTAGGTTTCCCTACTCGAAGTAAAGCAAGCATTATGTGATGGAAAGCAGACAGTATTGTGAAGCTGGGATGTTTTTTGGTAGCTCACTAATGTTTAAGTACACAGGTGAGTGTGCAAAGCAGCCAAGGACTGGAGCTGTTTGAAACCCAACAGCCCCCACCCCTCTTCTACTCCATGACAACTCTGGGTTGTTGCCTTGTGCTGTGACCTCCCTATACAAGATTTTCTTTATTTCAATTCAGTCTCTTTTTTTTTTTTTTTTTTAAAACAAATTCTCTAACCTTCAGGCTAATGAGAATTAGGGATAGGTAGAAGAAAATGGTAACAGTTTTTCACCGCATGCATACATCACCCCTTCCTTCTTTGAACTATCACCTTGTCTATTCAGATTGTTTCTTGTATTTGTTGCTACAAAGACACTAGGGCAGAACCTCAAGCTATATATGCTGTTGAGACTCAAGGCTGACTTGGGTTCGGGCTCATCCTGAATGAAAAACAACATGGGCTGTGCTTTTGTCAGCACATTGCTGGGCAAGTCCATGCTAAAGGTTTGCTAGGCTGCTGTTGCCAGCCAAGTACAGAAATCTCCAGTGGAAACAAGTTTATGGGCCTCTATCTTGGAGGCAGTGGGCACTCTGAAGTGGAGGATGCATTTTGTTATGTGTGGAACTCCTTTTCTAGCAGCTTTACAACATTGTGAGGTGACATGCAGCCCTCATAGTGCTGAATGCCCACACTTTCTCCATCCTATCCACAGTAATAGTGCTCAGGAGCACTCTGCACTGCAAAGGATCAAGTCTGTTATCTCTTCTGGTGTTTTCAGAAAGAAAAAATCACCATTGAGAGTCCCCAAAAGCCTCTAGTTTTTAATGATCCATCTGTACTTTTCCATTGTGTTTTGCTGGAACAGGCATTTAATTTATTTTAAAAGATCTGGGGTGTTCAGCGAGCCCAGTTTGCACATTTCCTGTGACATATCCAGCATTCCCAGCAAGGGCACCTTCTTAGCATGGCAGACTAGAGAACAATGAAGCTTTTTTCTTTGCCCCTCTTTCTCCCAAGGTGTACAAGTCTTCAGGAGAAGAGAACATCTCTCATTATATAAAAAATGTGTGTGCCTGGTTATGTGTATCATACAGGTGGAAAATAAGAACTTTAATAAAAATAAGCCATTCCAGACCAAAGTGCTGTAAGTCTGATGACAAAATTGATTGTTCTCGTAGCTGAAAATGCACAAGGAAAGCAAGTGTTTTAAGGGGAAAATGACAGTGTTCAATTTAATCTGTAGAGAAATTGCAGCATTAACTCTTTTGGGGCAGGAAATGGCTCATCATAAGGTGTGTGAACTATGCTTTTAGCAGTGGAGCCCTACTCCCTGGTACAAGCTTGTTAGTGCTGCTGCAACAGAAGTAATAGTAAAATATCCTCTTTGTCTCAAGTTGGTATCTGCGAATTCTCACAGGGAGAAACAAAACAACACGAAAAACCCAGCAGTCCAACATGTCAGACTCTCATTATTTTTGCATGTGAAAATCCCCTGAGAGAAAAATTGTGTATCGCTACTGTAGATAAGAGTACATGTACTCAAGAACAAAGAGGGCTTAAGAAGAAGACATGGTGAATATATACTAACTCTGAATAAATACGGTAAGTCCTCTCTTGTTTCTTTGCAAGTGCTTTTCAAGAAGTGAATAATAGTAAAGCTCTCCAAGTCACTTAGGGTCTGAGCCTGCAAATATCTACTCATATGAGTACTTCTTACTCATGTAAGTAGCCCCATTGAAGTCTGTAAACCTGCTCATGTGAGTAAGGCTAAACAAGTTCAGGGTCTAAAACACTATGGGGGAGACAAAAGCATATACAAGTACAGGCCTAAGACTCTTCAGACATGGAGCAGCAAAAGATTTATCTGGGGCTTCCAATGTAAAGCCTTGTAAATTAGTAGGAAGATCTAAAAAATCAGGCCGCCGTTGCATTGGGAAGCAATGGAGCTCTCTTAATATGGGGATATAGGGGTAATGTGATGGAAAGACTTAGATGCAGCATGTAGTCTAGCAGTTGTATTCTGTACTCCTTACAATCAGAGCAGTAGCTGGAAGTCTAGCAAGCAAATAATTATAGTAATCAAGTCATGATGAAACAAAGAAGAGGCTATTATTCCAGCAACTGGCCAAGGGAACATAAGTTTGACTGGCTGGATTCCTGAAGCAAAACAGGATTTACTACAAAATGTGGGATATAAATTTTAATGCATTTAAATTGTTTTACACACTTGTTTACTTTTACTTTTTAAATAGCATTTGACCAAAAATGAATAGGTAACTATAAATTTAACTGATTAAATTTTGGATAGCAATAAATCAAAATCTGCTAAAAGTCAGGGCTTGCTTGTCTTTTATATTTGCCAATATAAAAATGATCTATGATGAAAACCTTTTGCTCTCTGTTCAGTCTAATGAAGCAAGTAATACAAATCTTCCCATTCTAAAACTAGACCTGTAGAAACAGCAAAAATATTTCATGGGCTTTTTGGGGAGGCACAGCTCTGGCTCTGTCTTTGTGGTCTGAGTTGAGAGCAAGGTGTGAAGCATGGCCATTTGCATACTTTAGTCATGTGGACTGTGATCTGGCTCTGTGTCTCTTGCAGTCCCTTGCAGTGAGTGAGGCTTTACTCTTCAGTCAAAATGCTTGGTCAGTTTTGTCTGATTTATGCTGAAAATGTGATGCATCCTTGAGATAATTTGGGACAATTAATACAGGGAATCTGCCTGATTGGCCACCTTGGCTACTTGGCACCTAGGTTAGATTTGGACATGCGGATATAGGAAAGGCATGGTGCTAGCTCAAGGTTGAGTTTTCTTCCAACTGGTAAACCTGTGTCCTAATCTCCATTTTGCAAGAGTCTAAGTGATACTTAAGAGAAATTATGTCCCAGTGTCATGAAAATCAATGGGAAATAAATGGAAGATGGTACTTTGGGGGATCTTTGAATTATTTTCTCAGGGTAAAACATGAAATTTCTCTGAAGAAGCCTATGAGACCTCCTGGTGGAGATCCATGGTCTTGCCTTGTGTTTTACTTAGGGTATAATCTATCTTTCAGGTGGACTTGCCTCCTGCTTAATGGGCTGCTCTTAACACTTGAACATGGGTGGCTATGTTGGGAAGTGTTACTGGTCTGTTGCCATCAGTACTATGTTCTTTTGCAATTTGTATAATTTTTAGAAATTTTTAATCAAGGCTGAGGAAGTCTTGCCCTTTTGATGAAAGTGCCAAACTACTGCCCTGTTGCTTCCATCACTCTTGTGTTGACTGTGCTCCAGGTTGCTTTTTCCTGGTCAGTCGTCTTGGATTTTTTTCTTCCCAAAGGCAGATTTTTACTCAGTAATCTGCGTGTTTTTGTGAATTGTGGCTTGGCTTGAAATTTCTTGTTTCATTTAGATCAAATCCTGTACCTCAAAGAGTGAGGAAACTAGCTAAGCAGAGACACTTCTAAAAATTATGGGTGATAAAAATGTCTGTATCTGTGCTGCTCCCAGGAACCCAAAGATTTTTCATGCTCTAGATTGGACCATTTGGACTTTGATGTTGCCATTTGAAAGTCAGTAGTATTTATATGAAGTTAATTGAGTTTCTACCAGTGCAAAATCTGTCCTCTACTCTTAAGTTTTCAGAGAGATTTAATCTTTGTGCCTTTTTTTTCCCCCAAAGGAAAAAAAAAGACACATTTAAGGGGGAAAATAGAGATAAGAAAGCCCATGAAGAAATACTATTTCTGAGTAATGTACTTTTTTCAATGACAGCTTAGTATTTTTGTTAAACGGCACCACTTTCAGCTTTCAAAAAGGTTTAGCCAACAGTGCTCACACTGCTTTCGACAAGGTAAACCTTGCCCACCCATTATAACCTTTAGGTCATTCCAATCATGTTATTTCTCCCATAATGCCAGAAGTAATGGAGTAGGCAGGAAGTGAAAGTAGAAGTTATACAGCGCTGCTCTCCTGCCTTTTGTTTGCTTGTCTATAACTACCTTAAACTACTTCCTTCTCATCATTATAACAATGGGATGAAATGGTTCTTTATAAATGGCCATGAAGTAAAGGCAGGCTGCAAAGGCTTCTGTAACCTATTATTATGACCTTTCTCTCATCAGTAATTGTTTAGCAATTTGTACCTGAAAAATCCAAGCTGTCTGTAACGTGCTACGCAAGGTGTGGTGAAAGGACTTTGGAGATAGCTAGAATAGTTCTTAAATACCAGTCTGGTATAAGGCAGCAAGTCTAAGCAGCATGAAAAGGCATCAGAAGACTGAGTAATGAACTCATCTTCAAATGTGTTAGGCCCTGGCTTGTTTTGGTGAAATGTATGCATGTGATTTAACACAGAGTGCTGGTGCTGTGCCTAATTCACTGCATTAAGGAAAAAAAAAACAAAAAACAAACAGAACTCATGTAAATCTGCCATAGGTATCTGAAAGTGGAAACCAGACTCCATAAAAATCTTGGTATCTCACAGGAGTTACAGGAGGATAGAGGCCTGAAATATCCTCATAAGCTACAGGACCCGCTGTAAACACCATTTCAGTGTCAGGGTCCACCTATTTGTTTAGGTTAAAGCTGTAAGCAGCCTGACCTTTTCTAAGCGCCTTCAATTGATCTCTGGGGACAGAAGCTTTATAGGTATTTTTTTTCACTAAAATTCGATGTGGCAACTAATAGACCTGTCCTTGTGCCTAATGATGACTCAGAGACAGACACAGTGGGTTTGAGTAAGTGTAAAGCAAGATGAGCATCAGTAAGTGTCTGTGAGCTGCGAGCTCTTTGCTCAGTAGCACAGTGGCTGAAGTAAGGTCTTTTGCTTATGTGTTGTTATTGAAAAATAAAACTTTTGAAGTGTCCAGTGTTTGCCTCGAGCTGCATCATTTGAGGTATTTTGTCCAACTACTCCTTGTCCAAAGTCTGGCCACCCACTATTTTGTGTGGCTTGTCTTTTGCTGGCCCTTTTCCCATCCCCGTTAGTGTTTGCCCAGCGAGTGCCGGAGCTTTCATTCTTCCCTCTCTGAATGGCTCCAAATTTGCATCTCATGCAAACAGACCAGCTGCTAGAGTCACACTTGCACTAAATGGCTGATGCACTATTTATACACACTTCTTGGTAGCAACTTGCTCCTTGGCTACATGGAGAAAATAATATTACTTGACTTTATTTTTCACACTCTTGTGGTTTGTTTTGGGGTTTTTTATTTGTTTGGGGTTTTTTTATATAATTCTTCCTCTTAAAATATTTTGACAGATTTTTCTAGTTTTCTGGCTCTGGCAGCAGCTGATATTGGCTTATCTCTTTAGATAGGATTTTCAGTATGATTTTGAACACAGTCTGGACAGTTAAAAAGGGACATAAGTGCAAAGAAACAGCCATGAAGATGGGAAGAGCAAGTGGCTGCAAAGCAGACAGTCTTGCAGTGAACTGACTTGTGTGCCCTCTCCTGGCTGGAAGCAGCGAGCTCAGGCCGACATGCCATGCTCCTTTTGCCTCTGGCTGCTCTAGCAGGTCAAGTAGCAAGAGATAATATAGGGATTTCTGCAGCAAACGACACTAGGCTCTTCCTCGTTATCTTCAACTATTGTCACGGCATTTTCCTCAGTAACACTCCAGACTTCCTGCCCTCTGGGCATGTATTTTCCAACCTGCTTTCTTCAGCTCTAAGTTTGGCAGGGTGCTGCTAGGGCAACTAATGGGGTGGACTGGTCCTCCTCAGCACTGGGTTGTTGGTTAACGAGATCATACCTCTGTGTGGGTGCTCCCTTCATCCTCCCTTCAGAGCACAGTTACAACATTGCAATTAACTCTGGAGATCTGGGAAAGGAGGTTCTGGGATCCATTTTGCCACTACCAAATTGGGATTGTTGCAGCTTGTGAAGTTGTGGACTTGCTACCTGCCCCACAAGCTTTGTTCCCATGGGCTTTGCAGAAGTCTGAGATATCTGAGTCTTTACGTTACTTTTTCCAGCTTGCTTCCTCTTCTTCCTTCTCTGGAATGAAAAGTCTTTTGGGCCTTGTTATTCAAATCTTGGATACAGTGTGGTCACATGGATTGGCTGTCATTCTGTTTTATTAAATCACCACTCACCAGTGTTATGGTGACTGCCAAGTCTCAGGGTTCTGGGAATATTAGAAACACGGAACAAGAAGCCTGGTCTTTGCCTCAAAGCTCACTGCTGTCACACCCGGCTGGGCAGGTTTGACGCTTGCCGTGCAGATAGATAGATTGCAGATAGAAATCAGGCCCTGTGTTTTGCTGTATCCTAATGAAGGAGGAGCGGCATAATGATTGCAGTTGTTTGTCATAATCAGATGTCAAGGACAGAATTAAATCTAGTAGTGTTCCAGCTCAGTCATTCTACCATGAAGAGCTGATGTGAACTGTGCACAGGAGTTTACCCTGCTCTCTGCCTTGAGATGAGATGCCAGACCTTCTATTGCAAGTCCTTGTGTAAGGACTTAGTGGCCTTGTTGCTCCAGAGATGACTGCATGTTAGTATCATGACTGCTGTGATGTTTGTATAGCATTTCTTAATTCTTTGGAGAAAAAAAAAGCTGTATTTTTGTAAATTAGCATATTATATACTAGTATGTTACTTAACCTAGTCTGCCCAATGTTGCCTTACGTTTGGCAAAGGAGGAGCTAGGTAAATGTGTCAGCTGAGCAGATAGGTGTGTGAGTAGAAAAAAGGAAATGTTGATTTTATTTTTTTTTTTCTCTTCCCTAGTACTTTATTAGCCTTTTACACAGATTTCTTTTTTGCTTTCAAATCCAAAAGGAGTTTGGATTTGGAACTCAATGATCTTTAAGGTCCCTTCCAATTAAAAAAATTCTGTGATTCTGAGTGATGATGGAGGATTTTATTATCTGCTACTAAAGAGAAACTGAGACTCTAATCCTGCAAATATTTATTCCTGGTCTTAACTTTAAAATTAAGAATGCTTATTCATCTTGGCAAGGTCAGAGGACAACTTGCTATTTAGATGAGTCCACAAAACCACTTTTAGTAAGATGGCACTCTCCTGCACAGATGCAGTGAGGACTGTCCATTTTAACATGGCTGCTCTTTGACCTGTTTTAGTTTGTTTCCAATTCACAAGAAAGCTGTGGAAAAGGTCCCTCCATTAAGATTTAAATTTGTGTAGGAACTTTGGTGAATTCCTTGAAATTCACCAGAAAGCTTAGTTTTTAAGTTAGGCATGATGAGTATCAAATTAAGCTGTCAGCATGTGCAGTGATACAGAGGAAGATGTGTACAAGTACAAGCACTCTCCTGAGAACACACACATCTCTTTCCTCTCTGTGCTGACTGGTAAGTCTTAACAGCAGAACTACAGGCTGGGAATTACATTTTAGTAATTCTTTTCTAGTTATGTCAAATTTCTAGCATGCTATTAGAGACATATGTGTCATCCTCACCATCACCCAACATATCATTGCTGTTTCAAACTGTTACCAGAGCTGTTGACACAGAATATTGTGTCTGTCGACAGCTCCAATTAGTTGGCGTGTCTGACTACTGACAGCACAGTCTACTTTTGTTTATGAAGACGGTGTGAGCTGTATCTCACTCTCACAACCTCCAGTGGCAGACAGATGGATAGAACTATATAATCATCAACGGAAGCGGGTGATATTCTGTCTTCACAAATCATCATGTGGAGCAGAACCAACGGCCTTTTGTCTGCTTTCAGAAATGACTGCAAGATTCCTCCCATCTGTCAAGTTATGAGGATGAATATGTATAAAATACATCAGATATATATGCAGGGTTTTGTATTGTGGGGTGGGTTTTTTTGTTGTTGTTTGATTGGGGGGTGAGGGGAAAGGGGAGAAAACTGCTTCTTAATTTTCACCAGATGTTAGCTATGAGACATGGAACAGTAGAGGGAGAAACAATCATTTTCTCTCCAATTGAACTTTCATGAGGTTTTTGTTGTTGTTTTTTTGTGGTGTTTTTTTTTTTTTTTTTTAATGGAACGGACCAATCCCTCATAATTTGCAAATGTGGAACCCCTTTGATTTCCTAAGGTTGTACAATTGCAACCGAGCTCAGAATTTGTCTGCTGTACTCTTTGCATGTATTTAATCCTCTCTATTGTGTGATTATAAAATCTTAGCAGCTGCCCAACCAGCGATGTCCTGCTTTTCATTTAATGGCAGTTACGAATCAAACTATTTTCAAATACACAGTTCCAAGTTGCTGAGTGGTTCCCTCAAGCACAGTGTTACACTGAGTTGAGGGAGTGTTTGTTCTGAGAACAGACCCGCCCCCCCAAATAGGTAAGTAGTATAGATTTGGCTCATTCATTCAAGCAATAAACTGTTTAGTATTCCTTAAAATGCCTGAATTTTAAGTGTGTTTTTTTAAGAACAGTAAGATTAATTGATGTACATGGACTTTTTTTTGAGAAATAAGGCTTTTCTTTTTCTTAACGTATCCAAATACCAAGGTTTTCAATAGGACTTTTGTTATAGTCAGCAAATTCTTTTCAAGCAAACAAATGTCCACTTGAAAGTGAAGGGGAAATCAGAATACAAACTGTATTTCTGCTGTTTCTCTGCATAGTTTTCCTGCTCACTGTACTGTATATTTTTCAGCTTTCCTCTGCTGTAACATGTGCTATAACATTTAAGTTTGATCCTGACTGCTAAAAGTTAGTAAGTGTTTAATAATGACTGAAGTAGAAACGGGATTTGAGTTTTCTCTTGGAATTAAGGAATACAGATTCACTTATTATTTGCTGTGTTTCATATAGCAAATGAATAAGTGCCACCCTTGTGAGAAATGAACTCTAATCTTGAAAAAACTTCCTAACTTTCCCTGAAAAGTCAGTCAGACTTAGCGCATAAGATGTTTGTGGTTTTTTAACCCCTCTTTATTTTCTGTAAAACTAGTAACCCAGTGAGTGAAATTCAGTGGGAAGGATGCAACTGTGTATTAGATTTTGTAGATCTTCAGAGTAATCTCTGCTGGATTTTGAAGACAAAACTAAAAATTTCGTCCTGACTGACTTTGCATTCTTATTAATTACATGGGACTTTTCTCCTGCTCTTGATATTGGCCAGTTCCCAGTACATTCAATGCAGTAATTACAAAAGGTAAATAAGTAATAGGAAAGTACGGTATTTTATTCAGAATTTCCCAGTTGTGCTTTTTTAGTTTCTGTACATCCTCAAACAATTGGACTATATCTGTTAAAATACTTGGAACTTTTTAGCAATTTAGTTGAAATTTTACATGAATTTGTAGTTGCACACTAGTATTTTTCAGTTGTACACGAACAATGACGTCATGAGGTCCTGCTGCAAGCTCTGAAACTTGGGTGAAATTTTGAAAATTTCTGAGCAGGCCACAGAATAAATGTATTAAAGGACATTTGCTGAACATGTATGAAGTTCAAGGAAACTCATTGTAAGCTGGTAAATCGAAGAACAAAGCAACAGCTATCTTAGGTAAATAAATAATTAATTTTTTATTCACTCGACTGTACTAATTATTGTGACCCAGTTCTTAGTCAGACATCCCAATGAAATATGTTATGGAAGTCAAGTGTTTGTTCAAATGAAGACTCCAATATTTAGATCATAGAAAGCATTTGGGTTAGATTAAGAGAAATGGAGGCCTTTGACTGACCTTTTGAAGAGTCACTGAGCATGTGTGATTATGAGAGCAACTGTTGTGTACTCCAGGTTGTGAAGTGTGACAGTAAGCAGAGGACTTGCACTGACTTTTCTTTTGTCATGGGCCACTGGGCCTTTTTTGGTTTCAAGACCATAGGAGGGACAGAATTATTAGGAGCAATGATGGGCTGGAGCAGCATCAAGTGAGTAGCCACTGGCTCTGACTTCATGGACACTGAGAGCTGCTGCAGATCACAAATCCTGTAATGGGAAAGTTCTTCACTAGTGCCAGCGCTTGCAAGCTCTCCCCTCCTTTCCTGGCTTGCAGAGCAGCAATAAGGCCCATTTGACTTCAGAGAGAGCCCCTTCTTGAGATTCAGATGCTGGAGAGATTAGTGGGTGACTTTAGATACGTGACTTACCTCTCAAATGTGATGTTTGCAAGAACATCTCTAGAACAGCTATTCAGTCTTCGGGGACACACTTCTCATCTCTGAACACAACTCCTTTTCCTATAATTTTTCTAGCTTCTTGTGCCCTGTGCTCTATTATGCAGGCTGAGGGATTGTTGGCATTGATGCTAGTTTTATATTTGTTTCAGTATGTTATTTTTAATTTCTTCTAAGCTCATTTTTAAAAAATAGTGTCATGTTAGGCTTGGAGAAATCAGCAATGCCTCCATTTACTGAAATAGGAATAGTTTCACTTAAATAGTGATTAGTTTCTGTGCCCTTGAACTGAGCTGGGGTCTGACTGGTGTCTGAGGACTCCATTACCACCAAGGCGGTCACTGCACAGAGAAGACATAAAGTTAGATATAGTCTCTGTTTCCAAAGAGAACAGGCAAACCAGACAAAAAAATGTTTTTTATCCCTGCTTTACATGCAGAAATTGAGGCACTCAGAGATTGGGTTACTTGTGCAAGTCTATGGCATGAAATAAATTTGTGTCTCTTGTGTTCCTGTATGCGCTGTAACCACAAAACATCCTTCAGGCAAATTTACCTGTCGCTCTGGTAGTTAAATGAGATTTGCTTCTGTGGTAACTTCTGCAAGTTTAAACTTGTCCTGAGCACATTTCAGAAAGGGCAAGTCATTGCAGATCCATACTTGAAGCAGAGGGTACACAAGACCACCAGCTCCTGGAGTATTTTTCATTAAAAAAGCAGTATTTCCCTTATTTAGACCAATACGATGGCACTGGAAACACTGATAATAGAAGCAAATTCTCTATCCCATTAATTGTTCATGTTAAGAAAATGGTTTGAATAGTTTTAATTCAAAATAGAATTCTAATTTAACACTTTAAAATGTGGAACCAAATCCTGGCATCTGTAGTTGGCTTGAAATCAGTGAAGCTTCACCAAGGAAGTGTTATTGCTCACCTGTAATGGAAAACACCTCTTGTAGTTATGTAACTGAGAAGGAATATCTCTAATTTGTAGGAGGAAACAGATACAATTTTAAAATGCTTCATCCAGGACTCTGCAGGTTCAGAGGACTAAGCTGTTGCAAGTGAGTTAAAAGTTAGTTCTGTGCTGAGATCACAGGACTGTGCCACCGTTTATCGGTAGAGCTCGATCGGCAAGTGTGTTTTTTCGTCGTGTTTTGCCCAGCTTGCTGTGTTGCCAGGTGCTAATCCTGCGACCTGCCCTAATTCTCAAAGTTCTATTCCTATTTTTCATTGCAGGATAACAAGTATCTTGACTGTAATCTATTAATTGAATTGAATAAACTTGTTTCCCTAGCAGTGAGAGCATATTGTTTGCACACAGTGTCATCCCAGGCCCTCCAGCTATCGAAAGATTGCCAGATATGTTTATTAAACCCCCTGAGCTTGGAAAGAACACAGAAAACTGTCATCTAGAGCAATACGAAAGTGCCTATCTCAGCTGGGGATCTGGCTGTTATGAATAAAGGAAGAGTTTGTGGTAGAGTTTTGAGATGTAAAGAGAAAAGGCTTCCCTATGGTGCAAATGTGTTGGAACCCTCAGGCGAGAAAAAAAAATATTGAATTGTTGCTGGCAGTACAATGTAATTATTGAGTTAGCTACAGCTAAGTCTGTGAGCTTGTGAGGTAAAGGCCTGGTGGCTATGGTTTTATTCTCTTTTTTTTCTTTAAATTTCAGGATAATGAAAATTTTGAGTAGTAACATTTTTTATGCCTTCTTACTAGCAATTGAAGAACAAATATCTGCCAGATTGCCAATGATTTTGTGGAATGATAGGTTTCAAAATTCCCATTTGGCATCTGCTTCCATTCCCTGTTCTGTTGTTAGTTAAATGCTAATTAGCCAATAAAGAAAGAGTAGATGGCAGGAATAGTAAAACCTCATTGCAGTCCAAAACTATTTTTTACTGAAGCTTGGAACCTCAGATGTAGAGATTCTGGTTTGTTGTCCTGCATCCTGGTTTTATTGAGCTTTTACTTACTAGTGTCAGGATTTCACCTACAATAGAATCAGAGCTGAGGAATCTAGATTAGAATTGTCTCTGTGAGGGATATTTGTTTCTATTGTCCTGAAATCTCACATACCTGAAGGTGTATTAGTTTAGGTCTAGGTGATCAATTGTTAAGCTTTTTTTTTTCATCATCACCCTTAGAGGCTGATAACTTCCTGCAAACTAGCAATTAAAACTCTAATCATATTATTAAAAATGGAGATAATTTATTTCTTTTGGTCTGATGACTCTGCTTGACGTTGTGACTTTTATTTGGGAGCTTTGGGTCTAGATGCTGCACGGTACCGGAGAATTCTTTTATCCTTCTTTTCCCCAGTCCTCTCCATTAATCATTAGAAAGTTCTTGCTGGCCATCTTGGAAAAGAGACTTCTGCTTCAAATGAACTAAACTTACGTCATTTGATGTTCGTTTGTGCTATTTTATTAAATATTTTTCAATTGTTTCTTTTAAAATGAAACAAAACTCTTGGGGGTGTTGAATTTGTCAGCTTGTGTTGCACAGAGAATATACTAGAGTGTACACCCTTAATATTTAATGGTGAGAGAACAGTGGAAAATGTGTTGTGTAGTAAATAGCAAGTGGTGAGGTAGAGCTCAAAACAGGGTTCCAGTAATTTGCCCAAGACAATGGGGATCTTTCCACTGACTATGAGCTGTGGCCTGGGTCCCATGTGTCTATATCCAAAATATATTATTGTAATTGATTATTTATGTTGTCATCATGCCTGAAGGCTCTAGTCCGGGTGTCTGGATCCTGTTGTGCTGGATCATTCTTGAACCATGCAGCTAGTGCTGCTACAGCTCTTCCAATCTGAACAGAATCGCTGTTTCATGAAACAGTCCTTTTCTAGAAACAGCAGTCTGATTCACATGATGACACAAGAGTGGCCTGCTTGTGTTTTTGGCTGTTGTCATTCTCTGTTACAATTCCAGCTGCTGTTACCAGTAAGCCAAAACTGGGTACAGTTGGGGTTTTTATTCCCCTTCTACACAAACGTACTCTCTTATTTTCTCTTGCAGTGTAGTCAGGTTTTCCTTGCTTTATAATGGGAATGCAATTCACATGAAATTGCAGTAGTATTGATCTGTGAGATTTCTGTAAAATTTTGCTTACTTGAGCATTTTCCTGTAGTCTGTTCTCTTCCTTGTGTCTTTTAGCAGATGTTTTTCTTCAGATCACAATAGATAACTTGAGGAACCACGAGCTTTTAAGATTCAGGTTTCCACTGCTAACCTTGTGGATGGAAGGAGAGAAGAGATGCTGAAGTGTTTTGTTTGACTATGGATTGAGGACTGTGGCTTTAGTCACCTTTCATCATGCAGAACTCAAAGGGAATGACTAGCATGGCAAAAAGTTGAGTTGTATGGTCCTTGTATACATTCAGGTTTTGCATACTGAAGGGAGAATATGTTGATTACTCACTATTAACTGATGCCAAATCCTTATGTAGGAGAAACAATACTGAAAACTTTTGTATGCAGAGTGTTCCTCATATTTTCTCTATTTGTAGTGTCTCCTGAAAATGAGTTCTGGAGCAGCCATGCTGCTGGCTACTAGGAGATACAAATGAGAATAAATCTCCATTCCAGCAGGGAACTGAGGCCAATTAACTGTTTGACATTATTGTTTGCCATTGAGGAGTTGTGGAGGGGTGTTATCACTCTCAAGTGATGAAGTTCACCTACTTGCAACCTAGCGTGTGCCTCTTGTTCCCTGTTGCCAAAGTTACCTTTTTTCCATGACGTCTGATGAGATTCTTTGTTAATATTCAAGCTTCATGGAAAAAAACCTGAATTTTTAAATTATTGACTCACAAGGGGGGTACTAGTTGTTTGGTTTCAGCAAAGCCTCAGGACAGTACCCATTCACTCACCAGTCAGTGTTTAAACTCGTCTTGCTCAAAGGCCTTGCAGAGCCTTTTGTAAAATAGTGCTGGTTTTTGTGGGTATTTTGTAAACTGCATAGACTTTCTCTTGAGCCCACTAGCAGAGGAGAGCATGTGTGGCCTTCTGCTTTTCAACTGATACTACTACGTGCTATCTTGGAGCTAAAGTTGGTTAGTTCTACTTGTGGTCTGTTAGCTGGCATTTTGCCAGTTTGGAAAATTCCATTGTCTCCTTCTTTTCTGCTGGTAGGTACCTGCATTGTCAGACTGAGGATGACACATTCTATAACTATTTGCCTGTACTGTCCACCAATAAAGTGGATACTCAGCCAGGAGATCCAATTATGTTCTCAAGCTGGACTGCTGACATTGAATGCTGAACAAATGCCTACAACTTTGTGCATAATCGGGTTTGTTTTGCCCTGTATCTTCTGTGACCTGTGCTTAGACTTACTTAGCACTGTCTCCTATTAAAGACCACCTTTATAGTACAATATGAATTTTCTCTAAGCACTTGCTCCTTTCAGTTTACTTCAGACATGTGATTCAGGCTTTGTCATTTAATAAACATTGTGTTGTAAAATAGCTAGTGGTTAAAATTAAACAGTAGATTACTGAAGATACTTTAACGATCTTTACAGAGTAGCATGAGCTCTGGAAACTCTAGGAGATAGCTTTCTCTAGGAAGATAGTCTTAGTAGCCCTGGTAGTTCTTGGTAAACATCTGAGTAGGACTTATTTTTTTATATATACCATGAAATGTGAGAAATTCTGCAGCACCATCTGTAGCTCAGGGTTTCACCTACAGATTCAGATGTGTAATACAGTATAAAACTATTCTCAGTTTAAATAGGTGCCATCCTGACTGTTGTAAATTATCTTTATTATTTTTATATATGTATCTATTCATATATCAAATGCGTGTGTATAATCTTTACTCAGCTGGAGTTGGTGGCAAAACTCCCACAGGTTTTAGTGGAGTAGACCCTTTCCTAGTGTCTCCAAGAGGGGATTTTGAGATGTCACAGTTTGAATTTTGAGGCATACTTGGGCTGTGCTGCCCAGTTGCAAACTCTTGCAGGAAAAACGTTTTCAATTTCAACTTTTTTTTTTGCTTTCAGTTTTAAAGTAAACAACACATTTAAGAAAAAGAAACAATGTTTAGTTTTGAATGTATAAAAATAGAAAATTTTCACGTGGAAAAAAAGGAAAAATCTGTAGTAATAATGCAGTTGCTGTGAAATGGACTCTAAGATATTCTTGTAGAAAGAAAATTAGATTTGTCAAAATAAGTTCCCAGCCCTAGATTTAATTCCAGGAAATAATTTTTCATGTGTCACATGTTTTTCAGGTTTTAATTTAGATCTTGGAAAAAGAAAAATAACACTATGTTTAATGTAAAGATAATTGCATAGTATCTACAAAATATTCAAATACTTTAGATTACAGAATGCAAAATGATTGCATATATTTCTTGGAAATACTCAATTTTCCTTCTAAAAATCTCTATGCTACTTTAAGTTTTTAATATTTTTTGAAAATTATGACATATTTACCTTGTGGGGGTGGGGACAAGCGACCCCAGGTTTTATTAGCAGCAGAGAGGTAAGTATCAAACAAATGAGCTTGGATGACTTTATAGTAAAGTCTTTTTTTCACAGGTCTTTTACCCAGAATGACAGTCTGTGTTCCCTATTACCCCTTTACACAATATTCAGTTGTTATGATATTGTATATATGCATTAACAAATAAAGGAATGCACCCACAACAATTATGTTCCTCTTCTGCTTGATTTAGTTGTCAGCATGCATTCATGGCTTGGTAAAGTATCTCCTTCACTACCTTGTCAGGCAGAGCTTTTTCTCCCCATAATGTCAACTTAGTAGAGCAGGCAGGCCAGGTGAGCTTGGCTCACTTTCAGGTTTTGTCTGTCTCTTTATCTGAAATTTTTAAAAGGGGACGTCAGAAGAGGTAATTGCCATAAATTACACACTGTCTGTTGTAAATTGTGATGAGAACATAATTGAAAATTGAGCTGAGAGGCACTTCCTGGATTCAAGCTGTACGAGAGCCAGAGGACAGCCTTAGCAATTTGTGGTGGGCCTGCAAAGTTGTTTTTTCTACCCCTCTCTCCAAAAGTGTAATTGATTCCGGTGCTGTACGATTACACTCCTGTGTCAAGGGTTGGCCTGAGGTTCCTGAAGAGGGTTATGGAGATGATTCTGTGGGGCTTACACAAATAATTGACTTGTTTCATGTGAGTAGCGTGTGAGGGGAATATCATCTTTTTCTGACAGGAGGAGTGGAGCTTGACTGCTTGTGCAGAGATGTCACTGTTCAGAAAGGGACATTGTTCAAGGTTCTCGGGCATTGTGTGTGTTTGTTTGAGCCCTGCTATATCTGTGCCTCTCTCAGGCATTGCTGGGGTGGAGGTAAGTATTAGCCTTGGGAGAGGAGGAAGAGTTAATTTTACTCCAACTTCCACCCACTTTTTCCTCCTCTTTGCCACTATTAAATAAAAATGTAAAATGGTAATAAATCAACTTAATAAGTATTGTTATTCATAGCAGACTTCTACCTAGAAGAGTTAAGTGACTGAAATGGTACAGTCCCTCCCAGGACAGGACTAAGAGTTGAAATATCCTTGGGCCACAAAACCCTGCTGATGCTGGCCCAGTTCAACATCCTTTCCATGCAGTCCAGGGTTACACTGGCTAGCAAGAGAAAAGCCTGTGGATCTGAAGGCTGTGTTAAGAGGTGTTCAGTGTAGCAACGTTGGCAGAGCTCTGATCCATCCAGAATTCACTAGGAAACTCAACTGCTTTGTTCCTTATTTTCTGAACAAATCCTAGCCCAGGTCCAAGTGATGAGTTTGAAGCTTTCACCCCATTTCATGGCAACACATCAGTCTCACATAAATTTGGACTTTTAAGTCTATTTGCGTTCTGTTACTTCTGTGCATATATGCAATATCACCCCAGAACAACTAAATCTGTGAAAACCAAAACATCCTCCTATGAGGGAACATTAACTGTCATATTGCACAAAAGACCTGTATTAAAATGGATTGGCTACAGTCTCTCAACAGCTGGAATTACGCAAAGCTGAGAGTACTTCTTTCATACTCATGGCTCGTGTAAAAATCAATGTGTGTATGTCTGGGCACATACACATGCATATTTGCTTATAGCCAGTGGCTTTCAGCCTCTAGCTCTAAGGAGATTTAAATAAACATTTTCATTGCCATGGGGAAATAGCTGTTAAGCCTCTGTATCCAATTCATGTTTTGAGTACTTCTCACCCCATTGGAACATTTATACTGCTACACCAGCCTTTTGTAGGTATAACTTTGATGGTATTTCCTAAGAGAGATGACCTTTTTCCAAAAGCCTCAGTAACTCCTGGATACAGAACAAGCAGTAACAAAGCAGGCATCCATGTCCAGCATCCTTGGCACCACACCCCTGGGATGATCTTTACCTTACGGAATTCCCCTGGAAACTGTCTTGGGAGAAGACTGAAGAAGGAAGTAGGATCTCAGCATGAGGACATAGGGTTTTGGACATGTACATTTCCATTCTTTCTCCTTTTCCCTGCAGAACTGGAATTTGAAAGACCTAATGTCTCACAGTAAACCAGGAACACCAGGGAATTTGGATATTAGGCCTTTATGTAAATAATGTAATGAGCTAATTTGCATGTTTAGGAACAGTTTATTTCAAGCATTCCATTCAATGGCAAAGGTCAGTTTATGATGGAAAAAGGCCAGTCCTACTCAGGCTCCTTCCTTAAACTCAGACAACAGTGTTCTGATGGGCTAGCCTAGGAGTGAGTGCCATGAGTTAGAGAAGATTAAAGCACTTTAGGTAGCTGTAGTCCCTGGTGGTTCTCAAGCTCTCTGGCTATTCCAAGGATGCAAGAAGGAGTTGCTCATATGTTCCATTACAGTCTTGAAAACATTTTCTTGGCTGAAAAGAACTAGGGGTGTATTTGTGGGAGAGTTGGAGAACTGAATAGGTGAAGAACAGAAAGCAATTTTCATGGCAAATCTATTTGTTTTTTTAAAACCTGGAATTTGAGTCTGACCTTTATACCCATATCTGAAATTAACAAAAGGTACCTGGCACAGCTGGTGCCACTATTCAGTGACTGTTACAAGGAGGGCATGGCCTTGGGCAGCAATGATATGAGTGGAGTTCCATGCTTGTTAGACCTAGTGATACCAGGATCCTGTCCATTTGATGGTTGTTTGCAGTTGCTGGATTTTGTCTTGAGTGGAAACATAGCCCTTCAGGAGAAGTACTGACATATTGGCACAGGGCTTAGTCCTTGGAAATTTGTCAAGATGCCACTGAGGCAAATCTTTGGGTCTCCAAGTGCATCACTGGGTTTTTTGTTCCTTTTCTTCAGGCACTTTGATGAAGGACAAAAATCTTCTAAGTGATGGCAGGGGATATAGAAGGTGTTTCTTCACAAATGAGAAGAATGTTTGCCAATGTTGGAATGCCAAGTAACTTACACTTTGCAATACAGAGGTTTCAAAACAAGCTAAACACATACAATGATGAAAAAAGGGGGGGGGGGGAAGTGAAAGTAAAAGGGGGCATTGCAGTTCCCCCTCTGTTCAGTTATAAATACAGTGATAAAACTGTTTTGCAGAGACAGGGTCAGGAAATAAATTGAAAAACACAACATGCAAGATGAATCACCAAACTAGCTTGGAGAAGTACATTACAATTCATGGTGTTGGGGAGATACTGTAATAGGATCACTGGTTTTAATGTCTGGGTTCTTGAATACTGGAGAGAGCAGAAAAAGGCTACCAAACTGTCCCACGTGTCAGGATACAGTCTGTTTAGTTTATTGGGATCGAGATCAAGAACATTAAGATGCCATTGGATACGTAGTCACCTTTTTGGAGAGAGAACACTGGGTATTAGAGCTAGACTGAAAGAACATCTCTGAACTGGAGTGCAACAATTTAAGAGCCTTGACAATATGCCGGTCACACAAAAAGTGTCTCAAGATAGAACAGAAACATTATTAATTAGTAATAGTCCTGCATTAAGTGGTCCTGATTTTTGACAGAGGACAAGCAGTTACACGTCACTTGGATCACTCTGTCACCATTCTCTGTCACTACATTTCCTTATAAGACTCTGAGAGCCATTTTACTATTTGCCTGTTCTTGTGGCATATGGGGTTCACCTTCTTGCCCCTTCTAATTCAGAGCATGGAAATTGTTCTCATTTATTCAAGGAGTTTTCCTCTTTAATGATGGGAAAAGTAGTAATGGGTTACAGGTGAAAATAAGCACACAATTATCGCAGTCAGACTCATGGTGTTTGTTGGTACTTACTACTCCTTAATCGGTTGCAATTAACACTAGATGAGTGTTTACTCTCAATTCTCTTAATACTCATGTAATTGACCACAATAACAAATTTACATCTATATATGTGCTGAGGTTTTTTGCTTTCCAGAAGCGCCCTGAGACTTAAAGTGTTGGGCAGATATTTTGAATAAGAAAGCATGAAGTAAAATTCAATAACTTCAGTATAGGAAGAAGATAGGCATTTAAAAGTAATTGTGTTTGGTGTGTAAACACTTTGAGAGTTAAATATCTAAGGCCTCAGGCAGAAATTAAGCCTGAAAGCTACAAATGTCGTAGAGTAGAATATTTGTTAATAGCAGATACTTCCACTGGATTCCTGCTTTTTACCAAATGTTGTATGAACTTTGGACAGGTGAACAAATCTTTGTGTCTGTTTCCTTTCTGTAAAAAATAAATAATAAAATAATGGGGGAATAATGTATTATTTGGTTTCACATGAAAAGACAAGTATACTGAATATAGAAAGTTGAGATGCTGTAGTGATGGGGCCACAGTAGTAATGAAGATAGGTTGTATGGGATGAAAAGATGGATTAAAGATACAGACATGGCAGTCAGTATCTGCTATATATGCTATACCAGTTTAAATGTACTGATTTATTTGCAATGTTGCTCTTTGAGTTAAGTGACTAGAAAAAAATAATCTTATGTTTTCTAAGTATGACTGTAAAGAGAGAACCTGGGAAGAAGATTAAAAAGAAGGTAAAAGCTTATGGTTTTCTTCATAACAATGAGCAAGTCTTCAGCATGTTTGCCTTCTTTTCTCTCTATATGTTAAGGGTCAATAGTAATGTATTGCTTCTTAGAGGATTCACTAGTACCTGGGAAGTGCTTCTGGGGCTGTGAAATCTAGATGCTGTATGTCATATCTACCATAACAGTATGAGAGTGGTTGGTGCTGGGGACCTGAAATCCACACTGGTTTTGGTAATCTTAGTTCTAAACTGCCTCCAGCCTGATTCCAGGGCCATAAAGCAGTGTGATAAATAGGCATAAGTAATCATGGACCACCTTTTCCAGTTCAGTTTTGTAGGAAAGAGGTTCAGTTTGTGCACTAAGATCAGTGTGGTGGGAACTAAATGGGGTCATCAGGAGTTTTCCTTCAAAGGCACACTCTTGACCTTAAATGCTAATGTAGACACTGTCACAGAAGTATTTAAGCTGGAAAGAGTTGATAATACAGTCACAGTCAAGGTACTCTTGCCAACCTTTTTTTTTCAATATAAACACTGAAAACAGTATCTTTAGTCATGTTACAATAGCACCAAGAAGTGCCTAAGAAGTATGAGACCACTTTGTGCTGGACACTAAAAGTATCTATGAAGTGCCTGCCCCAAAGGCTTTCCAGTAAGCTGGAGAAGCTGAAGAGGCAGATTTAATGGAACAATATAAGGATTTACAATTTCCAGCCTTTAAGATGACATTCCCTGAGGCTTTGGTAGTTTTAGTTCAGGTCAGTGCTGGTGAGTTTAAATGAAACATGAATGAAAGTTCAGCAGCAGAGCTCTCTTAGCTTCTTGTCTTGTGGACTAGCTATAACACTGCAGTGAACAAATTTTCTCTGTGCTCTAGACTTTGTCTTAGTCCCTGGCTTTTTATACCTATAAATATATGCATTAAAATGGTGTGCATCAATGTTTTTTAATACTTGGCATGACCATTAGGAAGTAATGGATGTATTTTGAGTCTTGTCACTTTGTGTGTGTGTGTAAACACCTACACCACCATCTGCACACACTACAGCAGCTTTAAAGAAAAAGGTTTCAGCAAAGCAAACAGCAGCAATTCAAAGGGGAAGTAGCAAACAAACGCTACCCCTAAGAACTGCCGAGTGTGACGCTGTTGGTTTAAGTGCTGCATGGGAGGCCCAGGGGGCAGAAGCAACTCCTTTTTGAGCCCAGTGTTCGCAGGGGAGACCAGCGACTGCCGAGGTTCAGGTGAAAGCTGCAAATTTTGTTATCTGAAGAGGATGCTTAAGCTTTGCTTGATCCTCCCGTGTAAAAATTGTTCTTGATAATTTAAAAAAGGACCGTTCCACAATTCTGCAAATATGGCCCGGTTCTTAAAACATGGGAGAGCACCTGCAAGTTCAGTTCTGCAGAAAATCAGACCTTGTGTCCTCCAGAAACAGCTGGTTTGAAAGGATTGGAGTATCTATGCAGAGAAAGGCAATGGTCACCATGTACCTGAAGCGGAAAAAAAGGCTCCTTAAATGCTGATGTTTAGACTGCAGGTTTTTTAGTACCAGTTTGGTTTTTTTTCTCTGTGCACACTGAGGAACTCTAACCCAAATAATCCTGCTGTCATTACTTAATCTGCCATTTTCCTGGTTAAGGTATTTGATGTTTTCATAATTTGTGATCACCAAAAGCATTGCTGTTGGGTGAGGACTGATAGACATAGTCCTGCAGAACATCTGCAGTACAGGGCTGTTCTGCCTGTACACAAGGTATCAGATTTTTCCGTTTCCTTTTGACATTATTTTTAATGTATTTGTAACCAAAAGCACAAGCAGATTCACAACATTCCCTAATTACCCCACTCTTTAAAATCAACAGTGTAATAAAAACAGCTGAATCTTTTATATTCTGTACCAACAAAAAACCAAATATAGATCTAGTTTTCAAATTAGTAAACTTTACAGTTTTAATAGGCTTTTTGGTACTTATTCATGAAAGCTACTTGCTCCATGCAGGCTGGAGTGTATTCTGTGGCTCTCTGTAATTTCTCAAAGTACACATTAGTAGAAAATAGTAGGAAAAGGCTGCCAGAAGACCTTTTGTGTTTTTGCACATATTGCCTTGTTTCTCATAAGAAGGGTTCCCCCCACACTTATTTTTTGAATGCACCCTTTTTATTTTTAAAGGAAATGTATTCTTGGTTTGTTTTGTTTAAGAAATTAAATGGTATACATTGTTTCTGGCTACATACGTTTGCTAGATTTAAAAAGCACTTCAGGAGCTACTAAAAACTGTCAGGAACACACTGATAGGGAAAAGAGGGAGTTTGGGCTTCCAGGTAACTTGTATGAATGATTTTTTTTGAACTTATGTCTTTTTTTGTTATTCCTTTAATTGTTCAGTCCTGTATGTGTGCCTGCCTTTGTTCATGCAGAATTCTGTTGGAGATCTGGGACTGTAGGAAATAAGTGCAGATTTCTCTTAGCCCATGGTTTAGGGACAGGACAGGCTACTGTGTGTGACTACCCCACAACCAAGAATACACTCTGGTCAGGCCTTCTGGCTGCAGGCCTTATCTTCTTCATGACTGCCAAGTCCAAGTGCTGAAATGTTCTTTAGTGGGACTCTGATCTCTGATGCCTTAAAACAATATATAGATTTTTTTAGGGCCTCTCTCCTTTTACACTGATAGTAGTCTGTAGGAACCTCTGGATTTTCAAGCCTCTCCTGGAAAACTGAATAACTAGACCTTTCAAAATGAAAACTGAAAGTGTTTTTTTCACTAGTTGTGGCTGCAAGAGAATGTCAACCGTTCAGAAACTGCACTAAAATGGAATGTTTTACTGAAACTTAGCAGCTTAGATCAGGGCTTTTTATGAACAAATTTTCATTTGGGGTTGAGTTATTATGGAAAAATAATAATAAAGAGAGAAAATGTCCCAAGGTATAACTGTCTGGGTTTCTTGTCTCCCATGCTAAGCAGTTCTCGTTCACCCAATGGCAGTGGTGTTCTTTTTTTTGATTTTGCAAGCCATGAGCTTTACATTTAGCTGTCTTCAGGGGATTAGCCCTGCAGCTTTCACAGTTGCTTGCAGATGGCTACACTCAGAAGTGATGTCCCTGGAATGATGTGCAGAAGGGATGTGGGTTCATCCAGTGGTCTGATCCTGCAGGAGAGGCATAAGGGCTACTGGCAGTGTAACCTCTCAGCTTCACTAATTCTGAATTTAAAACCAGTAGTTCAATGTGGGTGCACATTTCTAGCATGGGAAGCAAATTCACATGACAACTTTCAGGCACATTTGAAGAAGCAGATAAAGGAGAAGACATTCTCCAGTATTTTTCCATAGAATGACTAGGGATTTAATTTCAAAATGCATTAAAATTATTTATTAAAATGAAATTCAAGAAATATTGGTAAAACAATGAACAATAATCCCCTTCCTCTCCCCATATTTCTGTTGCTTAGGATACCATTAAAAAGCAGTAATTAAAGCCAATTGTAAATACTTTTATAACAGAAATATTTTCTTACATGGATGTTTCCTTGCATTTGAACTGTATTGATTGAACTAGAACTTTCTGGGATTTTTTCTTTCCCCACCCCCCACCCTTCAGCAGAAAGACAACTTTTGTCCTAAGAGACCTCTCTGGCCACCTGCTTCCTGATTTATTCTTGCTTGGATACAACTTTCACTGCAGGAAAAAGGTAGGAAATATTTTTTCTTAAACAGCAGGTTGCCATTGTGAAGTGTTGCAAGGATAAACCAGAAACTTGATGTGATTTTTGAATTAATAATCCCCAAGCTATGCTGTTAAAGATAGGGATAAGTTTACTTTTTTCTTCCTTTTATATATGTATATATATATATATATATATTTTTTTTTTTAAATTTGACCTTTAAATAGGATGGAATTATCCTTAGTCTTACCCTTTAAAAGAAAATTATTTCTAATATGGTGAAACTAATACTACATTAGATACTTATTTTTATATACACTATGGGAAATGTAGTCAATGTTTGGTGTTACTCACTTTGTAACAATTTAAATATATATATATTTTTTTTTTAAATTTGACCTTTAAATGGCATGGAATTATCCTTAGTCTTAACCTTTAAAAGAAAATTATTTCTAATATGGTGAAACTAATACTACATTAGATACTTATTTTTATATACACTATGGGAAATGTAGTCAATGTTTGGTGTTACTCACTTTGTAACAATTTAAAGAGAAGTAGTAATGTTCTTACAATGCTTACTGGCTGTAGCAGCAAGAGTAGTATTAAAAAACTTGCACAATGCAGAAAATTATTAAAGTGCATCAGTATCTATTTAAAATCACCTTCATGATTTTCAGAGTATGAGGACAGGAGCTTTTACACTGTGATGTGATTATTCAAACTGCTGTGACCATAATCCTGTGAACGTGTCACTGACCTTTTAACCTTGATAAAATCAATAATAGTCCTTCTTAGCTTCACATCTTCTGTTGTTGTTGAGTTTATATGTGCTAGAATACAATGTGCAGAGTAAGTCCACAAAAATACGATAGTTTTTTTATCAAAATGCATTTTGAGTGTTAACATCATCTGTCTGTGTGCTTGCAATCTAAGAGTGAAGTACATAATGCTGAAAAGATGTAGGCCTGTGCTTTGCAGTAAGTTTCTTCTTTAACATCTAAAAACAACTGCCTCTGATGGAGGTGTTTGAATTTCTTCAAAAGGTTTATAGTTCTCTGCTTCACTTATGTTTCTCCTTCTTCCTTTATCTTACTTTTTTTTTCACAATGTTTTCTTGTGTATAAAGGCTTTGCAAACAAACCCAAAATCAGTACAGGGAATCAAAATCTACCTGGTAAATACTTCTTTTTCTTAAAATAAAAGCATACTTTTGATCATTTAAATAACAACGGCTTCATCTGTGTAACCTTGCAAAGACTTGCGTGGATGCTTAATTTCATTCCCACATTCAGCCCATGGGAATCCTTCCAACTACTGATTCGTACAGAGTAGGACACTGGCTAACAGGAGAGAGGTTATGTGATTTAAGATTGGGGTATGGATGCTGGGTTTTTGATATCAGAGATGGCTTTGTCTGTCATGTTGTCAATTGTGTCTGTGTGGCACTTGTGCCGTTTAGCAGTGGTGAAAGTCTGTGGAATGAATAGGAAACAGCTGAGATTTAATTTATATATTGGGACTTCTGAACATTTCTCTCTTGCTCAGTTTTATAATCTGAGTTCACAGCTGAACAGAATGACATGATAGGGAAAATTCAGATATTTTGTTTAAAGGGGAAAAAAAAAAGAAAAAACAGCAATAAAGCACTGAGAGGAGAGAAAATGTCTTTATGAATGCAATAGACATAAAAGAAAGTGAAGGAAAGTTAAAAATTACCATAGGGCAGGCAGGACACCTGCTAAAGAACCTTCTGCTGCCTCTCACAGCTGGAAAGAAAAATGAAAGAGATGCAAACAACTGTTCTGGAAGCATGAAATCAGCCTTTTGTCTTTTCACCCCTCCCTTTCTGAGCAGTTACAGTATGCAAAATTTAGGGGAATCTCAAAGTATGCAGAGGAGAAAAATTCAGCAGGCTCTGCATATAAAAAGCTGAGCCATGGAAGTGTGCCTCTTTGAAAACAGGAGCATGTTTGGGAGCTTCCCGGTGCATTGAAGAAAGTGGTAATTAATGCATAGTGAATGACTTCAAATGAAGGTTGAATAGGGGCATAACAATGGGAAGTATTTTTTTTTTTTTTTCTTTTTTTTTAGGTTAAAGTGTTGAAAAAGGAAAGCTGTTAAAAGATGGCTACTGTGAAGCTACAACTTCAATCCTTGTCTTCTCTGACTTTCCTCTATAGACTGTGGTGGGTTTTGTTTTGTATGGGTCTCCAAATACAATGAAGTTAATTTGCACCAATTTCATTTTGTGTATGCTTTGGGATTTTTTTTATGTTTTTTTTTTTTTTCCTCTTTTTTGGCAGGGCTTGGTTCTTTGATGGTGCTTTTGAGCAAATGGTTTGCCCAAAGTTCAGATTATGTTAGCGCCATCCTCTTTTTCATTTATAACATCAAGGGGATTACAGAGAATAACTTTGTTGCCCAACATCAAGGCTGTATCTTCAGGCTACTAGAAAGGTGGTTCGCAGAAAGTGTGTCTTCTAATATTTTAGAACCTCCACAGGCTTCAGATAAAACAAGTATTAAATACAAAAAGCTCACAAGGATCCTGAGGAAGGTTAAACTCACACAACCTTCTTTATGTTGAACACCTGAAATGTATTTTTTAGATTGTTGGACTGTTATCATAGTGAAGACAGCAGTGAAGTCTTATATAACTGAAGACAGAATAAAAACAGCACCTTTAATGGCAATTTTTAATGGAATGTGAGCTAAATATAATCTACTTTTGCCATTGAAAAGGGAATTTGGAGAGTCAGCAAGTAATTTTGGAGGGGTCTTGAGGGTTGAATCTTTTATTGGATCATAAGCTAGTAGACCTGCAGTTGTGCTGTGCTTGATCCAAGGCTGGAATTTATGAGACTTGAGGACAGGAGAATTGAGATGTTTTGGGGAAATGAAATAGGGAAGCTACTGTGCTCAAAATCATTTCAAATAAGTTCATTTTGTTGGTAGTTCTTAACAGAAGTTCTGGCCTGAAGTTTATTAGACTCAGCACCTCAATCCTTCATCACATAAATCTTAATTATATCTAAGGAAGGTATGAAATTAAAAACAATCTACACTACTCCTAAAGTACATTTTGTTCTCCATTTTTTTTCCAGAGATAGGCAAAGAAAACATAGTGTTCACTGCATACAATCTAGCTGAGTGCATGCCCTTCTCCCCAGAACATCCCATTAGTACAGTTGTGAAAGGGAGAGGGCTCATGCTGGCTAGACTATGAGAATTGGATTGAAAAGTTATCTGCTTTTGCTGCTTCCATAGAGCAGTTGTCTGTCCTGGCCAAGGCACATGTCTTCTCCCAGTACTTACCTCCAGCAGGGGTGTTGTTGCCTTTCACTCTTAATGTTTGTAAATGGACTGTGAATTCTGAGTTTCTGGAAGAGTGCCCTAAATTACTGTTTTCAATATTATTATAAGAATGGTGTTTATTTAGATGAATTTTTGTACTGTTCCCCTTGGGTATACATGTAAACCAGACTTTCTGACACCCAAAAGATACTTACCACTTCTGCTACTTTTGCTGAATTAATATGCTAATGTTGAGTATTAGTTATCTATGGGCAATTAGATGTATCTTCAGAACTGCATGGAATTACATGCTGTATGTGTTAGTATGAATGTGAAATATGGACAGTTTTCTTCAAAAAGAAAATCTCTAACTTAAATACCTCCATTTTTTTTGGCAACAGGTGTTTGAGATTCATCGTGGATAAAGTTTCTAAGTTAATCTAGAACCTTTTGCTTGATCTGTGGAATACTGTTCAGTTTAGGCTGAGGTCCTGACTCTGAACATCCCTGCTTACCTTTCCTGGCTTGCACTCTCAGGAAGCCCTCAGCAGCTTGCCCACACAACACAAAAACGCTAATGGTTCAAAAATCCATTGTCACAGTCAGTCCTAGAGCAGGGCACAGTATCCAGGAGTCTGTGAGAGCTGCAGGGGAAAGGCTGGAACCTGACTCTCTCATCATACCTGAGACTTAGCACATTGTCACAGGTGTCTGTTGGTCCCTCAGAGAGACCAGCTGTGTGGAATGAAACTTGGGTTGGTATTTTCAGCTCTCCTGTGCCTTTTTGATAAGTATTCTTGTTGAAATAGAGGTAAACCAAAGCAGTGGTGTTTTGTTTTTTTTTTTTTTGTGGAAGAACAGGTGGGAGGAGACTGATGCTCCATCTTACATGATGAAAGGGTGGTTTGTGCTCCTGCATGTATCATCCCATGCAGTGTTTCAACATCTTCTAGTCCTGGTAATCACCTGTAAGACTTGGATTTTGTGCAATGACAATGGCTTTGGGTATGTTATACACAAAGAACAGGATGCTTAATATGTTTAAATGTCTTTTATTTACAAAGCTGTAATGTAAAAACTGATGTAATCTAAAAGAAGACAATAAGATGCAGTTATTTAGGTTGCCAAGTCCAACAGTCAGAAGATGAGGGGCACGGGGTACAGTGCTGGACACTGTTGAATTGGTCCCCTGTTGAGTCTTGAGCTAACTCCAGTGATGTGATTCTGTACAAAATTTGTTCCTCTCCCTTATTGGGTGCTAATGATGGATGTAGCAGAAGCAACTTGAGTCATGAACAGGTACCTGTAAGCTTAGAACTTTCTAAGTGGAAAAGCAAATAATGTTAGCCTGCTTTTCTAGGCTTGTGCAAGTGTGCATGCTACACGTACTCTTCTATATGGAAAAAAAAAAAAAAAAAAGGCAGTGACAGAAAATGTCAGGAAAAGATGTAATGTAAGAACTCCCTCTGCTGTAAAAACTCCCAGCATATAAAATGTGCTGGAGCACTAGCCATTGTGACCCAGATAAAAAATGTTTCCTGTGAATTAGAAGGATACAGAGTTGGATTAACTGGATGACATTTCCCCATCTGGTTTTATTTATTGTTGCCCTTTCCGTTCACTGTAATTAGTGCATAGAAGTGACAATAGGCATAACTGCACTCTGAGCTACAAGGATGTACCAACATTTTGAGCACTTTCCATTATTTTTTTCCAGTGACACTTTGAAAACTCCTAGCATCTTAACTCTGCTGAAACCTATTATTTCTGTGAACTGAAGAGGCAATTTAAGGCACCTTTTCTGTTTGCAAACAATTTTCAAATACAACTTCACACTTTCTGAACTTTCCCCAAGGGCCTCATAAAATCAATAATTGTCCATTTTCCTCTAAGTGACTTGAAAAATTGAAGGTCTTAGGATTCAAAATTCAGATCTGGATTTCAGGATGCTCCCTATCAACACTGCTGCTCAAAGGTGCTTAAAACCAGAATATATCTTCTCATGGAGAAAGGAGCAGTTTGGAAAATAACCCATCCTGAGGTCCACAGAGCCCAGCTTCCCTTTGGACCTTTCTCCAGCTTGAATTTAGACTGACTGTTGCTGAATATCTCAAATACTAGAGGTGAAGAAAGAGTACACTCTTTATCAGTGATTCAAGCTTGGCATTACCATGATTTAAGTTTTATTATAAAGGTGGGCCATGGACAGGGTATTACCACGTATAAATGTGTTTACAGACAATCCAACTTTAGCCTGTCCTCATGTAATCAGCAGGGATCTGTGGCAGCTTGGCAGTAAATCAGATAGTTCAGGTGGTAAAAGGGTGATGCAGACACTAAACTGGTGGCCATGCTAGCACCAGGTAGGCAGCACTAACTAGTGGTACTAGTGATGTTCTGAGGACATACAAAAATACCTCCAGAGCAACTCCAAGCCTGATCCTATTTATCCATGAGAAAAGATCACATAAGGAAAACCACTAAAACCTGGAACAAACTTAGTATACAGCAAAAAGGGGAAGCGTGTGATATTATCTCCCCAAAGACATAAGAGCATGAGAAGTGTGGCTGAAAATTGAGGGTTCTTGAAAAGTAAAGGTACATTAGATAGTCCAAAATCCATGACTCTACAGCCAAGAAAAAAGCCTAAAAGCCTTTTCTGGCTCACCATTGAAGTGAAAGCGGAGATTAGAAATAAAAAAAAGCAATTTATAATGAAAAGGAAAGGGACACTAAGAGCAATTGATATAGTTCAGAAGTTATGAAGTGTAGAAAGTTGATAACAGCCACTAAAGCATCCAGGATAAAGCTGTGTGAAAGGACAATAAGACAGTTAAAATGTTGGGGGGGTTTATTTTATTTTATGGTGAGCAACACAGTGGCATAGCTCTGTTACTTGACAGAGATAAGAAAAACATCTGTTGTTTGGTACACACAAAAGCAGTGAATTTGTATTCTTTGTTCAGCAGAAAAAAAAAACCCCTCAAACAGGATGTGCTTATATACTGGAATCCTGATGAAGTTCCAGAGTCAGGTAGAGTCTTAATGTTTTGCCAGTGCTCAGGATTAGAGATGTAAAAGTAAGATGATGCATCCATTATCCATCCTGTGCAAAATAATGGAAGATGGATGATATAACTAATAGGTTGTATTGTTCTATTTCTTTCTGAAGACAGAGCAAAAGTGATTAGGTTTCACTTCTGGTGTCTCTTTGTCATTAAAGCTGTTTTTCTGTTCTGTCCAAACTGTGAATCCTTCACTGTGGTCAGGCAGCACGAGCATTTAAATGTATGTTCTAACTCAATGTGATAGGAAGGGAAATATACATTTTATAAAAAGGCATATAATGAATAGAAGTTGATTTTTACCCTAGGTACTGAATGTTTCTTGGGTTGATCATAGCCCTGTACTTACAGTTCAGGGTTCTGCATCCATAAAAGATACTGAAAACTGGATAAAGGATAAAACTGGATTAAAGTTTAAGGCTGTGACTACCCTAAAGACCTCAATCAGTAAAGTAGAAGGAGAGCCAATTAGATTTTTAAAAATTATAATTGTATTTGATTTCAGGGTTGATAATTCCCTTACAAAGTTAACTGTATGAAATGTAATGGAAAGTTGCTCTTGGAGGCTATTCCTTGCTATTATTTTATCACTGGTATGTGATATTTTCTATACTGTGCTAAAATCACATGACTCTGGCTCATGACAAATAATGCTCATCCAACGGGTTCCCAGTCACTGGTCTGGAGATGGCACAGGCTGGAACCATGTCCAATAAGCAGTTTGGACATGGCCCTCCTGTTTTAAACAGCAAGATAATTAATAGTGTAGATGTGGGCTGCTTTTTCTCACTTGGCTTCGGTGTTAAAGAATTTGCTAACTCAGACATAACCAGTGGTCTAAGGTTTCCTTTAAGCCTCAAGCTTTAGGAAATAGAAGTGATCAAATGATGTGTCCTGGTTGGTGTGCTCTGATCCTACCAGCTGTGCTCCTCTGAAGAAAGGGGATGAAATGATTAAGATCTGATTTATACTCTATCACAGAACTGCTCTAGCTGTCAGACTAGCCGTGTCAAGGCAGTAGGATTTGTCCACAAGTGAACTGTAGTTCATTTTTCTATTAGACATATTGGTGCAAACTGTTCTACAGCTCAGGGTGCATTTGTCTGATTTCTTTACTGTCTCTTTGGTACAGGGCTGTGCTATCTTTTGGTTTCTGATTTATTCTTATGCAGGAGGCATAATGCAATGAAATGTATTGCCGTGAAGTCAGTCCAATAGAAAAGCAGCCATATGCAGTTTTATCTAGAACATGCAGATTAGACAAAGATTACACAAAGAAATATAAAGGAAAGTTGTGATGTGGCCAAAGGCAAATGCTTCTACCTGGGCTGCAGTATTCCTGCTCACTTGCCATGTCACAGGAGTCTTCTAATGCTTTACAATTATGAAGTATCCACATGAGTCTTGGAAACAGCTTTCAAGTACTTTTGCAGTCTATATAATATGGCTGAGGCACAGAACTGTTTGCCTTTTAGAGCTCGTTGCCCAATATAAGGAAGATGATGGCTAGAAAAAGATTGGGGACCTCTGGATGTCTTAGGATGAGTATAACTCTGTCTGCAACCAAATCTCAAAGTGAGGGATATTGTTTTAGCAGGGATATGTAAGAACAGTCTGAACAAAACACATGATCTTCACTATACGTAGCCTGCAGGGAGCTGTCCCAGAATGGCTAATGTATTCATCCAAGTAATCCAAGAAGAAGATCTCTTTCTTGTCTTCATTTTTCATAATATTATTGTGACTTTCCAAAAGCCTATAAGAAAGCCTGAAGTTTAGTGGAGACAGAGGAAAGACAGTGCAAGGAAATTTCCACACCCAAGGGTTCCCTTCAACTCTACAAGCAAGACTTCAAGTAAGAGTTTTTGGTGGGCAGTTGTGATATTTTTCTCAGCTAGGTTAAAACTTATACTCAGAGACCTTTGTCCACATTTTTAGTATGAAATTATTAAACTGTGAATCTCAGAAAACTGTTTTTTCTGCCTTTGTGAGATTTCAAGCAGCATCATTTCTGATCTCTCTCACAACTGTCCGTGAGACCAAGCTGGGATTTGGCATTTCCCAGGCCTGAATGGAAATTCAAGTGGAATGAAAGGGATTAGTGAAGTACAAATATTTAATATTAAGAAGTACAGATATACTATTAGCTCTAGAAATGTGAAAGTGAGAGAACATCTCTACAGGAAATAAGCCATACTTTACCTATCCTTTTTAGCAATGGGATGAAATGCAGACTGATTGTTAGCAGGAATACCTGTCAGGACATACAGTAGGTCATTGGATACCTAATGAGTACTTTAACAAGTGTGTCAACTGGCCTCAAGTGATCAAGTGTCCCGGGATGCCCACATCCTTGGATGCAGTAATTTGTTTGGTGTGGTGCTAGAGGTTGGAATTTGTGAGAGAAATAAGCAGTCGTCCAAAGTATCTTTCATATATTTGCCAAAAAATTAACCATCCAAACACAATGAATGCTGGCTCAGACAGATTAGGAAAATTACCCATCTAGAAGTGATGTTTTATCCAAGGGCAGAAGTGAGTGATACCAACTGGTGTGATAAATACTTTTTGTTTGTTTGTTTGTTTAGCTGATTTTCTTGAGAGTTTGCCCTTCAGTCTCTGCTCTAACACACAGTTCTGTTGAGCTGACTGACTAAGTATGCTCCTTGTTTTTTGCCATGTACTTCAAGTTAGCATTTTGACTAGTTAACTTTTGAACAGCTGAAAATAATAAAAAAAAAACTTTTACCAGTCATTTTCATTCCATGATGGTGACTTTGTGTTGTCCTTGTTTTTCAGTCTCTTTTGATACCTTTGAAAGTTTTAGTCATAGATTTGGAACTAAATTCAGCCCTGATGTAAAACAGCACAGTTTTTCTAAAGCTTTTACTAGGTTCTGCTTTGATCCTGGAAGACTCGCTTTTAAAAGGTGGGTATGACACAGTTTCTCCTCTGTACAGAGAGGATTTTTTTTCACCCCTGATGCTTATCATAGCATCAAGGCAAGCACAAAATTGCCCTGGGAAGGTATTTCAATAATAAAAAGTTTTTCTTTTGTAAAATCATCACAACTAATATTTTACTTGACTTTAGCTTCCAGAAAATTCATTGGGAGGAAACTTGCTCTGTGTTTTGGACAATTCTGTCAGATATAGGGAATTCTCGTATTAAAGGCACTGGACTGATGATGAACTCAAGTGAGATGTCTGCATAATATCATTAACTCTTCTCAAGGGCTCAACTAGTAATAGTTTGAAAAGTGGCAGAAGTTTGCCTCAATCAGTATTTCAGAACTGACCATCCCAACAAAAGGAACAAAATAATGCAGATCTATTGACTGGTCCTTTCTTGTTACTCTAACTTGTTAAACTGGTGCAGCATCCTGAAGTAGATAAGGGTAGTATCTCTGTCCTCCATACAAATAAGACCCGAGCATAGATGCAAGAATCCTGTTCCAGAGGGATTCCATGAGAAAGTGACTGGCTACAACTCACAGCTTTTAAGATGCTGGAAGAGAGTTGTTGGAGGAAGCTGCATGAATGTAAGGATTGTTAATATATAGTTTAGATCTTGGGTCACTTGAAAATGCTTAACCCTTTGTCTCAGAAACTTAGCATGAAGAAGATAGTTTGTGAAATTAATTGCTCCACTTGTTAATTGGATTACCTCCAAATCTGCATGTTATTCAGCAAAGACAGCCAGACGTGGAATGACAAACCAATTTATGAGGAGAAAGGTATTTGGAAGGACTGCTTTCAGTCAAAATACCCCTTTAATGAAATGCCATGGGGAGCAGTTGGTTAAGAGAACAAAGTCAGGTTTGTGGCAGGGCTGTCAGTAATTTGAGAGGCTGCGCATCTCTGGAGCAGAATCTTGCAGGAAGGGTAATTGCAGCAAGTGTCAATCTTAAATATCAAAAAAAGACATTGTGACCAAATGCTAGTATCATGTTCTGTGAGGTATCACAGTTCAAGAAATAGCCCTGAAGCATTATGGTGTGTCAGTTATTTGGACCCTTTGATTGGGAAGTGCTAAAATTCCCAAGACATCCAAAAGATACTGTCAGGAGTTCAACTTGTAATACTATTCTATAAAGCTCTTGTAAAGACGGAGACCTTGCCAAACCAACAACTCTTGGCATTTCTGCTTTATGGATTATAGTGACAGTAGTGAAACAGTGAGATTGTAAAGAAGTACAGCAAAAACCTCAGAGCTTGAATCAGTAATTTTTTCCTGTCTAATGTTATGAAATGCCACGTTACAAAACAAAGTGGGGTGCGTCGCATAAATGAATGATGTCTTATGGGAATTGACTTCTGCTGCTGGCAGTGATTAATGGAAACTTTTAACTTCATTTGAGTGAAGTATTTTCAGGCTTATCAAGTGCTATCCCACCAAGGAGCTTCAGTATTCTTTGCACCCTCCAAGCCTGTTCTTCATCAGAGTGATCTTTCAGCATTTCTGGGACTATGTGGTTTAGCAATACCAAATTTTGGGGTCCTTTAAGGCATGCTAAAAATATAGGGAAAG
>NW_009951958.1:1760497-1863724 GCF_000747805.2 Chaetura pelagica
AAAGAATCAAATGGCTGGAAAATATTTGTAATATCCATACTCTTATTGATATTAAATTCTCTTTTCTACTTTAAAGTCCAAAACATATCACAATTCTCATACAGAAAATACTGATGGCATATTTCTGGAGTAAGTATAAATTCTTAACCTCTAAATAATGACAAATGTGCCTGGGGCTAAAGATGAAGCTGCATTACCTATTGAAGTACTAAGTGTGTTTTTTGCCCGATGACATATCTTCAGAGTAGGAAGAAAGTACTGAAAATAGAAAGCATTAATATTGTTGACAAGTAAACAAAAAGGAAGATTATATCCACAAGGCTCAGAAAATGGTAGTGAATGCAGCCCTGAAGTTACACTGGAGATAGAATAGAAATGCATGTTTTTTACAAGGGGAGTTTAGAAATTGAGCATGACTTCTTAATATGCAATCATGGTGACTTTAACAGGGGCACAATATTAAGGTCCACTACTAAATTTGTTATAAAGGATGAAGTTTCACCATATGTAGCAATTTCTGTTGTCTGATACTGTAAGTGTTGAAAATAAGCATTTCTGTCAAAGGAACTTAGTCACAGAGAGCATCTTAAAGGTGAAGTGTAGCAGAAATCATATAATTTTGAATATTTCTCTAAACATTCTTTCAGTAGTCATTATGAAAGAAAATGTTTTAATGAAGAGTTTTCTTTCTTTTCTACCCCAGGTTTTTTTTTCATGGACGTTGGGGAAGAGAGGAGTATTTTGTTTGTTTGTTTGTTTTCTTGTTTTCTGGGGGTTTTACAGATCACTACATCTGTAAACTGGTTACAGTCAAATGATTACATATATTCAGTGGATTTTTACAGGCAAACCCACCTTGTAGTAAAAAAGAAATCCCAGTTGTCTCCAAGTACATTTTATTTTACAAAAGGTAAGTTGAAGTATTAGTCTTCCACTTAGATAATGTTCTGTTTTTATTCTAAAAGGAGGGCACTTTAATATTAGATAGGTATTAAAATAAATATTTAATTTATCAGAATTTTGTTGACCTGTGAATTGTTCTAGATTCAGAGACATGCAAAGGAAGCAAAGTGCCATCCTGTGTCTTTGACATTATCAAGATAAACAATTCTGGAATCTGTAGAACTTAAAAAATCAGTTGTTTTGTAGCCAAAATCTCATCAATTCTAACACATATAAAGGGAACCAAACATCTCAATTTTCTTCGATTATGAATATTTGCAGAAAAAATAGCTTAACACCCAAATATTAAATTTTCAACTACAAATTGAAGAAAATAAACCACATATCCAGTAGATTGAGTTCTTTGCATTCACACTTGCTATCAACTCCAGCTCATCGATGGAGGAGAAAAATTCCTTGCAACTTATTTGGAAGTAAAACAATTTATAGTTACTTATAGAAGAGGCTGAATTATTAAAGAGAAACCTTGTTACCAAATGGCACTTTTCTGCTGGAAAAAAGCCAAGCCAAAAGGCTCTCAGCCAAAACCTTCTGTTAAATATCAATTCCCTACTCAGTCCCTCTCTACAAAAACAAAACCCCACAATCTGTTCTTACTGTGATGCCACTGAAGAAGCAGCATGATTGCTAAATTCTGTAACCAGTAAGTGAACTTTAAAAAAATCTTTGTGGATACATGAGAGATCTGAGAGAGCTGGGGAATATGCCAAAAGTTTGAGCAGACTCTGAAGTCCTCAGAAGAACTGTTTGGATTCTACTATCATAAGATTAGGGTTTCCCTCAAAAAAATACTTCATTTTATCAGACCTCTGTCAGACTTCAGGATTAAAAAAAAACCCCACAACCAAACACAAACCAGAAAACCAAAAAAAACAGCACACCACTAGAATTATCTCGGATTTTTGGCCCTGTGGGTTATGTTTGAACATGGGGATTATGATATGTAGGCAGTTTCCAGAATTTCCTACTCTTGGTGCCATTCTAGACTTATACCCTAACTTTTCTTCTTTCTTTTCCAATTACATTGTCACCCATTTTGTATGTTCTGTGGACCCATTTGGATTATGATGCCTAATTTCAGAATTACTGCACTAGATGTTGGCACACCTGAGCAAACTGGAAATGTTGAAAAAGCAGATTGTGTACTTAAAGCCCAACTTCTTAGATGTTTAGAAAATTGTTATCATTTGTGGATGGTACCAGGTGAGGGAAAACCAAATTATTGGGCAAGAAAGGGCTTGTCAGGGAGAGTAATGAGTTAGGAGATGCATAAACACAAGGCAAGTGGTGAAAGCAGTGACTGGTAAGATTCTTGGCAAGAAATATGCAATACATGGCAGAAAATATTTCACACAAGGAGATGGACTTGATTGCTCAAGTTTCTATGACTATGTGATCTGTCACCCTGAGTATACTCCAAACCCAGGAAGGCCATAGAAAATAGAATAAAAAACTTATTTTGTTTCATATGCATTTTAGAAGAAACAAGTTTTTTAAAATAACTTTTAAATAGTAAGTGAATGTTATTTGATAATAATCTGTCAGTTCATCTGAAGAATTAAAAATGCTTCATGCTTGAGCTGTTGGTGTCTCATCACTTTTTCAAATGTTATCAAGTATAAATAAATTCTATTACTTACAATAAGATGCAGTTTTTGTTTTGCTGCAAAAGATTAGAATTAAAATTAGTGATGTTGCTTGAAGACTAAACACGTGGGGTGCATCTTATTCTAGGGAAGGCACTAGAGACTTTAAGACAGAAAGTGACAGTGAAGCAGAATTATGGATGTTAATGCTCCCTGTCCGAGAGAGCTCTAATGTAAGAGCAAATGCCCCTTTTTCTGATTCAAATGTTTGTCATTAAAATATCACATAATAAACACCACCTCTGCAATATCCCTCATCCTAGTTAACTAGCACAACTGTCTTGAAAATGTCTAAGCGTCATTGTAAGAGATCTGGAAATCTGAGATTTGTGGTACAGGCAAGACAGTAAAGAAATTCAAGATTTACTTGCTATAAAAATATAGACTGTATTTTGGTTTTTTTAGATATTAAGTGCAAATATTGGTTAATTCAAGAAATATTCTTCACTTTGGGGAGATATTTGCCTTGTAGTGGTATACTGTAGCTCATCATTTTGCCTTATTAGAGCTGGAGCAATGGTTGTAAGGAGGAGTAACTTCTTGTGCAGTTTGATTTTTTTTTTAATTATTTTTTTTTTCATTCATTGGTCTCCACCTTAATTTTCTGAACTCAGAGTATTTGTCAGTTTTGTGCCTCCAAAACATTTTCAGTCAAGTTGAAGCTGATGCTGAATCTCAATTTTCTTGTTGATTTAAGAGAAATTGCGTCATCTATTGTCTGGTAACTGATTGAGCTGCAGTTGTTCTCAGGAGGCAAAATAATCCAAGTGATTGATTGTTGTATAGAAATCATACAGAATTCTGGCAAATAACTTTCTCCTGGAATAAGTTATTTTAAAAAAGATCTTGCTAACATCAAAACATTCAAAGCAATTAAAAGTTTTGTATCTTGCTTTCCCTGAGAAACAAATGCTTGCAATAGGTTACATTTCTCCAGGTTAGCAGTGTTCCTGTGTGAGCCTGGCAAGTCTTGGGTATTGGTACTTGTTAGTAGGTGTTCTTGGGAAAGCAAAAGAAGTGAGTGAATGGAAAGCAGGCAAGGAGGTGAATCCAAGTGTGATGATTTTGTGTAGTATGTTTTGTGGTACTTTGGAGCTATTTGGTCTGTCCCTTGGCTCCAAAGGAGGCAACTGTATTTACGTGGTTCCAAGCTGTTGTTTGTCCACATTCTTCTTGAAGCCCTGGCATAGTAGAGGCTCTGCAACACCCAGGCAATCTGAGTCAGTACTTTGCTGGTCACACCAGCAGGGTTGTTCCCTGAAGTTCATCCTGGCTCCTTGCTGAAGCTGCTGCCATTGCTACTGTATGTGTCTGCCCTGGCATGCAGAACAGACTGTCTTTCCTTGGTCTGCAGCAACTTTAAATGCATTTGAAGGTGATCTTGTGGATCCATGCCTCTCTTGAGAAGCAACCTCAGTTCTGCCTTTCTACATGTTTTCCAGACCTCTGCTTATATTGTAGGACTCTGAAATCAATAATCATTATCTTCTTGTCTTCATGCATTGAATTTCAGAACTAAGTAAAACCACACATTAATTTTTGCTTTCTTGTCCAGAGTGATGCAGCCACCTGGAATGTTGTTTTTGGAAACCACAGCTACTGCAGAGTTGTGTAATAACGCTGAGTGACAAACGACCTGTGAGGAAAAGCAATGGGAAAATGTCCCATTGGCGCCTTTCTGAGAAAATCCACTTTTATGCTTGGGCAGCTGCAGTGTCTTCCCTCCTGCTTTTTGGTTTGTAAGTAGCAGAACAATAGAAGTCTGTCAGTGGCTCTAAACACAGGAGCTCAGATACTTTGATAAGCATATATCTGCCTTGGCTAAGAAGCAGCTACATCCTCTGCATTGAAATCCTAGTGACATCACCAGGAGGAGGTTTCAGTGGCAGCAGAGTAGAGGGAAGAGGCCTTAATGCTGCAGTTACAGTTATGGAGCTCTTTGTAGCTGCAAGTAAACTGCAGCTGAGCCCTCTCCAGGCCCTGTGCAAGCATGGTGAGCAGTCTGCCCTGAAGGACCTACAGTCTAAGGAGGGGGCAAGAGACCATAGCATAGAGAATAAAGGGAAGAGACTGACATTGAGGTTTTGTGCCTTGTCCTGGTTGTTCAGGAACCAGACAAGAAATTTGCTGCTCTTTGCAACCCCTTAGCTACTATGCAGTGTCCTGCTCAGGTCTCCTTATGTATGTGATTGCTTCCAGGTCCACTTCAGCCTGTATGAAAATAGTTAATAAAAATGTATTTAGTTAACAGCTTTCTCTAAGCCAGACTCTCTCACTGAAGTCAGGCACAGAGGAGCTGTGGAACAGGGGCAGAGTGCTGTTTCCCAGGGCTGCAGGCTGCCCACAGCACCAAAGTGGATCTCCTTATCCAAAAATCTAGTTACATATCTGTGTACTTCAGGAGTGATGGTTTCTCTGGACTTGTTAAGAGTCAGAGGAGAAAGATTCAGTCAGTTCATAACAGCTTGATGCTCTTACGTCCTACTTAAGAGAAAAATAAATGTAATAAGCTCACAGACAATGCAATTAATCTTTAAATCAGTTCATTTATATGAAATGAAGGTAAGCCAAGTTTCCTCATGCTGCCATGTCTTTGTAATTCTGTAGTAATTTACCTACTTTTTGTACAGAATAGAAGTTAAAATTAAATCAAAATTACTTTCTTATGTATTGGATTTTTTTCTATTTCTGAGGCAATGTTTTCATTCATGTTTTCATTCAGTGCCCCAAAAATAGTTTTGCCTGAATGTCATCTTAGTATTTACAGGTGCTCTGGTGGCTTGGGTTTTGTGTTGTTTTTTTTTTGTTGTTGGTTGTTTGTTTTTTAATTTTTTTTAAATTTTATTTATTTATTTTTATTGGGGTTTTTTAGGACTTGACAGTGCTTCCATAGATACATTTCTGTCTGTTAACTCCTGAGTTAGGCAGCAGGCCAGAATGTGAATCCTAAACTGTGAAGCTTGAATACACTACAGATAGATTACACCACCTCATGGAGGAAAACCAATTTTTTTTTCTTCTAGACTGAAAAATCCACCAAGCTGAGGCCATTTGAAAGTTTTGGAGAAGTAATCTTAACATATTTACATTTTCTCCATTTAATGAAATATTGTGCTTTTCTGCTATAAACAGTTAAAAGAATCATATTGTTTATTATGTTTTATTTTTTAGAGTCAAAACACTTGTCAAAGTAACCCCTCTTGTTTAATGTAAACTGAAATTAATCGAGGAAAACACGAATGAATGTTATCACTGACTAATAGTATCAATATTTTAAACCATTTGTGGTATTTTTGTATTTTGTACAAAAGTGTTTTGCAAGTATTCAATATTATGTTGATGTAAGATTGGAGAATATAGTCCCACATGGCAATATAGCTAGTTAAAACTGTACAGCAGAGCTTTAATAATTCCATAGGTTTTCAGTAAAATGATTAAATTTTTTATCAAATATACATTGCATAAACTTGCAGTACCTTTTTTCCTTGCAGTGAACATACCTGAAGAGACCAAAGAAACCAGAAAAGTAAATGAAGCTGTAATGTTTGACTATAGAGAATTAAATCTGATTATCTGTTTGGGGTATATTACATATAGTGGCAGAGTTTTCTGTTTTATCAGAATTTTTCCATACTGGGTTGTTTATCTGTGGAAAGCTGGCTGTGTTTCTGCTAGTTCTGCTGATAAGTCCATTTTAACAGCAGAGGACTAAAGGGTGACCTGAATGGCTTTTTTGAAATATTTATTTATGCAAGTCCTTATTTTACCTCTACAAAATCAAATAATCTGAAGTGCTTTCACAATGCAAAGTTTGGGATAGGAGTTAAAGGCGGGTCAGGAGCCTTTGGATAATTGGAAAAATTGTTTTCAGTGGGCTCTAAAAGCTCACATAGGAAGCAGCTAGAGCACTTGTATGTCTCCATTTACCTCCATGTTACTGCCTCCATTTGAAACACATGAACTTGCTTGTAAGAGAGCTGCTGTGCTTGGTTCTGCCAAGCTGAGTTCTAGGTAACCCGGGGAGACTTCCCAGAAAGTGGAAAGTGTGTTTCTTTGTTGCAGGGTGTTAGGAAGGGAATCAGCAAAGGCCTCTGGCTAAAAAGTATAAGCTGACCTGCAGTCTGCAAGTGCAGGAGGTCAGCCATTTGATGTGGAATGTATCTTGGGGCCATTCAGATGGCTTCATAGCTGCATCTCAAAATGTGACTTCCTGGAGCTGTGACCCATGGACCTTTCAAGTACAGTGAAAGTCTTGATAGATCAGACATGCAGTTTCCAGGACTCAGAAACCTTATTTGCTTCTCAGTTGGATTTCTGGTGGATGAAACATTAAGACAATCATCCAACATTTTTCTTCCATTGTGAAGTAAAGTGCATTTTATTAAAATATATATTTTGTAAAAATTTAATAAAGCTGCTCAAAGTTTTTCAAGGCTAGACAATACTTTGAAAACTGGTTCAAAATCTCTGGCCTCAATATATGAATACTAATTGTATCTTATCTACTGTGGTTATTGAAATCCCAACCAGTAGGAAAGCTAATCTGACATCTCCATTCACATACACCTTCTTTTGAGCCTCTTTACAATTCAGTCAGTGTTATCAATGATTAAATATCCCAGTCCCTACAGTTTTAACCTTTTTTTTTTTTTTATCCCTTAACTTTTCTTTTTGGTTGTTACTTTTCAGTTAGTGAACAGCTCATTTTTGAGTAAAGACATTGTGAAATTCACTTAAAATGGCTGTTTGAAGATTTTTATTTAAAAAAAAAAATAATCTCTATGGACAGACTCCTTCCTTACAACAATAGAAATCCTCATTGTCTTCAGCTGTATTACTCCCAAATTTGCAGGAAGGTTAGAATCTGAATTAAAAAGACATAAAAGGTAGTTGAATGTGTGAACCATCAACTGAGAATAGCACAGGTGTTTGTTGTCACTGCAACTCATTTTGCTCACAGCTAACATATAATTATTGAGGCCAGTCTTAGGTAGATGTGTACAACCCTTGGCAGATGGACTCAGGTCACTGGAATTAGAATTTTACCCTGTTAGTATCAGTAACTGTGTGTAGTTTGTTTGCATTTTCCAGAGCTTGCATTTCAATGATTTTGTGCAAGCTATTTCTAAATTGAACAGTTCTTCTCTAGTTCAACTTTTCAGCTTTCAGTAAATTTGAAAGCCTCACTGCAAAGCCAGATTGTTCAAGGCACTCTCCATTTTATACTCAAATCACAGATGTAGGTCTAGGGCAATATGCTAGTAGGATTGAAAAAATTGCTATAGTGCTTGGGTCTTTGACAACTGGTGTTGACTTCACAGTGAAAGATGCAACCACCTGTATATTTTCTGTTAATGTAATTTTTGTTGACTTTTTGTGCAACCTTGATTTATTTACTTATTTTCAAGCACCTCTATTTTTATCACATGGCAGTAAAGACAGGAATTAAGCTGAACAGAGACCTTTTTGCTGAGACCTTACAAAGGAGCAGATACTTGACTCCTGCATAGGAAAGCAAGGATTTCTGTTACTTTCTGATGGCTCACTGTGTGTCAGATAATGGAATCCTATTAGTGCCACCACGGGATTATTAAGAACGTTTGAGTGTTCTGGTGGAGAGAGAGGAAAAAGGAGGGCAAAGAGAATTTATTTTAAAGAAAAACGAACTTTTGAGAAATACTAGATGAGGCCTTTGTTTTGTTAATTAGAGTTAACAGTGAAGATGAGAGCTGGCAAATGGTTGAATTTTGGACTCTGCCCACTGTGTTTGTACCGTCTGGTCGGATCATAACCCTGCTGCTTACAAGCAATTTGAAATGGATTAACGTACAGCAGTCCTGATTATCTATAGGGGTTTTGTTTGTCAGTGTCATCAGCTGTGAGTATTTTCTGAGTTTATAGAAACAGTGTTTCTCTTCAAGTCATAACTCTTGGAGTCATGGGTTAACATGACAGTCTGAGTTTTCATTTAATGAAAGTGGTAAGTTTTTCACTTCTCGGGTATCCAAGTGGACATTAAAGAATAAATAATGAAGATCATAGAATCATAGAATGCTGTGGTTGGAAGGGACCTAGAAAATCACCTAGTTCCACCCCCCCACAAGGGCCCAGACACCTTCTACTAGACCAGGTTGCACAAAGCACCATTCAACCTGGCCTTGAACACCTACAGGAAGGGGGCAAGATGCCATGAGACTTCTTGTTTTTGGTTCTTGTGAATAGTAAGAAAATTTTGACTTTTGATTGTCCTAAGTAATGATATTTAAATATCAAGGCAAGTGGTTTTACAAGTTGCTTTGTATAAAACAAACTGGTAACCCAGAGTCAAAGGCCTTGGCTGGTATTAGTGGTGTAAATCGAAGTGGTTGTGGCAGTTGAGTGGATAGGATCCAAATTTAGGAGTCTGAGAACAGGATACAGATTTGCATTTTGGTGTCTGGTATGTTTATGCTTTTAAACTGTAGTGTACCATATGTATTTGCATTTTACATGTCTAAAAAGCACACCTAAGGACAGGCTTCAGCAGCCTGACCCAAACTCAGGCTTCCTACAGTTGGAGAGGAGACAAATGCACAGTGCTCTTTCTTATCTTTATTATTCCCTGCTTTCCCCCCTTCATCAGTGACTGGATGTTTTGCTCTTTGTTTAAATATGATGATCACTACCACAGATTACAAGTCCAGGGCTTAGGGAAATGTTTTTAAGAATCCCAAGATAATAAGGAAAAAAACCCCAACTATTTTAGAACCAGTAACAATTTACAAAGCTTTATAGAAGCTGATGATTTGAAATGGCTGATCACCACAAAATATGAAAATTAAGATTATTTGCTTGCTCTCACAAATGTATAGGAATGTTGCATTTAGTTGTGACTTGACACATTCAGAAGTGTGCAATTCAAATGCTGCCTGGAGACATCCCTGGAAGCAGATATGGGTTGTCATATTTCATTATAGTTATTGAACTATTGCAAGCATGCTATTATGCTGTAATGAAAGGGGTTGTCTTCTTTTTTCAACTTGCACATCTAGGAGAGATACCATATGTCATTAGTCCTTGGCACAGGTTCTAGGGAAAGGAGTTCTCCAAAGTGCTAAAATATATCTGAGACCCTTTCCCTTGAGAAAGACAAAGGAAATATAATATATTTTTGTCCAGCTGAACCTCAGTCTTTTACCAAAGTATGTAAAGGTTACAGATCACTTATAATATTATTTAAATCACAATGGACTTTTTGGAGGATGATCCAGATTATATTTATGTTGACCCTTGAGGATGGGATTTGGCCCTATGGGATCTGTGGAAGCTGATGGACTTTACTTGCTGATGGACTTCAATTTCAGAAATGTATAAATGCAGAGTTCTTCATGCAGGTTCTTCATTAAAAGAAAAGAAAAAGCCTTTGCAGGTTTGCACCCTTTTTGTTTCTTTTTGGATTTTGGTGGGTTTGGTGGTTGGTTTTTTTTTTTAATTTGTTTTTAAACTGGAAGCAACTTGTCTATAGGGAGTAGCAAGATGCTGAGTGGTTTCTCTAAGAGTCTGTTTTTGAGTCTTCTAGAATCAGTAGAAGAGCTCCCAATAATGTCAGTGTCCCCTGACATAAAACCAGCCCTTCTGAGCCAGACAAAAACTCCAGCAGCCCATAGTGCATCCTCTTACTTCTTTGGGGACTTACTACTTTTAATGTTAGTTTAAAATAAGAAAGAAAAAGAAAAAAAAAAAAAAAGGGGAGATGAAGAAGAGAGGCTGGCAATGCATCCTTGATAGTAACAGTTTTGGTTAACAATGTGTCATTTGGGTGTCTGTTTTCTGATACTTATTTTTAGAAACATTGGAGAATTCAAGACTCTAGTACCATATCGTGGGGATTTGTTTGACTTGTGTTAGGATAAGAGGGAGTGCCTCTATTTGTATTAGCTGGAGGAGGATTATGAACTATTATCTTACTTTGTTATCTGAGCTATGAGTGTACAAGGAAGTTTCTTCTACTAATGGTTGAGGCGCTCTTCAGATAAGGCCCTGCACAGGATCCCTGTAGCCCTAATTAATCAGCTGTTAAAACAGTAGTTGATAGACAGGCTTGCTTTAAGTTCGAATTGCCTGCAATCAGAGATAACAGGTGAGTCCCATTTGGCAGTGAGATATGGAAGTAGAAGAGTGATCTGTTATCAAAATGAATATGACAAATCAAAATTGAAGTTTGCAGAAGCCAAGTAAAACAAAAGGGAATCTTTTTTACTTGGAACAATCAAAATACCTTCACTTTTGTTTTAGACAGTTCTGAATCCATCTTGCAAGTTCTTGTACAAGAGCATGTATTATCAAGGTAAATTTAGACTTCTGGAGAAGTGTGGGAGCTGCAGGTTAAATGGCTGTGTTTCAAGTCTGGACATCAACATGGATCTTTCTCATCCTGTGTCCCTGTCCTTGCCGTCAGGCTGTGGGGGTAATTTCTTTCCTTACTCAGTTCCTATTTAACAAATTCCACAGAAGAGTACAGCACCAGTGGTATGTGGGGTATATTATACTCCAGTAGTTGGGACACTTATTTGGGTGTTATGGCAGGTCTAGGCTTGAGTCCTGCTCTGCTGGGTTTAGACCCACAAATAAAGACTTTTTCTTTCCTCACATTCAGCATTAAAAGGCAGATTAGAAGGATAATGACAAACTTTTGGGGCAGTAGCTATCCGATTAATTTTAAAATATTATTATTGACTCATTTGTATGGCACCAACCATCAAAGGCATCTCTCAGGACTGATGCCACTACTAGGTGCTGCTCAACTAGTGATAAAAACATTTGTTACAGATTCAATTTGCATTTCAAATTTTCTGGATGTAACAAGAGAGTATCTTATTCAGAGAGGCATGCAAAGAGCCTGAAAGAGAAATAGACCTCTCTATAAACAACCAAACATCTTTCATGCCTTTCAGCCTCGACATTGTTTGAATCCCATGTTCACAAATGGCACAGAAGTCCCTCTAAAACAGTGATATTTATTGATTTATTTTTCAACTTCTCTCTATACAGGTGAATATTCTTCTATTGACTCCATTGTTTAGTCTCAAGACTGATGTTTATCAATCCTTCAGGAATTAAAATACCACTGCACTCATACAGATGACAGCAAGTTAGTCACTGATCACATAATAGTTAAAACACTGATCACATAAAATTGTGGCCAATAGACTTTTTTTTGAGATCACATGCCTTACTGCTTTCCTTTAGATGTGCTACAGACCTCAGCAGATGTTGTAATTCACATGGGAAGTCTCTGTAACCATAATCAGTGCATGTACATTTACTTTTTCTTCCTGGGATATCTCTGTCACTGAGACGCAGACTTCTGTTTTCTACATTCACTATGGGCAGATATTGTCCTTCTTTTCCTTTCTATATCCAATGTTTTAGGTCATGGGCCCTGTATTTCTTGTTCCTCATCTCTGCTAGAAACTTATGTTCTAGTACTTGCTATTGCTTTGCATTTTGGGGCGCCTGTTCAGCTTTCCTTGTCATCTGCAGACATGGTTCTCTGGGCTAACACTTCTTTTCCCTGTGAATCTCTGTTGTAAGTTCAAGATATATCCTGCTTTTCAACCACTCACTATCTAGCAGATCATATAGGTCTGCAAAAGATTACATGTGCACACCACTTCTTTCAGCTCTGCATGTAAAATTTGTTCACTTTTTATATGGGTAAGCCCTATCTCCTCTGCACAGGCTCGTTCTGTTTTGGCTGATGTTTCTCATCAAATACCTCTATCTGGCATTCCAGTGTTTCAGATGTTATTTTTGACATCTGAGTTTTACTTTCTCCTAATTCTTTTCCACTGATGAAACAGTAAGGAAAAAAAAAGTTTCAACTTTGTTTTCCTTTTCATCCCTGAATGCTCAGCTCTCTGTACCGATTCAAGTCTCAGGTCTGCTGTGCCCTCAGGTTTACTTCTGAAAATCCAGCATCCTGGTGGTCACTCCTTTTGATGCCGCCTGTTTGCTCTGTTTCAAGGTGCTGCTTGGCCCCTCAGATAATCATGCTTCTTTTCTTGTGGTGTCTCTTTTAGGTTGGCTGCTTCCTGCACGTATCACCTACCACCTGGTGGGTAATAATACAAGAGTACTTCACGTTTCTAAAATTAAACTCTCTTTTATTCAGAAAACTCTTCACAGAGCTGTTGCAATTCATTTACTGCTGCTATAGTAGCTGTGTGCACCTACACAAGTTCTCCAGTGTACCTGCCAAGCTTTCTCCCAGTGGAGATCCAAGCTCCACACAGATCGCTACCCAAGGAGCCTGCAGCTGCTCAGTGCCAGATCAGCAGGACATGCAGCCATTTAGCAGATTTTCCCACCAGTTCAATATGCATTGCTCCAAGGTACAATTGACCAGATTTTCTTCAGCCCTCCTTTGCCAGGGATCCCATTGGAAGTAGAGCAGTGACCGTATAAAAGTGACCCTGCCTTTAGACACAGCAAAGGGCAGACCTCACTCCTGTGAGCCCACAGGTGTGCAACTGATTTCATGTCTGTGTTCTTGCGAAACCTTCAGGGCAGATTTACCCACTGCTGTCAAAAAATCACTCTTCCAGGATCCGTATTTTACTTCCATTTTAGTCACATATCATGGAACAAAACAGTAACACTGGGTAGTGTAATGTTCCTATTTATACATTTAAGCATTAACTGGGCACACACGCATGTGTGCATACACACAGGGGCTATATTAAAGACACATTAGAAGAAACATTTCCAGCACAGGGTTTTAGCTGTGTGAATCCCATTAACATTAATGGCAGTTGTTCCCCTAAATCCCCATGTATCTCGTTAAAATATACCTATTACTGACAGGCTGAAGCCTACAAAAACCAGCAGTTTCCAAGTTAAAACTGAAACTTCATCATTAACTTATCCTATTGTGCCTAGGTAATGCAACACCCTTTAACTTCTGAAATTCAAAGGTACCTTTTCTCCATTGAACTTAAAACAAATCCTTTCTTGTTAATGCAATAGTTCCACTCTAGTTAGCCCACTCTTTAACTCTTGATCATGTTGGAAATGTTTTCTCTCTCAATCAGTACCATCTCTGAAGGGACAGTGTTACCAAAATATATTTTAAACCTTTATGAGAAATAGAATATGAAATATAAATGGACTAATCCGTTCTCTAGTGGTAGATCATAACATTGAAGTGTGACAGTGATAAACTGTCAGGTAGTGTTTTATTTTCCTTAGTTTTTTTAAAATTAAAGAAAGAGCTTGAGGTGTAACACCTGAGTCACTCTAGGGGAACGAATATCTGAAGAAATCAGATGCATGAAGTAAAGTTTATTTACAGTAAACTCATTTAACAATATCATTATGGCAGAAAGAGACCTTGCAATAGGTAATTTTCACCAGTGTAACTACCTGCATTCTAGACACTATGAGGATGCACTTGATGATGAAGTGCAGCATAGGAGTGATGAAGGTAAGAGAAAATGAGCTGGATTGACTTTTGAGCTCTTTCCTGAGAGCTGCTCCTGAGTTACTGCAGAAAGTGAATTTAAGGGTAGAACAGCATGTGTGGAGGCCTGTACCAATGCTGCTGTATTCTTTCTGATATATGAGGGTATCACTATTGGCACAGGTAACTACACTATGGATACAAGAGAAAACCTTGCTTTTATAGCTCTGATAACAGTGTAACTTTTCCAGATTTTGATAGGAAGCTGAAATAAGGAATACTAGCAAAAGCAGGATCCAAAGTGATGTACTGGTGAAATATCTAGAACATAGGCATCAAATATTGCTTCCTCCTGGTTTACCAGCAGAAAGAAAAGGGTTACAGTGAAAGTGAATATCAGATCCAGTAAATCCTGCTCTTTTTGAGTAGAGCACAGCACAAAAATAGACATCTGTGCAACCCCACTGTTGTTGCTTTCATTTTCACTGCGGTGGAAACGGCCCTTCACCTTCGGGCTGGAAGCAGTGGGTGAAAATATCCTCCTATGCATGAAGAAATAACTGTAATTACACCGTATGTGTGTGTTTATTTCCCCCTTCTCACCCTCAGTGTAGACCCCTGTTTTAATATATAGCAAATAATATTTCTGGCCATAGGTCCCTAAATGGTCCTTGTTAACCTGTGACCAGTAGTGCTGCTCTCAATAAAATGTGCTCCCTGCAAGACCTAGCACATGAGTTTGTTCGGTCAGGAGGAGCTTCTTCCAGTAGCTTAACCATTAACAATAAGCAGTGAAATGAGTCATCTGTACTTTATTTTTAATTAGAGCTGCAGTGAGCTCAAGCTTGAGATTTTTTTTTGCCTGCAGAGCTCAGGAGCTGACCCAGCAGCTCTCCCCTGGTACTGGCTGTGCGGGGATTTCTGAAAAGCGACATTGTTAGATTGTTGTGGATACAACAGCAGAGCAAACCCAATGCAACACACAGATCCACAAGGGCAAGTTAGCGTAATTCCTGTTGGCTTAGTCGGGCTGGAAATGTTTTGCTGACTCTATTTCTGGTTCTCCTCTCGCACACTCCAAGCCCCTCCTTCCCCTCCCACCTCTGAAACAGGATAATGAGCGAGACAGCACTGGATAAAGGGGAGATTAATATTTAGATATAAGAGTTGTTAAAAAAATAAATAAAATGTATTTATTGTATTTTAGATGTGCTTAATATGAGGTTTTCAAGCCACTAACTGACTGGAAAATACCTCCGCTGACTCCTGGGGTCAAATGATGCATTTAAATTTTAAACATATTTTGAATTTGTTTCACATGCAGCCTGTGAACAAGTCCAGAATTTTTCTGTATGAAAAAGTTCTGATGAACTATCCCTGATAGAGTCTGTGACTCATTAAAAAAAAAAAAAAAAAAGCCTTTAAAATGAGGAGTGAATCCATTGCTCTCCTGAGCTGCGGCCCCTGCCCTTGCACAAATGACACTGCAGTCAGTCTACTAGGCTACAACAGTGGCTTTAAAGGAAACAGTTCTCAAAATGCCTTGGAAAGCAGTAGTAAAATGTGCTGTGGTGTTTGGCATTTTGTTACAACTTGATGAATTAAAATCCTCACTAGAGAGTTCCATTTTCTCTTATCTTGGTTGCTGTTATCTGTAGAGGAAAATCCAACTTGTTAAGCCTGTATGTTTTGTGATGTCAGTGCCAAGCAGTTGGGAGCTGGCTGTCAGAGCTCTGAACCCTGCTCTGGTGGCCTCCATCAGCTTGGCCACAGCAGCTCTTTGCTCTCCTTGTTCCTTACTCATGCTCTATTTTGTCTCTTGTTTTGGGAGTTTTTTAGGACAGAAAATGTTGTGAGATTTTTGAGATGGTGTCCTTAATTTCAGCAGGGAGGACCATAGTGAAGGTCATGCTGTTTGTTATGTATACATGATATTTATTTTTCAGGTGCTGTAGGTGTTCCTTTCTACAAATACACTAGGCAGGTAATGACTTAAGCTTCTTCTTGTGATGGGTGTGTTCATTTTTAGCCTGGGTTGCACTGGGATTTCTTTTGCCTTCCTACTTAATGGGTGGGAGGACAGGTTGCGATGGAACAACCAGTGCGGTAACATTGAAAGGGTAGGAAGCAAGCTGTGCTGGGCCAAGGCCTGGGCTCTGCAGCCTGCTTCAAAGCAGCACACAAAATATTAATCAAACAGTCAGGTGATTCTTTCTGCACAGCCTGAATGCAGAATCCTTGTTCTGGGGTGCAGGAAGAGTCACGCTCATCATGAAGTTTCTGTGGCTCAGGTCTAGGTGGCTCTAGCAGCACATTTGCTTAGAGGGCAGAGGCAGTGAGAGGAGCAGCAGGGGGAGGGCCCTGAGCCCAGGGGTCTGCCTGGCTCTTTCTCAGCACTGCAGCTCTTCTGGGTGGCCTGGGAGAGAAGCAGGGGTGGCATATGGGTTGTGTGTGCCTGGTGATGGTTATATTCAGACAGGAGAGGAGGTGTGCAGACCTGAAGAAGGGAAGGTCATGTGGATATAGGCAGGAGCACATTTGGAAGGAGAGCTCAGGTGGGTTGTACTGGGGTGGTATTGCAGCTGCCTGCTGTTGTCCAGAGCCTTCCCTGAAGGGGTGCACTGAAGCACCAGTGGGGTACATGAGCCAGAGGCCCTGTAGCTTCTTGCTGGACTGTGACAGTTTAGGCTGCAGGAAATATATTTCCCCTCATGAAAAATTAGCCTTGATAAAAGACCTAACTTTGTAGGATTTTTTTATGCAAAGAGCAACGCTAAATAGCACAGTTACAGAGAGAATTGTAGATAGGAGCAAGGTTTGTGGGATGGGAGTTTAGTTGATATAGAGACTGGAGAAGAATGGCTACTAGGGTGGATAAAGCAAAGAGATGGAGATTGAGATCATGGACTTGGTGGACAATACTTGAAAATGAGCACCATTACAATGTTTAAAAGGACAAAGAGGAGGAGGGTGAAGCATGGGGAAGACATGCAGGAGGAAAGGACAGTGAGTTGAGTTGGTTACAAGTCTGACATTTGTGTAGGAACCAGGTATTATCTGGCTCTGATCTGAGGTTACATCTTTCTCCATTTCTCTCTATCTGTCTCTCTGTCCACCTCATTGTGATTATTGAATGTTTTGATAGTGAAGTCCAACTTGCTAAGTAGTTGAAATATTATATTCAAGGGTACCCATATAGTGATTAGTCAGTACTGTAGATTTTTATGCCTTCATGTAGTTAAATAATCTTTTTGGAAAGAATTGGAAGGCAGCATTCAAAAAATCAGTTGGTTTATTTGCTTTGCCACTGGATTGAATTGCTCTAAGTGAAACCAGTATTATTTCATTTGATCTTGTAATTAAACAGTGTAATTTATATTAATCCATTAAATAATTTGGCTAATTGCTTTTACACTGATTTTATCTTAGCCTTTTTTCTAATAATTATTATTGGAACCAAGCAGTTATCTACTAAAAACCAGTAAGCCACAAGTGGAGAGAAGATCTTTCTTAATTGTGGAGATTTTTTTTTAGGTTCTTTTATTAAAAAACTGTGTTAAAATATCACAGAGGGGCTGATTCTCTCAAATGTTTAAGCATATCATTTTACTGCTGCTCAATCAACTTCGGGGCTTTCTGGAATCATAGTTTAAATGATGAAAAGCCAGTCTTTCTTTGGAAAGTAAAGATGTGCATCTCCGGGAGGGAAAAGATGGTCTCACACAAGCAAAAGAAATTTCCTTTATTCCATAGTTTCCATATCACTGACCTGCAGAGAGTAACCTCAGAGAGTTACTCATCCAAAGGCCCATCTGCTCGCTGGGTACAGCTGAGAACGCTCCTCGCTTTCTGAGGAATGGTAGGAGGCAGTAGCAGCTGTAAACTTTGCTGAGATGCATGGGGCTTGGCTGACTAATGGAGTACAGCAAATAATGCACAGCAAACAGTCAGCTTCACAATCTCTCTTTAAGTTGAAATCTGTTTATATGCATTCAGATAACATTCATTCATATGAATACATTTGCAGAGATCAGGCTGTGAACTATTTGAGAACTGAAAGGTTCTCCTGTACTTCAAAAAAATCTGTTTACAGTTCACACAGTTGAGTATAATTGGACTTGCTGAAGTTAGTTGTGAAGGAATATCCAGGATGCATATGCCCTAGTGAGAAGTTCAGAAAAGACTTGCTTATTGCAGTGAATTCTTGCTTCTGTACTTGTGGTGCCTTGAGAATCTGCCTGATCATACAGGAAAGTGCACATAGAAAAATAAGCAATGGTGTAAGAAGCCAGAATGGATGAGAAGGCACAAGCTAATTCTTCAGGATAAAATAATTTCCTTGTGGGTCCCTCAGAGTTCAGATTTTTTAGGGTGCTCACCTCTACTAGTTGTCAGCAACATGCCTGTCAGCTTGAAAGAGACAAGGTGCAGGAGGATGATTGACAAAGGTAGGAGCAAACATCAGGAACCAGCAGATACGTCCCCGATGCTTTAGTGCATCATGCTTATTTTGCTGTCTGTGTTGTTTATTTTTTATCTCATTTTGGAGCCATGAATGTGGCCTTTGTATACAGCCTATGGTCTTGTTCTTGGCATCTGCTTGCTGTGGTATACTTGGACTTTGCCATGAGTGAAATTCTGCAGCATATTCACTGTTTATATGCTGAGTGGGTGAGGGAGCTTGGTGCTGGTGGAACAGGCAATAGCTTTGCACCTGAGGGAGATCCTCCAAAATTACATTGTTCTGCCAATGCTCAGACTTCAGATTGTGAGCACAAACCTGGTTGTTTTACATCCATCTCGCCAATTACCAATCCCAGGTCCCCACAGGCCTATTTAGTTCTTTTTCTGTTATTGATCTTGTCATTACTGAGGGCCATAACCTAAGGACCGCATGAATTAGATTAAAATTTACCATGTATTTCATGGATGTATATTGCTACTTTATACACTGCCCTCTGATATGTATATATCAATGTTATTGTAGCATTTTTGAAGTACAAATATTACAATTTTGCCATCTATTATTGTTCCTTTTCTTAAATATTCTTCCTCTGTTTAGTTGGCCCAGCCAGAATTTCCCTAACAGTCCTTCTATTAATTTAAAAAAAAAAAAAAGTAATTTTGTAGTTTCAAGCCTATTTCTCACAGCATTTCTGGTAAATTGTAGTTGGATTAGACTTACCTCTTATGGCCTCATTTTGTCTTTTTATTTCTATATTCTAGCACTAATTACTAGTGATGTGATTAATGTTCCACATACGTGGTATCTTTGCTCTTTCTAGTGTTGAGATCATATTAATTAATCCAACTTTGAAAAAATATTTGCAGCCCTGATCATATGTCACACTTCTAATTCTTTCTGGAATCCAGAGGCTATGTGAAAGCTGGATAATTAGAGATATATTTATGTAACTATACTTGCAGAACCCTTCAGTCTAGGTATCAATGTCAAAAGTACCACATGAATTTAAGAGGATGACCATAAGCAATTCTTTGTTACATTTATTTTATAGAGAATTAAAGCAAAGGATGTAATACTCCCATATCTTTTAGTAGAGCTATAGTGAGGGGTTGTTCAGGTTGAAGGAAAAAACCCACACCATAAACCACAAAAAACTCTAAAAATATCTAACTCATTCAGACATATTTTGTATTTGTCTAATAAATATCTGAAGTAGTTTTGGGGTTTCCTGCATTGATAACCCTCTGCATATGAGCATTAAATTGAATTAAACTGCCATGATTTTACTCACTCTAGACAGGGCAACATGATAACATAATAGCAGTTTGGGAGAAAAAGAAGAAACAGGTATCCTAGATGCAATGCATGCTGGTCACATCCCTTACTATGCTACTAGGAGGTGATCAGATACGACAAGGTAGTTCAGAAACAGAGAAGAAAGAAGAGCAGTTACTTTTGGAGCACTTTGGTTTATCTGGCAGTGTCTGTTTTCTTTGCAAAATCACTAATGGTCACTATTACTAGAATTGTTAAAGTGACCTTTAAATTGCTTTACAAATATCGAGTTGTGGATGCAATCTACCTTTGCACAATAGTCAATTGTCAGCCCTAACTTAAACAAAACAAAAAACCAGAGTGTATTTCCAAGTATTTCAAGCAGCCTCCTTCAAGTGTTTTTAAGACTGTCACCTATAGTCCTTAGTTTTGCAATAATGTCACCTTTTATACAATGTTAGGAGTGATTTTTGCCCTGGAGAATGGCTAAACCCATGGAAGATGATAAAAGCTTCCCCCCCAAGCTTTTAGTACCATAGGACTGAAACAGTATACATTTTTTATTGAATTGTGTGTGTGTCTATATGAAGCACACCTATGTATATCAATGTCTTCCTAAGCATATGTACCTTTTGGAACTGAATGTAATGAGAATTTGTACAACTGAGTGCAAATCTTTGCCCATAATCCTGATGTGGCAGCTGTCTCTCCCCAGATATACAGGTATCTGCCCTGCCTTATTTTCTGAGTTGCTATTATAATCTCCCAGCCTACCCAGTCAGGTTAGAAAACAAGATGATGGTTCCCAGGTGGTGCTGAGAAGTGGGGAGCACTCAGCAAGCAGTGCAGCTGGTACATCTGTGGGACCTGTATCTACCATACGACAGTGGGGGCGAGTCCCATACGAAGGTGGAACCTTATAGGTTCTTCAGCAGAAAATAATGCATTATATTAACAACTTTATACAGTTGTAACTCCCAATTATTGTACAGTGCAGAACCGTGTTATTTGAACAGCACATTTGTGTACTACTAAAAGGCTTTTCCCCTCCTACAGGGCATTGCAGTCTAGACACTTACACTTTAGCAACCTGTATACCAAAAGTCATCACATGAAACAAAAGTGTGGTTCTGGCAGGTTCTCACCCCTTTCGTAATTCTTCAGATTTAGTTGCTTGATTCCCAGATTAAAATCAAATTAAAACTTCAATGCTAGGTGTTCTGTAAGTTAGGGCAATGAGATGTTTTCCCTACATTGGTGTGACATTCAAAAAAAAAATGTGTTTGCAAGAGAAGAGGTTTGGATCAAAGTGGCCTAATACATTTCTTACCTCCTATGCGTCACTACAGTTCTGTATTTTTCTGGCACAAATATCCCAGGTGATGTGATTGATATTTCAAAGATTATTTCACCCCCAGCTTACAGATAGTAACCCACATGAATGATTCTGATCAATCTGTCCCCAGCTTGAAGTTGTCTGCCTGAACAGAGTCAATGTTAAGATCCTGTGGTGCACTCTCAACACCACTTACAGTATAAGTTGTTAAAACCAATGCCTGCTTGTTATATTACCATTGTTGCTGTTATTTATTATCTATACAGTGCTATTGCTGTTTGTGAGGCTTTACAGAAAATACAAGTCCCTGACCTTGAGGAGTCCCTATGTTGCTGCCCATAGTGTAGGAGAGGTGTCAAACAAAAGCCTGAAATGAGGGGAGAGCTGATGTTTATGGGAAAGATGAACACTGAGATACATTTGGTTATATAAAGCTCATTTTGATGGGCCAGGTCCTCAATGCTGTTCTTTAAGCTGAGTGTTGCCCTGTGTGCTAAGTGAGGAACCCAATGCACAGAGGAAAATTGTCATGATGAAAAGCAGTGCCAGCTCAGTTGATTCCTCCTTTGGGAGGGTGTATGGGTGTGCTGTGTCCTGGCAGGTGATGGAGTGTGCAGCCACTCACCATCCTTGCTGCTGAGGTGGTCTCCCAGTACAGTGGAAGTTGCAGGGTGGCACACAAAGGTGATTGAGCTGCTGGCTGGCTTCAGTACCCTCTTGTGCAGTTTGGGAATACTTCCACTTTCAGCAGGCTTGCACTGAAGCTAGTCTAATGAGATGAAAGGCAGCTCCTAGAAGTAATTTACACATCTTGGAGATAGAAGCATTCCAGCAGCCCCTGAAGGTAACAGAAAAACTTTTTTAGTGTGTGGGTGGGGGTGGGAAATATACTGGACAAGACTGATGCACTGGAAGCAGCCAGCTCTGTAACTACTTGAAATATATTTTTTCTCTATATTGAAAATGAGAGAAAAATACACTTTTGCTGTGAATACCCAAATACCATACTTAGAATAATTTAGACTGCACCTCAAGTACTGTGTTCAGTTGTTGCCCACCCCACTACAAGAAAGACATCAAAGTGCTGGAGTCAGTCTGGATAAGGACCATGAAGTTGGTGAAGGGTTTGGAGCACAAGGGGTTGTTTAGCCTAGAGAAAAGGTGGCTGAGAGGAGAACCTCATTGCTCTCTACAACTACCTGAAGGAGGTTTTAGTGATGTGGATGTTGGTCTCTTCTCCCAAGTAACAAGCTATAGAACTAGAGAAAATAGGTTTAAGTTGCACCAGGGGAGGTTTAGATTAAATATTAGAAAACAATTCTTCACTGGAAGGGTAATTAAGCACTGGAAGTGGCTGCTCAGGGAGGTGGCCGAGTCTCAATCCCTGAAGGTGTTTACAAGATGTATAGATGTGGTGCTTAGGAGTACAGTATAAGCATTGGAGTTGGTAGAGTTAGACAAATGCTTGCTAGAGTTGTTATGGTTGGACTTGATGATCTTAAAGGTCTTTTCCAACCAGAATGATTTTGTGATTTCCCTCGTATTCTATGGCAGAGGCAAAATGCCTGGTGCAGGTAGGGACAGGACCCTGTTTATTGTGCTGAATCTTCTGTATTGGACACTGCTGAGGACTCAGGTTCCTTTATGTCAATAGCAGTGCATTTGTGCCCTTTGATCCACAGAAAATACAAAATAATTTAACATAGCTTGGCTAAGACATAAGGATAGAGTTAGCTGCATTCTTGCTTGTGTTCTGTGAATGCAAAACATTCTTTAAAGTGTTTTCTGTACACTGGAAATCGGAAACGTCTTGAGGCAAAAGCAGAATTCAGACCTGGTATAAGTATATTGAATTCCATTTGTCCTGGTTTGAGCCTCTCGCGCCTAAGGGTCAACGGTGATGGATGAACAGAGTCCTCCCTGGATGCCGGCCATGAATGGAAGAGAAGGGGAGAAGCAGAAGGAAGGAAGTAGTCCTCTGTGATCTCTGACCTTCCTCTGAGCTTACGTAGATATATGGAATGGAATATCTTTGGCCAATTTTGCTGTCCGTCTAACTCAGCCTCCTACGGGGGGGTCACAGATCTCCCCATAGTGTCTGAGCCGGCAGAGTGCAGGTGCGGCCTTGAAGCCTCAGTAGTTAGAAAAACATTCCACTGTCTTATCAGCCTAGCAGAACACACTGTTGCTAGTTACAAGAAAGCTTACTGAAGGAAAAAAAATCAGTAAAAAGAAAAAATGGCTTCATCCTGGCTCAAACCAGGACACCATTGAAAACTCTGCCTTTACAGTTGTGGTCACTCAGGCCTGATTTTGACCCTAAATCATAAAGGACTAAATTTAACTTGACACAAATGTACTCATGTATGCATGTATGCATAAAAAGGCACAAAAAGGTGCAGTTAGCAGAGAAAATAAAATGGAGCTAATTATTGCAGATCTTTTTAAAGTGTGTTTGCAAGTGATGTGTTTTCAAAACAAGCTAAACAATAATTCATCAGCTTGTGTACCACATGCTGGTTAATGAATAAAGTCAGGAATCAGGAAGCAAATGTAAATATGGGGTCTAATTCCCAACTGTCAAATTAGAAGTATTTTGTGCCCACTTTGCACAGGTGCAAGTGACAACCTAAGTTACAAAACAGCTGGGAATCTGGTCTCACAGTCTGTTGTACTGTTCAAATAATTGAATTTAAAGTGTGGTTACTGACTAACTAAAGCCTCTCCAACTGTATTGGTCCTCATTTCCCAACCCCAGGCCTGAGAGAAGACTGGGCCATTTGAGAAGATTGTCATTCAAGCTTATCCTTTCAATCAGAATCCACAGGAAAAAAAACTTGCTGTTTCTTTTACAGTGGCAGTTAATCTGTCAGGAGCAGATTCAAGTTTTGGCAAAGATCTGTGGTGAGATAAAATGAAAAAGCTGCCAAACAGCATTGTTAGCATGGGGAGGAGGAAGGGAGGGGAGCTGACACGACTTCCCCAAGTTAAATGCCAAGCACACCTACATCGTTTTCAATCAGGCCATGTGAAAGCCAGGATATTTATAGCTGTAGTAAGCTTTAGTGCTCATTTATCCTGAGGGCAATGTGTTCGTGGCAGAAATGGATTCATAATAGCTAATGTTTGCTTCTACAAGGTTTTTATAGTGTACTTGGGTAAGTATAGCATAACATGTTAATAGTTTTTAAATAAAGCACATCTAAACAATTGGTTTGCAGTGCCATGTGATTTTCAGCTCAGTGCAGCTTCAGCTTCATGCTTTGACTGTTTTCAAATGTATTTCTTTCCTCTCTTGCCATTTTTTGTCTTCATTTAAGACCTGAAAAGAATTTGGTGCCAATTTTAGGCTGGTAACTTGATTAAGCGACTATTCTTTCCTAATGGGATTTAAAAATCTGCCTTCCAGTGACTTTTTAGATAGTTGCTGCTGAGTGAAAATGGGTATTTATGCAGCCATTGCCTTGTTGGGGTTCTTTTTACTCTACTGAGTCAGAAACAAGATAGATTTAATGGGAGCCATTAATAAATGCACATGACTGAGAGCCTGCAAAGTATTCAATACCTGCCTCACCTGACTGCCATTTTTTCTGTGGGGTCCAGATTTGAACATAAGCTGCTAAAATAATGCACAACATTTAAGACCAGGTAGATGTACAGTTTCTGTGTTGTGTGATGTCCTCACACCACTCTCTCCTGTGCTCAACTCGCTGCTGGGGCAGAGAAGCTCACATACACCTGGATTAGCTGCAACTATGCTGTTTTATGCTGAGGAGGAGAGCAGGAGGGTTTCATTTATTGGCTTTCTCCTTGGTAACTTGAACAACGCTCTTTATTTTAGTCCAGGAAACTTCGTGCTATCCACAGCACAATCTGGCTGGTGCTGTGCAGCCCGGTGGTGCCTGGTGAGGGGTGCTGAGCCTCCTGCTGTGAGATCCTGCCGCCGGGCAGCCTCCATCTGTCTGTGCCAACTGTCAGCTCTGCTTTTTGCTGCTTACCCGGTGCTTTAGGGCACAGCTTGTTCTTTTGGGAGTGGAGGATTGGAAAGGATCATCAGGGCTACCAAGACCACTCTGCTGTAACTGCAAGTGTCTGTGGAGTTTGTTTCATATGCAGATGACACCTGGTAGGATCCTTAGCCAGAATAATCCAGCTAGTTTTATTAATAAACACTACATGGCCTTTTTTTTTGGTCTTGAAATACTCTGACTCCACAGAGATTAAAAGTTCCCTGGGTTCCATTTGCAGCTTCAATGTGAGCATGCTGAACAGCATATTGGGTCACTGGGATGCTCTTAGAACAACATATCTTTTAAGTGTTTCTGTTTTCTCACAAGCTTCTGTTTTTATCCTCCGTTATATCCAGAAGTTCATAGTTTAGGTAGAAAAGTGTTTCAGGAGCTAGAAACGCATCCTTAAGGAAAAGTGTCAATATAATAGTGCATAACTGGTGTGGTACTCTGCTCTCAGGTTGGGCAGCTTCTAGTGAGATCTTTTGAAGATGCCAGCTATTTGCATAAAATGTGGAGGAAATCTGGGATAGACAGAGCTTTCAGCTTTTGTGGGTCTTTCAACTCCATTTTCTCTTCATAGCTTTTCAACTTTAGCCAGTATTTTACACCCCTGGAATTTGTCAGGCTTGTTTGAGTGAAAGTTAGGTCTTAGTATCTTCATTTCCATTGAGTATCTGATAACTTGATCAATTTTAATTACAGGAATGAGCTGACTTGGTTGTAACTCATCACTGGTTTTGTACCAGCAAGAAATCTGGTCAGGATTTCCAGAATCTTTTGGGTATGGTAGGTATGCAAAACAAAATCTACAAGATAAAATAATGGAAGGTGAGGAGATGCTTTCCTGTGCCCATAGGAAAAACAAATTTCTACATCTAAGAGAAGCTGCTCATATAAGTGGAAACTCTTGGGAGTTCATGCTGGCTGGAGATGACTTCTAGTATGGCACAGGTCAAGGAGCAATCATAGGAGGCCTAAATTTGTTCATATATTTATATATATAAAATAGAAACATGGAGTGTTAAAATTTGCTGATGACAGTCTTGCGGTGAACAAACTAATGTGAGGTCAAAAGACTGCAAAATTTTAAAAAACCTTAAATAGACTAGGAAAATGGGTTGATAGGTGTCTAATGGGATCTAGTTTAGAAAAATTTAAGGCAGAGAGGCTTACACAGCTACCTGGTATCCTGCACACAGGAATTCTTGCACACAGGAGCACTTGCAAACTTGAAATGTAAGGACAAGATGTGGTTCAGGAGTTGAATGCTCACAGCCACACCAGCAGTAGTTGGTGGGAGATGTCACCATAAATCCGAAGTAACTTCTCTTACACATGCAAAGTCTTACTGTAAAACATCTGGAGGTTCAAAGAAGATGTTGAAGTAGTTCCTAAGTAGAGATATCACTGTAGGTTTTCTTAGGGCAAATGCATTTTCAGTGGATAGAGGCACCCATCTGTGCAAGGTTCAGAGAGCATGCCTTGTGCAGGGTGTACTGCTGTGGAAAAGGGTAGAGTAAGCATACCCTTTACTCTTATGCTAAACAGTATAATAGAACTAATACTGGATACACTTTGAAATACTTCATAACGTGTGCTTAATGACAACTACATGTAAATCCATTCACATTCCAACATTGTTCAGATTTTCTAATTACAAATTGAGGGTTGGTTTTGTGTTTTTAATTTCAAAGCTGCTATCTACTCCTATTTTTTTTTTTTTTAAACTGCCATACAGTAAGATTGAGAAATTTAGTTGGCTAGGACTGCTGAGTAACCCCATGAACTAATGAAGTAAACATTTGCAACCACTGTGACATGGAAATCATCCAGCTCTCCCTGGTGTACACCTGCAGAAACCTGTGATTCACCTCTGAGTCACTCTGCAAATGTTAGCAGGGCAAAGCTGACAGCCGTGCAGAGGGCTCACTCTGCTGCCAGTTCTCTCCTTTGCCCCTGGAATAATAACATTAATGATGCTTCCAAATGGCTCACGGGGTTGCAAAATGAGAGATCTAAAAATCCACATGGCAGCTTGATTTCCTAATAGGATGCATTAAGTAGGACATTGCATGTTTTACAGGCTGACATTGATTAGACAATAAGACTTAAAATATGTAGCTAAAGTGGTTAGAAAAATAGGTTTTGGAAGCTCGGATCAAAGCTTTACAGGGGGGTGATTAGATAAATAAAAAGTTTAAGCCTTACTGAGCAAATAATTGCACATCCTTTGAAAAGAACGGTTCATAGGGATTGATCAAATGTGAGTCACCCTAGGCACAGATGTCTTTCTAAGAATATTCCATTTATTTTTCTTAACGTACACCAAAAGCGAAGAAATACTGGTGCTGATCAGTGAATGCTCTTGCTTGCATAAGGAAAGGCTCTTTAAAAATAGTGGAGAATGAAGAAAAAACCAACAATCACGTAACCACCAAAAATTATTCAGTTTCTGTTGTTTAACACGGTAATTTCCTCCTTAGCAGTTCCTACCCTCATCACGAGGTGTGGGCTTCCTGTTCTTCAATGTATACTAGAATCACATAGCACATGCTCAAAACTTAAGAGTAATGCAGGTGTTACTGCGGTCTTTGTTCTTAAGGGTCAGTTTGTACTTTTATTTGGAAACATCAGCCTTGGGAGACTGGTAAGAACCTTGGAAGCACAGAATAAATAGAACCTAAAAGTCCATGAGGTTATCAGCTGTGCAGGATTGTCTCCTTAGGTAAGGAGTGGAATTCTGGGACAAAGTAGTTGAGACTGGAGGTGAAAGAGGTCTCTGTAGAGGGGAATCGTGCTCCCTGAGAACAGATGTTTTTGGAAGAACTTTCCCCTTCCTGCCTTTGGCGTTGGTTTTTGTGAATCCACCTGGAAACCCCTGTCTTCTGAAGGTGTGTATAAAAGGAGGCTGCATTATCATTGCAGAGAACAGCCCAACAGAGTGAAATTCTGCCATTCAAGATTTTGACATGTGTTCCCTTTACTGCAGCAAAGCCAGAGCTTCACCTTTGCTGTTTCTGAAGGAGAATGAGTAATAGCAGGGAACTTGGCTTCTTTCAACCTGTGCTTCAGACCACCCTCTGACACTGGAAGTGCTGATGGAGTGAAGCTGGGGAAACAGCAACAAGAAAAAGGTTATGCAAAAAAATATCCTAAAATCCTTAAAGATAAGCTTTGAGCACAATCCTGAGACATGCAGCACTGTCATATTAAAAATGCTGTACAGATGTTGGGGATCTCACTGTTGGAAATATATTCCTTATTCACTTAACGTTAAATAAGAAATACACACACTGAAAGTAAATGGGATCTGCTCCCGTGTTCCCTGCTATTATAGCTTTTATTTCTATGTAGGCTGCAGTAGGCATCTTCTGAATGCTTCCAGCAAGCTGACAGTGGTAGGACTGGCATATCCATTGGAAGGTTAGAGTTGGCAAGAAAATAATGGCTACTGAATTTCACTTTAATGAGTGGCTTGGAACCATAACTAAATCTGCTTGTTGTTAATAACAGAGGATACCTGACCTTCTGTTTTGAGCTCTTTTATTTAATGTAATACCTAATTTCTCAAGGCAGCTGATCTTTTCTTACTGCTCTCTCCCTTCTCCCTCCTTTCTCACTCCTCCACCTTCATGGCAAGCACTCATATACTTGAATTAGACATTAACTGAAATCTGAAGGAAGTTCAGAAATTGTCTTGCTGAGGTGCTGTGTAGGTTTTGATATGTCTCTGTCATCGCTAGTGTGATTGCCAGCTCTAGAATAACTGGCTAAGTCATGTGAGCCATGATCTGCAAGCACCTTTAATACATACTTCACAGCTGATGCAGAAATATTTGTGATATAGTAAAGAATGAATTTTGTAATTCTGACTTTGAGAACCATTCATGATACCCAATAGTGTGGAGAGGAGATAAAAGATGAAAAAAATGGGAGGGAAATTCCCACGTGATTGGTTTCCAACATTTGCATTCAGTTTGACTTCCTTCCTTTGTAATTTGATACTCATGTTCATATGTAAGACCTACATCTTTCCTCCTGTAACTTATTCAGTAATAATTTTGGGCTGGAGAATCGAAGGCTCTGGAGAAAATTTGGCCCCATGTGGTGAAAAAATTTGCTCTGTGATTCACACCTAGGGGTACATTCTCTTTTGTTGAGCAGAGACCCTTTCCTATAAGAACAATTTGCTTTTACTGATGGTTAACACTGCCACTTGTGATGTGTCCTCAAAACTGTTGCCTTCCTACTCTCAGTCTTTCACTTGAGTGATGTAATATTTGATGTGTGTTCATATGGAAAAGGGCTTGGTCTTATGCACAAAGAGGGTAAAGGGTTTACAGCACCTCAAGGTAGCTGCCTAGTACTTTGGAAAATCAGGCACATAATGTATCAGCAATTTCTCCTTGCAGCTGGGAAATATAAATTTATAGCTTGGTATTTCTAATAGAAAAAATTGCTAGTTCTGATTGAAATGCTTAGCAGCCTCAACAGTTTAAGTAAACATTTTTCCTGTCACATTTTTTTATACTCAAACACTTCTTTAATTTTCTTCTGTTATATTTTGAATTTCAAGAAAATGAGTTTTGATATGTAAATTATACATATATATAAAGGTAGTCTGTTGTTTGTTTCAATTTTCAAATACATTAAAGCTGATAAACTGCTGTTCAGGAAATGAAAAAAGATAACTTCAGGTAACAGAGAAAGAGTTTGTGCCTTGAGACAAGGTACCTATTGGAAATGTCTCAGAGGATGATTATGGCATTGTCATTTTCCTGTGGAATGTCCTATTTTGTTCTGTCAAACCTCTGCTGTTTGTACCTGATGACTTTACTCCAGCTTGCCCTATATTCACACCAATGCTACTGAATTGAGGGAAGAGGTGCATATAGCTTTCAAATTTACTTTAGAAAGAGCTAAGTGAAAGCAACTATATTGAAGAACATGTTGAGTTTTTGCTGTAATATTACATTTTTGGGTGATATTTAGAAGTGATGATTTGCACATGGCAATTAACTGAGTTCCAAGAGGATGCAACATATTAACATGCTGATGTCACTTATTGATATAACAACTTTTGTGATGAAGAGGCTTATCTCATTACTATCCTTGACTACAGTTTTTATTTTTTTACTATATTAAAACTGTTTTTTGAGAGGAGGGGGGATAAAACGCAAAGGAAATGGGGATTTAGCAGGGTCCAATCAGGAGTTAATTAGCTATTTATTTGACAGAAAGCCTCAGTGTAGCCCTACTAATCCCTTCTATTGTGACTTCAGTCTAGAGTAAGGCTCAGACCTGAGTAAAAGTCAGTAATGCTGACCGAGTTCTGTGAAATGTACACAAAGCTGCATTTGCTAAGTATCTCTTCATGGGAATGTTCCACAAAGCTCGAAAAAGCCACGTGTTCTCAACATCCACTGTCATTAGGCCACAGCATGTTGGATTTCTTTTCAATATCAGAATTTAACATGACATGTTGTGTTAAAATAGGAACTGCTCTTAAAAAATAAACTCGCATCCATTCAGCAAACTGTGAGGAAAAGAGCTTGAGCTTTTGCAAAACCAGCAATTGCTTCACGAGAAAGTGTGATCCTTGAGAGGAAAGATGCCAGGTCCTCAGGGTGCTTCCCTGGAAAAGCATGGACTTAATGATGAGACTTCAGGCAAGTCACTTATTCTCTCTTTGTTTAGGTTTCCCTGCTATAAGATAATATAATAAGCAATTGCAACATTTCCTTTCCCCCAGGGGTGTTGGGATGTACTCAGATATTTGGCAGTGTCCATACAAGCTAGACAGGCAGTAATGAAGTTTCTAAAAATCTGATATGGAAGTGCCTTCTTGTGCAATATTTCCTGAACCCTCTGCTGTAGTGATATCCATCAGAAGTCTAACTTCATGATTTAAAGGCCGGTAAAAATAATGCTGAAGCTGAGTATGCTGTTTAGGAAACTGGTTGAGACATTTGCTTCTGTTTCTTTCCTACATCTTCTTGCTCCTCTTTACCAGTTCTTCCTTTCCAGTGTCTCCTCCCAGGATGGGTGTGCAGGGTTCAAGCTCTTGTAAAGGACTGTCACAGGGTACGACCATGTTGGTGTGAAGTGCAGGAGTAGCTCTATGTTCTGGTCATCCAAGTTTCAGCCTGTAATGTTTGGACTTGGTCCAATGAACTAAAGCTAGTTGGTTTCAAGCAGCTTCATGTATTTTCCCAAAGAGTTTTCCCAAGCGTATTATCTACTCCTGCATTGTGTTTAGTGGTTAGCCTAAAAGAAATGGGTTACTAATGTATTCATGTCATTCTTTTCTTTCCAATAAGCCCTGTACCATTAAGTGTGACCTTCAAATGAGAGAATAAAGACCTGACCCCAGTTACTAACCATTACTTCAAACACACCTTTAATGCAGTAGTGCTGGCTGCTCTGGGGGCCTGGGCAAAATGCTTAAGTTCTCTGCACTGGATCTCTTGGACTATTTTTGGGAGGACAGGGATTCACACTGCCAAATCATCACTTGGCAAAGCATGTTAAAATTAGATGCTTTCAAAAAGTGAGCAAGACCTGGAGCTCACCTGATGGTCTCCCACCCAAATCCAGGAAGTTTGGTGCTGTTTAAGTATAGATCACTTTAGTTTCTTGTGTTCTGTGCCTACTTGACTTCTGTAAAACAAATACTAAAGACAGAAAAAGCAGAAGAATTAAAAGCAGAAGACGACATCCCTTTTTCCTGAAATATCTGAAAACTGAAACTTGTTACAAGTATAATTCAGTCTTAGTCTAATTATGTTTAAATGCTGCTTGTGCAGGAAAAAAAATATGAGGGGTGTGAGGGAGGGGAGGTGTGAGCTTTTACAATCTTATTTGTTCCATCGAAGTAAAAGCTTTTTATTTGGCTTCAAAGTGAACCTACTACTTCACAACAAAATTTCATTATGTCCCAGCTGAGTTCTGTTTAATGGAATTAAATTTCACCCTTTCTAATTATCTTCTGGAACAGACAATCTTTACAGAATAATTAGTAATAGAAGTACACAATGGATCATTGTCTTTATTACTTGCAAAGAAATTCTAGATGCTGTTCTAAATCTTGAGGTATGATCTCACAAAATGTAAAATATTTCACCCCCTTCCTCCTAAATTATATAACGTTCAACATAGTCAACATAATTTAGGCACAATGAGTGGTAATTTTGTTTCTTTGAGATGACCAGTTTCAGGTTGTTTTTATAGAATAACTTTCCTGATTCCATTCTAATTAAGCAGGACTAGAGGTAGGCAATCTTTTTGTCTTCAATTAATTTTCAATATTTCTAAATGAAGGACTTAATGTCCTTTTATTAAGGAGATAAAAACAACTGTATATTTCCTTATCAAGCCTCAAATTTTCCTTTAATGGTCATTTATATTGTGGCATTATTTTAAAATGCCTTCATCAAATTTCTGCTAAAATGAAGTTAGGGACACAAGTACAGGATTTAAAGAGGTGAGCACCTCTGACCACGTACAGTTGTGAATGAACAGAAATAATCCTGGCATAGGTGAGAGTCAGTTGGAATATATGGCCTCTTCTTCTCTGCCTTTTCCAAATGTTTTAAAAATTGTTAAATCTTCCTCAATTGTATTCCAAGCTATAGTTCTTCTCGTCAAAAACCAGGGAGAAATAACAATGAAAATTAATTTTGTATCAAACCAAGCTGTTTCTCCGAGAATCCAGGTTGAAATGAACCTTTTATTGATTAAAAATTTGCCACAAAACTGGGAGAAAAAAAATCAAATGTGTAATAAAAATGGGTAGGGTCTTCCTTGGACTGCTAGTCTTTATAATTTAATTTGTTGAGAATTTAAAATTACATTAATTGTGCTTAAATAACTGACATTATTTGACACTGCAACAACAGAGCAACGGAAATGAGTGACAAACACACAAAAGACTTTTGTTATCTTTATTTGTCTGCCTGAATAAATCTCAACAAGTAGTTCAAAGATTTAAATTTATAGCATACTTTATCGTCATTAGATGGCCAATCCTTTTGACTCTAAAATGCATGGCCCTAATATTGAATAGTTTTGCCATCCACTTTAGTTTGACTCATCAAGAATCTTAATTTTCAAATCACTGAAATTGTGTAAAGTGAAGTCACAAGGAAGGAATTTATACACAGTGTCATGCTACAGTTGTTTTTAAAATGTGTATTTTTCTTTCTAGAGCTGTTTGTTTCTAATTTCAACACCACAGTACCCCTTTAAAACAAAATGAGTTGGCTAAAGCAGCCAGTTGTAATTGTCTAATTATACAGTGAGATATATAGACATATTGTTTTATATTGTTATCAAAGTGCAATATTACTGCTCTTTGTATATTCATTTACCTATAATCATACAGGAAAAAAAAGTATACTAAACTATCTGGCAGCAAAAGCCTCTTAAAACCAGTGTCTGAGATGAGGAGAAAAAAACAAACCAAAAACCCTTTTCAAGATCTCTTATTAACTGCTTCCTTTTAAGAAATCTCACAGAATATGCTTAAGTACTGCAAACTCTAGATTGAAATTAAATATCTGTTCTATTTGATAAAACCAACTAATTTAATGTAATTAAAATTATTTACAAATTCATATTGGATTTTCCCAGCTCTTTGCATTAAAAAGAATTAGTTAAATTGGATTGGTGACAACTTTTATTTTTATAATATTATATTTAAACAGTTTGAAGGGGAGGTTGGTTTAGTTTTTATATTTGTATTTGAATTTATAAAACATCTTCTCTGACACTGACCCAAACATAATGTAAAATAGTTGTGGTTTTATATGAAAATGGGAAAATTTTAATATGAAGCCATTTGTTTCCTCTCTTCTTCATCCTTTCAGTTTGTCAGCTAACTAATCATTTATTGAAATAGCACTATATTTACATTTATCAAACACCAAATGCAACAAATGTCATACCCATTGATACCAATTAAAGGTATCTGGTAGGCAGCATTACAGTCAAATTGAGAAGAGCATCCCTGTAGGAAATCTCAGCATCCCACTGTATCAGTATCTCTTCACACAGTCAATTTCACTGAACTGTAGACTTAAAATTAAGCAGACACTTTAAACTGTTCTGAGGGACAGGGGTATGTAGTTTAGTTAACTACAGAAGCTGTAAGTCAGAACATCATTCAGAGTTGTCCTTTTCTCCATTTCCACTGGCATGGAAATGATGGAGCCAGTGCGACATTGTAACACAAATGAGTCAAACAAGTTTAGCACCTGCCATATGAAAAGATCTAAGAGATCTGCTCTATTAAAATATTCTGCAGTTTCCTATATAAAATCAATAACCAAGTTTCTCATTTTCCCTTTTCTAGAGCAGAAAGGGGTTGAAATCAAACCCAGCCTAAGCTGAGGGACAGCTCTGCATTCAAATGTCTAAGGGACTCATGTTCTTAACCTTCTTTACTGATGTTTGCTTCAATTATTACTCCTCTATGGTCTAAATCTGCATCTGTTTACAACAGTATCTGTATAAATGCAATAAGAATATTGAATTTACTGGAGCCTTCCAATACACAGAAAATCAGATTTTTGCCCATTTGGACTGAGCAGTGATATTTGGTGGGGGTATAGTTTCCATTAGCTGTTTGCTGTTTGTTTAATCAGCTGGATTATGTTATTCCACACCAGTGTCTTTTTATGATTGTGAGATTAAAAAATCTGAATCTTCTCCTTTATGCTAAGCAATAACATCTCTCACTGCTGCAGGTGAAGAGTTTTCTTGTTTGAAAAGAAGTTGCTCTACAAAGTCTTTCTGTGAGCTTATGAATAATGAACATATTAGCCTCATTGTAAAATGAGAGACATACCTATTGAACCAGTCTTACTGGAAACCATTATCTTTTCAATTTTCTTATACATAATAGCAAGATGAAGGGTTGAAATATGGTACCCATCCTCCTGAAGCTCCCATGTAGCCTTGCACAAGAGCCCATCTTAGCTTTATGGAAGTGTTTAGGCAGAAGGCATGTGGCAAGGTCAGTAGCATCCACCCTAAAGTTTAGGAGAGAAAGAGGGACGCTAATCTTGTGCTTCTGTTAGCAGTTTTGCATGCTCCTTCAGTAAGCGTAGAGAAATCATTCACTGCCATTTGTGGGAGAAAACCAAATTCCATTATTTACAATGAATCCCAAACACCAGGGTTAGGCCTTTCAGTTCCTGGGAGACTGAGAGATTTTGTTACTGGGATATGCTTATTCCTGAAGGGCCAAAATCTCCTGAAATAAGCAACCTGTGTGGAGCAGAACTGAAATCTTAACTCTTGATCTTTGTTTTGGCATTTGAAAGGATTTCCCTTTGAGCAGCACAACTGAAGGCCCAGCTGGATGCTGAGCAATCATTTCCTTATGATGATGTAAATAAATAAGTAAAATGTAATACTGGGGTGAAAAAATATTAGCTTGTCCCAGTAATTCTTGACTATCTTGTTATTTAATTTGTTGTATGCTACTGAGAATGTGCTTGAGTGCCTGATGTCTTTGCCATGTTTTAAAAAATGACATAATAGTCAAGTCCCCTAGTGCCTTCCTTTGACTGTAGCAATGTGCTATTAAGCCGATAAGATCAGTAAACTTCCCAAAGCCTGCAGGATGAATTGATGTTTTTCAAAGACTTGTTTAGGAAAACAAGAGAAGCAAACGTTCATACTCTTTTAAGCAGGGGAAAAAAGAGAGTGAGGAGAGAAAACTCTCAACAAGGGATTATTCCTTTTGTCAATTCCATTTGAACAAGAGAAGAGAATGTGCCCTGATGATGTTTTGCTTTCATTTAAATACTTATTTGTGCTCCTCGGTGTGAGTGGGGTGGAAGAAAATTTGTCATGTCAGTAGGATGCAACAAGCAATGGGAGATTTATGAACAGATAGGTTACAGGTAGAGGCCACTTTGCAGCTTCAGTTCATATACCTAAGCCTTTGTGTACTGATGTGTAAACATATCCAGTGATGGTCACTGATGAGTGTAGTGATGAGAAAGAACAAGTCACTGGTAGGCTGGGATTTTTCTTGGTTTTGCTTAATATATAAAAATAATTAGCTTAGTAGTGATAGCTCAGCAATGACGTAACTGTTAAGAATGGTTGCTTCCATGGTGTTTTGGTTTGAGAACTCTTGGTTTTGTCCCTTTTAACTAGAGAGATAAAGGGTCCCTATGGACTCTTGTTTGTCTTAAGAGAGGAGATAAAATTTATGGGATAGTCAGATCTAGATCTGTGTTTCCATACACACTCAAAAACTGATGGAAATTTGCATGAGATGGGATTAAATCATTGGCACAAGGATCCATATTAATTTCCAAAATATTGGCTAAAATAATAGAATTGGTGCAAAACTAATTTCTAATCTTTTATAACTTGTTTTTTTAATTACTAATTTTCTCTCTTGAGAAAGGATATTTTCTGCCTTCTCAGAAAGAGAAGCAAAATGGAGGTGTAGCGAAGAACTAGAGCTGACATGAGAAGAAATGAGCAGGAATTGGCCATGACTGGTCAGGCTTAACGTGAGAAGACCCTGATCATCAGAACAACCTTCCCCTATAAGCAGCATGGGCTAACACGTATTTTTAAATGACTCTTGACTGGTATATGTAAGAGATTTTGCTCCAATACCAGGAAACTGAACTTGAAGACCCAGGGTAGCATTTCCAGGTCAGTTTTCCAAATTTGTTTGGCTCCCACTCTTTTTCAGTCTCCACAAGCACCTCCACAGATGAACCTTATCAGCACATGTCCACAGAAGCAAATATTGGTCTTCAACACTTGTGCTTTTCTGAAAATAATTGTGGACCACTACTTTAATGATCAGAGAATGTGCCTAGCATTGCATAAGATATAGATTTAAAAAAAATGAATCAGCATAAGTCTTGGATAAGACACAAGGTTGGCTGGACTTTGGGTTTCATCCACTGTGAGAGTTTCTGTGTAATCAAGGTATTGGTGCAAATACCCTTTTTTGCAGGAGGAATACCAGCTCACAACTTTTGGCCAACTGACTCAGACTTGCCTCTCTATTGTATTGGTATGATATTTTGTGAGGGAGAAGGCAGCATACTTGGATTCAAACCTTACCAGATTAAAAATAATCTTGATGAAAGATAGAGCAAGGGGGATTTTAATTGGAGGTCCATCAACAAGTTGGTTTGCTGTTGTGGTGTCCCAACAGAGAGGTGGCACAGGGCTGGGAGGGGATGCTGGCAGCATGGTCTATGGGAGACTGATAAACAGTGCAGAGACATTTTGTTTGCTATTTATTTATCTCGATCAATTGGGTTTGCAACAGAAGTGGTTCCAGGGCTGTCTGTGCTGTGTCCGTGTTTTTCAACTCCTGTTAATCTCTGCTGAGACTTCTTAGGACTCTTTGCCCTTGTGTGTCCCATGTAAAAATATTTTATGTTGGCCAGGTTCAGGTTTCTCAGAGATATATGAGGAGACTCCTCTTGGTTAAAAAGGGAAATTGTAACAGCATTTATGTTTTGGAGACTCTCTCATAGGATTGTCACGTTCAGTGCCTGATTCTCTGCTGCCTTGTGTCTGTGTTGCTATTTGTTTTTGCTGGTGTTGGTAGATAAAAACTGTGCTGTTCTGATTTGGGAGAATTTTATACCCACTCAGCACAGGTATGAGTGTCTGCACAAAGAGCAGAGCAATGGGGAAGTGGATTTTACTGGTGCAAGGACATCTATGCTCCTGTAGCAGTCTTAAATGCAAAGGTATTATCTTATTCTGGTGAAGTACTGTAGATATTGAATTACTTATTTATCAATTAATGTGTTTATAGATGTTTAGTTTTCTGCTTGAAGGAAAGTTTACTTGCCAGGTAAACGTAAAAAATAAATAACTGTGTACATTGTTGCTGTTTTTTTCCCCTGCCCTGTCTGTACTGCCCATAGGGAATTAGCATAATCATGTAGTTGAATTGAAGCTGAGACTGTGCAGCAGAAGAGTTAAGATATATTAGATTTAGGGCTAGATTCTGAAACATTTTCTCTAGCAGAATAAGTTGTTTACTCTGAGTAACTGAAAATGCAGGATCTGCAAGAACCAGTACAATTTCCAGAAACCCCTGGCTATTGCTCATGTTTGTACTTCTGCAGTCATCGATGTGTATAACTCAGATTCCACCTAAAAATTCCCTTTTTTTTTTTTTTTTTGTCTTCCGGAAAAGAGGATGTCACAGAACTGTAGCTGCAATGGAATCCAAGGGATTTTTTCGCTGTAAAATTCTGCAGAGCCATTATTCTGCCGCCCTGTCTAGAATAATGTAAAGTGAAGCAGTTCCAGTATGAGTAATGATGTGTCAGACTAATTGTTTTGACTAGCTGGGCATCCTCTGAGCTCACTGGATCATGAATACAGCGGCTACATTAGGTTTCATGCCACTGTGCTCTGAATGTGCTGTTTGCTTCTAACTGTTGCTTTTAAACTATTTTGCTTTGCACCTTTTGTGTTACATTTTTGCCGCTCAGTGTTTGTCAACATCATATTTCAAAATACCACGGAAGTGCTAAGTGCTAGACAATCACTGCCTAATGTCTAAAGAACACTGTTTTGTATGGGACAATCTGCTGTTAGTTTGAATATCAAGTATCCCATTTACAGTTTGGTGGATAGTTCAGAAATTTGATGTTTGCCAAATATGAGGTGTTGAAGAACACTTCATGTGCTGGATTAGTTCACTGTTGTGATCTCCTTCACAATGAGCAGTCCTTTAATAAAATTTTACATGCACAAATTTACATGACTGCATCGTGCTATCTTGTGGGTGACAGCTCAAACATGCAGTAAAAGAAGTTTTAGATTTTATTGTTTTATCAGATGGGCAGGAGATCTTTCAGAAAAGGAAACCAAAAGAAAATATTTGCCTCCAGCTCTTAAAAAATGTTCATAAATCAGCTGTAGCAAATAGACTGGGAAAAGCTGTCTTGATCATACGTGTCTTAAACCATTTTGTGACAGTTCATAGCAAATTACTTGAAAAATTCTCTTGGCATCTGCAACAAGCAAAAATTTACGAAGTTGTGTGCAGTAGTAAAAATAATATAATAAATCTCCTGAAGAAACTGTTGCCAAAAAGTTTGCTGTGCCCGATGGCGTAACGTGGATTCCACCAGAGAAGTCCAGTAATCTGGGTAAAAACTGCACTTTGAGAAAAACACCATTCCTGCACATACCTCCTCATCAGGAGGCTCGGTAGCACAGCCTAGAACACCTTGCTGACTTGAGCCCCCCCCGGCCTTCAGAAAACATAATAAACAGAGTTGGTAGTGGTGAGATTTCGTACAAAATAAGGAGCTTTAATTAATTTTAAATGGTGCTTTTCAGAGTGTCAAAAGCTCAGCCCACTGAAGTGGAAAAGGGGGTTAGAGTGGCTAGAGCCTGGCAACCCAGCTAATCTAGGCACTCCTGAGCAAGCTCATTTCAAATGCTTACATCAGTACATTGGCATGTCGAGGTAGAGCTGCCTGGGGACAGCCGAGGGAACAAGCCACATTACAGACAGCCCTGCTAGTGCGGGGCTGCGAAGTTAAGGGTCTGTGGCAGCTCCTGTGACAAGAGCACATTGTCACAGCGCGGGGCCTGCGCTGCTGCCGGGACGGTGCAGGGTTGTTTGCGCTCTCAGTGCTTGGAAGTAACCCAGACAAACTGGGGGATTGGTGCTTGGTGCACACAAAACCTTCTGAGATGGAGGCTGCAGAAATACTTACATGGATTAGACACAATACTGTGGGCCGCAGTTTCAGTCGTTGTAAATCAAGGCAGCCCCACTGCAGCAAACTTGCTCTGCTGGCCCGGGGCATTTAGATAGTATTTTTGAAACTGGTGGTTACATGTTTACTTTAAAAGAAAGAGAGAGACTGTGCATGTAAGTATTCAGTTTCAATTTTCCAGTGCATAAAACAAAGCGTGTTTTTGAGTAGTTCCTTTTGATAATTTAAAAGACAAAATAAATTCTTTTTCAACTTACTGTATAGAGAAATGGTTCTCCTGGAGGTTGTTCTGGGATCTGTTTCTTAAAGGCTAATAGTTAAAAACACAAATGCCATTAACTAAGCTATAAAATATTTTAAGGTTCTTTGGTATTATTATGTATTATCATTTTAACAGTAGCCAGGATATGTTTGTCTGCCCACTCTTGTTTCTCTTTAAACCAGTATCAGAGCTCCCACTGACTTCTACTGCAGCACACATGGTGAATTAGCTCTTAACATATGTTCAACTTCAACAAAAAAGTCTAGAAAAAGTTTAAGCCTGGTGCTGAAATGGGTGTGCAAGACTTGAGCTAAAAACCTCTCTCAGATTTATAAGGCCTCTGGTAATGCCCCTTAAAATTAAGCTGGCACTCCATAGCAAGTTCTTATTCATTCATTATTTACAAAATGGAAAAAGAAAACCTCAGTTCTATTTGCTGAGTACCAGTCAGATGATCCACAGACAACAAAAGCTTGCAAAGTTTTAATAAGCTGGATAATTCCTTTTTTTATAAATGCAATTGCTCGTCTCAGCCACTGGAGCATAGCAACTTCCAGCTCCTTTATGCATGTAGGATACAGACATTCAGGAGCATCCTTGTCAGTGAAATAATTTATTTCTTTGGGGGTTTTGATTTGGGGCTTTATGTTGTTTGGGGATTTTTGGGGGGTTTTGTTTTGGTTTTTTGGGGGGAGGAAGTTTGAACAAATAAATGACATATGAATAGCAGGTCTAGACAGGTTGCTATATAGCTCCTAAGGACGGTATGCAGACTTTGACCTAACGCTCCCCCTTATGGATACAGTGCAAGGAAGTGCCTTTACAGGGAGACAAAATCATCATGAGGGCATCCTAAACTGAATGGCTAAATGCTGCAACAACACAGGTGTTCAAGGCAAACTTAATGACAGAGCTTCATACCTCAAGAAGCAGAGCACAGCTGGTGGATCCACTCAGAGTAGGACTGAGGTATAGACTTAGGAATATGAGTAGTCCCATTTTAGGCTTATGTGCTTTGTAGAGACAGGTCCAAAATATTAAGTCTCTTCAGTGTATCAAACCTGAAATACAAAAATGGGACGCTAATGTAGATGAGATTACAATTAAAAATGGCAGAAAGTCACTTTGGGCAGAAGGTGGTGGCAGCCTGGGAAGAGACGCTGACCTTGGGCACGACTGCTTTGTTCCAACAGGCTTCTTTCTGCTAATGGCTAATGTACCATCCCAAAGAAACCTGTAGGTCCTGAGTAGTCCTCCCCAGCCTCTGTGTTGGTGACATGTTTCCTAGCTCATCTGGTAATATGTTATCTGTGGGGTGCAGAAGTTTAATCCATGCAATCCTTTTGAATCTGTAGAAGCTCCTGAGGTTCTACCAGTGAATGCAGTTAGAAGGATCCATGAAATATGCTCCCCACTGGCTCTGTGCCTTGCCTTGATCAAGTCCTGCATTGTAAGCTCTGTGTGGATCTGCCTGCTGCACAGAACCTCCCACGTAACACCCTAGGTCCATTCCCCCTCCACATTTTCCTGTAGAAACACGTGTTCCCAAGTCACATAGAAAGAGTGCAGGAACTCTCTATTCTGCCTGTAACAACCTCTGCTCATTGAGGTGTTTTGTCTGGATGATGCATTGCCAGCCTTTCTGTAGCCAGGTACATATTGTGTAAAGGGGTGACAGCAAATTTGGTTACGTGTAATTAAAGGAACAATTTTATCCTAATGTAATGTACATTGTTTCCTATTAATCTCTTATAGATGAAATTGTTGCCTAATAATAGAAAGCTTCAGCTTAGAAGCCCCCCTGTCGAGGGGACCTGATATATGGAGAGATGGATTTAGGCATAAAGAATAACTCTGAGAAACATATTGGCTCAAGTTTTTGTTTATTCATGGTCTATCTTAGAAATACAACAGTTTTGCTTGTTTGGTGAGATGTCTTTACTGGGAAACCTTACCCCTTCATGGCTCTATTCTGGCATTTTACAGTGGCTTGTCTTCCTTTTGTAATTAATGTTTTGGGCCTAGTCCCGAACATGTCAGATGAAATTTAATTGACTTAGGGTAACTTTTTATCTAAGGAGGTAAAGGCTAGGCTGTGTATTAAAGACATTTATTCTGCTTTCCAGATCCATACTACACAAAAAACAGACCATTGTTACAGTTCCTCTGCGTGTTGGTGCTGTGAAGGTGTAACAGGAATTGTACACAAACCCAGGCTGAATGAAATCCAGACTGAGTAGCCACATTATGGAACAAATGTATTGTTTTTAGAATTCATTCACACTGTAGAGCGATAGAGAAGTCACTATGAATTATAACAGGCTTTGGAAACCTATTGCTTACATGGGAACATGCTAAATCAGAAAATATCCATGGATCTACTGGATCAGTTCAGCTTTTGCTAGTAACAAAAATTGCCTCCCACTTTTATTTTCAAATCTATCCTTAGTTTCCCTAATGTACTTAATATAATGACATTTAAAAGAAAACATTGATTATGTGTGTTGCTTCTTTTTTTCATGTGTTTGCCCTGGGCTGGGAAGATTTTGACCACAAATACGTTCCAGTCTTCTAATGAGTGCCAGGGAAAGGGACTGTCTGGATAAAACATAAGACTGGAGACTGAACAGTGAGAGGTATGGTACTGGCCAGGCTCTGGCACAGATTTGGGGCAAGTAATTTTCTCTCTTTATGACTCAATGCTTGCAACAACAACAAAACAAAAATAAAAATAAGAAAGAGGGGGGGGGAGGAGTCTTTTGTCAGTGTTTTCAGATCCTTTGTGCAGTATAAAGGTTATTTTATTTTGGAAGCATTTCAGAAAAGAGAAGAGTTATTGAGGAAGCTTCTTGTATGTTTGGAAGTTCATTCAAAATTTTCCCAGGTCCTCCAAACCCTTTTGCAACTGGCAATTAGGAAAGGTATGTTTTTCCTGAGGGGTTTTCATTACAGTAAGTTTGTGCTTTCAAATACATGTGCTATTTAGGACAGAACTTTAGGGTTTTGCCAATGTAGGATATTTTCCTTTCTGACTCTAGAAGATGCAAGTGAAAAGGGAGGAGTGGAGCACAGGAAATAAAAGTGTCTTTTGTCCTTGGGATTAGTTTCTTTTCAAATTTGATGCAGTGATTCAACTTGCTATTTATGTTATCCAGCATGGCTTGTTCATCTTCATTTTAATTCTATGCATCACTCACAGATCTTAATTTAATAGCACATGCAGGTGAAACATTTCTGACTCGAGCTGTCTGTGGTGATGTAAGGACTAGGAACCATTTCAGCTTTCTTCTTCATTTGCTTGCATAACGCAGATGTTCTCACGAAGGCTGGCAAGAGCAAAGCTGAGACCCAGGAGCACTGTGCTCTAGATATGTAAGTCTCTCAATGCTTGGAACTAAAAGGTGAAGCTCTGTTAGCTCAGGAATATAGCTGACTCTGTCACAGCTGGTTCTGCCACAGGAGGGTGACAGAGGTGTACTGGGTTGATGTGGGCAAGTAGTTTTTGTGCTTTTAAGTGATATTAATGCATTTTTTTCTGTGTGCCTCTGCCTTTTCATAGTATTTAGACACAATATCATGCTCTACAAGGGGAGAAAGAAAAGTGTAGAAGAGAAATGGGGGTGTTCAGACAGTGACACATCAGCATCTGTAGATCTTATAATTTCAATCTACATTCATTATGATGAGTGGCAATTCTATGCACGAGTGCAAATCTTATGCAACAGAATATATTCTGTCATTAACTGAATGGACAATTTTGTCACTATGAGCAATTTTTGCTAAAAATAAATAAATCTTTTTTGTATCTAAATGCATTTATTTAGAAACAAGGGACTTCTGTCTGATTGGGAGGGCGTGGGTGTTTTGAGAAAGAGGTGGCTTGTGAGTCAGAGCTCCTTTCTGCTTCTGATTCGATATTGGTTGGATCCCAAATCAGTGGAAATTGGGCCAAAATTTCTGTGACCTAAAATGAATCACATCAGCCAGATGTTTTAGGCGAATTTTCTTAACCTGTCTTGCCTGCTAAATGCAAGAATTCTGATTTGAGAAAGATGGTCTTCTGCTTCTCCAGTCCTCCCCCTTTTAGTGCCTGCTGCTGGGCAGGCTGTTTCCCACCTGTGGTTGGTCAGTTTTATTTCCTGTCGCTCACTGAACACAAAAGTTTTTCTGAGATCTGGGACTCTAAATACATACATATAGATAGATAGTATGCCCAGAATTAACTTATCTTTTTTATTCTTGAGGGAGAAACTCTAAATCAGATGATGTCCATTTCTGCTTTCAAATTCTGATTATATTTTTCTTTAAATAAATAATTTTATTTTTTATATTTAAGAAGATTTTTTAGACAACTAAAAGATTCCATGGATAGTGGATGAAAGTAATAATTCTGTATACTCATGCATTCTCTTTCACACTTTGACTGTAGCCATGTTTACTGAATTTCATTTAGGATCACGGTAAACAGAAGAGCTTTCCCAGGTTATAAAATCCAGCCCCTGCTGTTCACAGGAAATCTTAACATTAAATAACAGATTAGAAAAATCCTGAGTCTATTATCACAATCCCTAATACTCTTTCCATAACAAACTTCTGACCTGTCATGGAAAACAAAAGCCAAAACTATTCAGTGTCACAGCAAAAGGAAAAAAAAATAAAGTGATGCTAATGTCATAGTTCCTTGCAATGAGAGAGAGTAAAACTTTCAGATAAAGCAAATTTACCTTTTTGGGCTCTCTGCTCAGAGCTGGAAGGATGTGAGATAACTACAGGGCAATGCTATTTTCAAAGTGCAGCAAAAGCCTGCCTTCCAGCAGCAAAGCAATACTGAACATGTACTTTTCTTTCTTGAAAATACTTCCAGTGGGTGGGGGAGTGTAATTTGATGTGGTATACATCACATTACTGCAGATGGGATTTTGTGTGTGTATTTCAATTCAGACTCAATATGGAAGCAATTCTCAAAGGGCACCATGTTCTTGTTGCGTGTATAGTATAATGCTACTAAACATTAGAATAACTGAATCAATAGAATGTATAAATAGATATCTCCTTTACCCATCTGCACAGGTACAATGTGTTTAATGTATTAATTAAAACTTTCAGCGAAAAGAAAAATGAAGCTTGAACACTAATCTGAAAACATTCTTTTTTAACATGTCAGGAGTGTACTGCACAAAATAGTTTCCTTAGCAACTTAATAAGTAAGTGAGAAATGTTGCAGCAGGTAGTGGATCTTCAGTGATAACAGCTATTGCAAATGTTTGATTAAAAAAAAAAAAAAAAAGACTACTTAGTTTAAATCTGATAACCTGTGAAGATTTAGTTGTTGCTGAGTAAAGGGTACCTGCTCTAGAGAGAGAAAGGTTAGAAGTCCTGCTGTTAGCTCTAGCATAAAATCTGACATGTTCTGCCAACAAGGAAATTTGCAGATAGTAATGGGGACTACAAGTTTAAATGCTTTCTATGTTAATGTGAGTGTACATTTCATGAGGTGCATTTGACCTGCATGTCATTAGAGCTAGAGTACTCCAAATGTCTTTTGAAGAGTTATGCTGTCTTTTAAAAATGGCATTTCCCATGAAATGCTATGTAGTGGGCAAAGTTCTTCTTCCCACCAATATGAAAATGAGGACACTTCTCTGATACTGTTGTTACTGATGTAACTGAGCACAATTTGCCTCAGTGTAGATTTGCAAAATATCTTATTGCTGCCCCAGAACCTTCTTTCCATCCAGTAGGAGTTAGTATTCAGAGATGATATCTCACACCAGCAGCATTGTCTGCCATGAAATACACTCCTTATTTAATACAACTAAAACTCCTTGGAAAATTAATTTGACACACAGTGCAAATACATCAGTAGCTTTTGAGACTTTTCTGTGTGGTTATGGAGGTCTAACAATGTATACTCTACGTTTTCAAGCTGTCAATCTTTTTTCTCAGTAGATTTTCTAAGATGTGACTACTTCCAATTGCAAGTTCCATTTCTGGAACTGAACTGGTCAGCTGAGAACCTCAAATGGGATGTAACAGACAACAAACAGAATGGCACACTATTGTGACAAGAAGTGCTAAACATAGGAGGTGTCAGGTAACACTGATGTTGCTAGTTAGGACATGAGCACGACTGCAGGAGACAGTTCTATGTTCCATAAGGATATGGAAGGCCAGGATAGAGTGAATAGGTATGAATTGTTCTACCACTGTGGTGCAGAGAAGGTTGTGTCCAGCAGTCTGCACTGCCCTTCAGCCTGGACCACAGAATGATGGTCCCTTGCAAGACAATCCTTTGGAATGTCCTTTGTATGTTGTAGTGAAGTCACCTTGCTGACAAGAGAGGGACCAATTAAGGACAGAGGTAGAGAGAGAAACTCCACAGTCTGAAATCTCACTGTAATGTTCTTGCCTTGTAAAGTAACACAGTTTAATGTTATCATTGTACTATATATATATCTTTTTCTCAAATGGCACTGCACATCACAACTGAAGGCTCTAGTTTGAGGTGGTCATTGTGTGGACAGCCTGTATCCAATGCCCTCTTATCCAAGGTTGTGACAGTGACAAGTTAAAGCTGAATGTCTCTCATCAGAGGTAGTTAGGACTGTCAGATAATATACACAGAAACTGTGTCCCTCCCTGATTTAGGGAAAATCAGAAACTCAAAACCAAAACCTCTAAGCTTAATGAATTTTCAGTTGTCTGGGTTTTTTAGAATAACAATTCACATTTTCTTCAAACACAAGGGCTATGAACTTGAAAAAATAATGAGCTAACATTCTCCTGTAACTAAATGACTTGAGGAGTTGGGGATTTTTAAGGATCTCTAAATAACACAAGACTGCAATCAGTACAAAAGATGAGGCAATTTGGACACTTTGTAGGCTAACAAGGTTTGATCCACTCCTGTTGATGCATTGCCATTAACTTTAGTGAGATTGTGCCCAGCACTAGTAGAAATTCAACTGGTGGTTTACAGTAAATAACTGTGAAATTTCATAATCATCAGCAGGCTGTAAAGCTGAAAGCCATGTGAACAAGAAGCAGAATATTGTATTTACACTGTTTTTGTGGTATTCATTTCAAAACTTTACTAAATTACCCAGATTGCTGCATTTTTCTCAGTGGTAATCTTTGAAAATTTTTTATGTTATGTATGAAATATATACCCAGTGACATTTTTTTCTTTGCAATCTGATTATTGTTGTTTTTTATTTTTTAGCATGATTTTGTTTAGTTATTGAAATAATTCTGCATTTTGTTCATAGGATCCTTTAACAAACATTTGTTATAGCTAACAAAGTTTTTTTGCCACAGCACATTAAAGATTCAGGACTAGACCTTAAGTGGGTGTCAGCTGATCTGACTTCCAGTGAAGTCAATCCTTTAATTTTGTGAGGACTTTCAGTCATAGCCAAGTGAAGAATAAGAAAGTCCCATGTACCCAAGAAAGCCCTTGTACCCATCTTATTGATCAGACCTGTAATTGCACTAGGAAAGGGAATATAATATATTTATTTTTTTATTTGGGCTAGAACAGCTTATGAAAAATGTCTTTGTGGCTATATTATACTTATAGAACAAGTTTGTGTGTATGTTTGGGGGGAGGGTGTGGAGCTAAACAAAAACATTAATTTTAAAAAGGTACCTTGATTCAAACTAAGGAAACTAAAGTGGAAAATTATTTATCCAAACAAACTTTGTATCCTATAAAGATGTGGGTACATAAGCACGCAAGTCCATTGCTTATTAGATTATTTCAGGCCTTCACAAGCTGTTTGCTTACTCCAATAGCAACTTGTTGATAATGGGAAGCCCTTTGTAAGGAATGGCCTGAAAAACAATGGAAAGCGTCAGATTTAGTAAAGTGTCTAAGGAAAGTCTTAAAATGACACCCACGCTATGAAGGGAAGACCAAATTTGCTTTTTCTGAAGGGAATTTGTGTTTGTCAGGAAGGGCTCCTGGAGGCTTTGTTTCCAGGCCTTGATGTGTGACCAGGAGCCTCCAGGCCTCCCGTCACCCCTGGCCTTGTTCTGCCACCGCGCTGCCCACCCATACCGGCACCGCAGGGGGAAGGGTTTCAGAGGAGCCAGAATCAAAAGCGGAGGGAGGAAAAAAAGTGCTTTTCAGGGTCTGATGTGTGGGAATCAAATGAGAGGCCTAGCTCAAATCCGGTCGCCAGGCAACCATAGTGATATGCTGAGGGAATATCATTAAAGTTGGAAACTAAGCAGTCGCTCTGAATTAGCAAACCTGACCGCCGTGTGGATGATGCGCCAGAGCCACCTCAGCCCCTGAGCCCCGTTTCTGCACGTAGAAGGGGGGGAAAGCAGCTGATTTGTGGAGTTTTTCATAAAAAAGACAATGGCTGTCCAGACACGGAGTTGGTGGTGAAATATGGTAACTGCCAGGCTTGCAGCTGGCCCTCTGACACAAGATTAATAAGTTGCCGTTTCCTAGCCGACCACAACCTAGTGGGAACTATCCAGCATTTTTTCATGAATTGTGGGTAACAGCCTTCCTGCAAGCTGGCCTACTTTACTGCTCTGCTTTCTGCAGATCACCAAAAGTGCAGTAAACATCTGTGGCTGCAAAGAGGTCAGCAGAGACAGTGTCCGGTGGCTGCCACCTGAGCTGGCCTGGGCTGTCCCCGAGCACAAAACCCAGGCCTGGTTTTAAACAGCGGCACCGTCGCTGGGGAGGAGGCTGTGGCCACGGGTTAAGCACTTCAGAAAGTTTTGCTGCATCTGGAGTGGGGAGGGGGTGGCGAGGGAGAGAGTTCGGAAATGACAATGTGACGAGAGAGCGGGAGCAAACCTATTGAATTAGGTTTAGGCTGCGCTGAATATTATCGTTGACACGAACAAGCAAAGCTTATCTGCTCTTTCCTTCTTGAAAGGTTGAATGAAATTGAATTGCCAACCTCTGTATTTTACCTCCGTTTGGCTGAAGTGGCTCAGAGGCACACACGATTGCTTGAAAGGAAGCTAGGGTGAGTCAAACTGCAAGGCGTATGTATGCGTTTCTGACAGCAACATCTCAAACACAGTGTGACATGGCATAGCATTCAGAGGTAATTTGATTACAGGCACTGTGTAATGCAAATCAGACTTTCCCAAACGTGTTAATTTTTTATCTCCCCAGCTCACCAACACAGTCAAGTTTGATTTATTTTAAGGTATCTTCAAGCTATATTTTCTATTAAAGTGTTGGGATGTAACTGTGTGCGTTTGCTTACAAATTATGAAGAGCTAAAAGATCAGTGAATCCGCTGGCATCTGTTTTTGTAGGTTTACTTTTACATTATGATGTCATAAAAATCTTTACACTATCATGCACAGACACTAGAAGAGAATTGTTTGAATGCTTCTTTAGGCATAGAAATTTGGAAAGAACAAGTTGCACCTCAAATTCATAAATTATGCTGTGTAGAAAAAAATAAATGCATTTGTAAATGTCTAAGCATCTCTATGGTCAATTTGTTAGTTTAGTGCCACAAGCAAATGAGTTGCAATTAATTTTAGATATTAATTTTATTCTTAGGTAGGCTTTGTCAGAATAACTCTGAATGTCAAAGTGCAAGATTTGTGCTTTCTGTTTCTGGATTTTCTTCTGTGTAACATTGGTCAAATGGGTTCCTTCTTTCTTGTCTCAGTTTCCCCAGTTTTACACAGTATGTTCAGCTTCACAAATGAGAAAGATCACAGAGAAGCTAAATTTGAATGATAATGTCAGCCTAGGGAGAATATTCTTAACTTTTGAGCTTCTGTTTTTAGAAATTACTTTGTGGAGAAACATTATTCTGATGATTCAGAGCTAATGAAACTTTAAGTGGTGACAGAGTCCTGCTGGTAGGATCTATCTCCCAAGCTGGAGCACAGCATAGCCCCTTACATCCAGTTTCTGTCAGATACCAACCAAAAGACTCAGCATTGGCAGGTGGTTGCCATCAATGTGCTATATAATTGGCACTGGAAATCAGTTTGATTTGAGGCAGCCTTGAAGTGTCTTACTTGGTGGAATAGGAGCTGATGAGAAGTAGTGAGATAGTCTGGCACAGTTAGCTGAAGTTTGTTCAAGCCAGTGAGTGCAGAATGCAAACCCAGATTTGAAGTGAAGCTGAGCACAGCCAGGGAGAAGCCCAGGTGATGAGAACCCCAGGTGAGCACACAGCGTGAATATGTAGCCATTCACCTTTGCTAGAAGGCAAGGTTTGTGGGAGAAGTTATGTCCTGCATCTGTGCTATAGCGGGAAAAACTGTTCTAGCATCAGCCAGTCATGATTATTCCTTCCCAGTGTAGGTGCCAACGACTCAATTTTAACAAGTATAAAGATGTATGTAAAATAAATATCCCCCAGTCAGTATTAAAGAGGACCTCAAAATATAAACATAAGTGAAGGCTTATATGTGGTAAACATTTCCTGCATGTCAACTGATCTACCCCAACCCTATATACAAGCTTTTAACTCCTGAAAATGTGAATTCGTGTTGGCTTATCCCTCTGCTCTGAATGAAAGAGAGGAATCAGCTAATTCTAGTTACCTGAGCTGCAAGTTTAGAGCACATGCACTGACAGTGACCATGAATCAGAGGTCATGTAATAACCTCCTTGTACGTGAACATCCCAAGTTTATATGAACCGTTCCCACTCAGTCATAATGAGAGAGGCCAAGTTGCCTTCAGCTCTGCAGCCGCAGAAACACTAGTGCTGTTTGCTGCTTCTGAGTCTTTTTGGGTTAATGTAGCTTTTTCTTTTCCTCTGGTCCTTCGTATAATCTCCACTGCTTTCAGAACACAGACATTTCTCTAGTGAGATTTACCTGGCCTGGAGTGAGGAGAGAAGCTTAACAACATGGGTCCCTTTTATATATAAGAGCATTCCTCTCAGCATCTCTGCCTCTCACAGACATGAGGATTAAATACATCTCTATATCTTGTACGTATTTCTCTCATATGTCCCGGTGATTCTGAACCCTGCGGATACTTAGAAATCAGGTTTTCCAACAGCCTGAATATAGTAGCCTTTAATTCACTAGTATCTGTCCCATCTTCCTGGCTACAAAAACATTCCTAATCTGACAGTTAAGATGTACTTATATTCTATGCACTTAAATTATTTGGAACTACCAAGTTTGAGGTATTTTAAAATCAAGTAAAGGGACACTTAATTTGCACTTTCAGTATTAGTACTTTATATTTACTGTGCTGTGCATCTACTTTTGAAAAAAAAAAAAAAAAGGACTATATTTTCCTGAACTGGTTTAGCATTACCATGTATATTCTTTCAGCCAACCCCCCTCCCCTCCAAGCCTCTCTGTTTGGTCCTATAGTATCTCTTCATACTCACTGCTCCTTGGCACAGTTGACCATTACTACAGCAGAGACATTGCAGTGTTTTCCACTGGCCACTCTCCAGCTTTTCTGGTTTCTCTTGTTCCTGCAGTCAGCTGGACTCTCTCTTTAAGCAAGGAAGGTGTCACCTGACTGACTGTGGTCCACTGGAAAAAAACAGCTCTCCTCAAATTGGGCTAAAGAGAAAACAGCCTCTCTTCCTTCCTAGTGCCAGGCCTTCAGGTGTGAGGGCAGAGCTGGCTGTGCAGAGGAAGAAACACCTTGCCTATTTATGGAATTTCCAATTATTGCGGTGTTAACTGAGACCCATTTTCTAGCCACATGGCAGTGACTTGCTGCTTGGTTTTAAAAATCAACTATCAATTTGCACCCATGCTTGTCTGCCTAGGAAGAGGAGAGGGTGAGGTGCAGAGCGCGCAGTGGTTCTTGATGTTAACAAGAAGCCGATGTGATCTCCTGTGAGTGTTCTTCAATAAGTGATGAATGGGATGTGTAAGCACAAGAGCACACCTTCCTGTTACCCATGTGTACCTTGCTTGATATCAGATGTCTGTATTACTACTCCTTCCATTGTAACCCAGGACTGTGATTGTGAACGGAATGTTCTTTATCAATTTAATAGTCTTATATAATCAAGTATGTGGAAAAATAGAGTAGGCTGGTCAAGAGACATCATTCTTCTGTAATCCTGGGCTGATGGGGTTCATTTGAAGGTTTGAACTTATATTGCATTTTTGTTTCACATAAGGAATCGTAGCAGTGTTTTGTGTGGTGCTCTGAATCTGCAGGAGGGGTAGGCAGAGAGTGCCAGCTTAGGTACTCTGTGACATGGAGTGCACAGAATAAGATCTTTCTGATCAGGTGCTTTCTGAGAGAAAGAAGCTCTCCTTGGCTTTTGTTAGTTCTGAGTATTTCCTGTGTACAGTGTAGGAAATCAGCTGCAGACTGGCTAAAGTCTCCTGCCTCTGCTAATATTTCTACGGAATTTTCTATGGCACCAAAGTCCACAACTAGTCTGGAGCTAGAAAGCTTTCCAGATCTTTATCCCTTTGAAGAGTTTTGTTCAGATGTCCAAGTGCCATATAAAAAATTAACTGATTAGCAAATAAAAAACCCCACCCCAAAACAAAACCAAAACCCAACCAAACCAACATATGCAGAAGGTAATATGTATCTTTCTATATATGCATCTGTTATCACTATCCCATGTTCTACGTTTGTCAAAAGTGTGCTCAATTTGCAAAAGCTAACTTTTAAGACAAAGAGGGTGGGTATCAGGCAAAAGAGCTGCTGAATTGGCTGATTGATTTTTATCTATGCAACACATATATTTTACTAAAATCTTAACACACATACAGATCAAGTATATGACAAAAATGTCATACTGCAGAAGAATGATTCTGGGTTTCATGAGCTATTTATTGGACACCTAGCTGAAAGGAATTACTTCATGATCAGCTTGCTATTTTCCTACTGAAAATGTTACAGTAAAAAGCTAATTCTTTGTGCTCTTGCTTTTCTTGGTCACCATTGCAGTGTGCCTTAGGCCAGCAAGTTTGGTTTGTAAGTAGATGTGATTTAACCCTTATGGTTCATTTTCTGTTTAGCTGTTGGGTGGTGGCAAAGGGCCAAATGCTAACAACCATAATGGCTGAGCAGCTGGGTCTGTGTGCATGACATCTTAAAAATTACTTACAAACTGGCCCCTTTCCTTGCAGTATGTTGATCTCTTCCTATTCGACTGGCATAGTGGCAGAAGTGAGATTAGTATCCTTGGGGAATAGCTAGGACTGAGGTTTTCTCCTTTGCAGGAGAAAATATTTTAATGTTGCTGACAACAGCAACCCTTGAAGTAAATATTCACTCTAATTCATAAATACTTGAGTACCTTTTTTCTGTAGTTCTAACTATGAAATTTTGAAAGAATTTCCTCTGTTTTTTGCTCTCATTTATTATTTTGCTTTAAGAAGTGGTAGACTTAGCAAACTGGTCTATGTCCTAGAAAAGCCAGGGCTAAATTCTGCCTATTGCATTCCTGTAGGCTGTCATCAAGGAGAAAGAGGACATTTGTATTTGAGGTAGAATTTAACCATCATAAAATCAGTAATGAACAGAAGAGAGAATTGTTTACTGACTTGTTCTATGCAAGATCATGGGAAGTTTGTTATTGAGTTGGTAGAAATTGAGTAAGATTTGAGGTAGTGAGATTACTTGTATAAACCTAACAAATGCACTAAGATAGGCTGCACAACTTGCCATATGCAAGAAAATTCTTTATGTTTCATTTTATTTTAGGAAAGAAAGTGGTTTTGCTGTCAACACCACTTGTAGCAATATAATGAAACTGAATCATATTAAACAAACTCTCAAATACTCTTTACTTTGTGTTAGGATTATGCAACTAAGAGAATAGTAACTTCTTAACAAAGAAGAAGCAATGTGTGACATTTTGTCTGTCAGCACTGGTGAAGTGGAATACAGAAGCTTATTTAAAATTGTTATTGAGGTTTACTTCACATAATGATATAATAATAAAGAAAAAATAAATGGCTTGGAATATAAGGAACCCAAGTCATCCACAGCAAGGGGTTTTACAGAATCAGTAAGATACAGGATTCCTATAAATGATTCTTGAAATTGTGGAAGTGGACACTGAGGAATAATCCCACCAAGCCCAGTAAGCATATGACATTACTCATGTGTAAATTGGAAAGGATCAGGCCCTGTATGGAGATATACAGTCTTTTCCAATACTGAAGGATTAATATGGCTAAATTTAAACAGCATGGAAGAATTTGAAGGAACAGTCAGTGTTATGATTTTGCAGACTTAAATGAGAGAAGAACTTGGACAGTATTAAAGATTTCAGAAAATCCTCCTGGTTTCTAGGTACATGTTCTCAAATCCTTAACTACATGCTAAATCAGCCCTTCCATTTTTAAAAATTATTAATGACTCACTTAACAGACCAGATAGAAACCCCTTCAAAATCTGTGAAAAAAATCCTGATGATTTCAGAAAGCTTTGGGTCAGCTTTGGAATTAGTTTTGTTTTGGAAGAACTTAGGTATTTTATAAAAAAATAGGCCAAGGGACATTGGAACAGAATTGGTTGATTGGTACCAGGTACACTTCATATCTTCAGCGCATTTAGAGTGGAATTCATATTGCTCTGAAATATAAAAAAGCAGTAGAGATTTTTCTGAGATCAGATTAAGCACTTTTTCACCCCACATTTCTGTATTATTTCTTTCACTACTGTTGATGTTATTGCAGGACATGCAATCTTTGAGACACTACCTTCAGATAGATAGATATATAATTGAGGCTAGTTTCCAGCAATTTATTTTGTGAGTCACTGTGTGTTAATTCAGTGCAGCACATGGCTATTGCTTGATTTCTTTTCCTGCTTATTTTGGATTTTATGATGCTCAGTTGCTTTGTGGGTGGGAGAGCAGAGAGCAGGCAAAATGCACTTCCTTGAAGCGTGCAGTAACGTGGTGTGCAGCAATCACCTGCTCTGCCTGGTGAGTCCTGGGCTTGCCCTCAGCCTCATGGGATGCTTCCAAAATAATATAAATGATCCTGTTGTTGTTCTGGGTTTTGCTACCTATGAAATTTGATACTGAGCTGGAAAGGATCCAGTTTCACCTAATCCAACAGGTAAACTATGAGGTGAACTTTGCAAAACGCTGTGGATAGAACCAGGGACTGCCAACACCTCTCCTGCTCCAAGGTCTACAGATAACAACCCATCTCGTAAAAGGCTCAGTGCCTCCTTGGCTCACTGAGGACAGATGCTTAATACTGACTAGATGCATTAGTTTGTATTGAAATTACATTACTATGTGTTCATGCAACTTCCCCAAAAGAGAGACATTTTCCTCCTTATGTTGTGTTTTAAATATTTTCCAGTTAGTAATCTCATAATATTCTTGACAAAAAGAAATAATTTCATAGCAGAATAGACACATCCTGGAGATACCATGTCTTACATGAGGACTGGTTCTTCATTAGTGCTGCAGTGGAATTGGGTATTGTTAACAAAGCAGAGTGTGCCCACGACATTAACGTAGAGTGATCGGCCACTCGATGAGGGAATAATTCATAGGCCTGCACTAACAAGGCTTTGACTGAGCTTCACTCACCCTTTTAAAGGAAGACAGGGCTGTTGTTTTGGGGTTCAGTCCTGGCCCTTCTGAAGGCATGAGGATTATATTGTCTCTTTGAGGTGTATAACAATGAGAGCGCTGCCTCTTCCTGACAGGCCCTGTGCTATTCCTCTGTTAGAAAACAGAGCTCAGAGGTCTACCAAAAAGCCCACTGTGCCTGGAAATATCAGACAATGAAAAACTGAATTAATAGAATCTGACACAGTTTTACTGTAGCAGCATGTTTTTCCTTGCTTAAATATATTTTTCCCTTTCTTGCCAACAGATTATTTGGTGCTCTTTTCAGACATAGAAAAGTTGCAAAAACAAAAGCCTCAAGATGTCAGGTTAAGGACTTTTTCCCCTCCTTTAATTCTGTGTTTAAAAAAAGAGATACCACACAAAACGTCAGACAGTCTGAAGCGCTGCTGGCAGAGTTAAGAAAGTGGTTCTCTGACAAAAGGAGCCAGGTTCTCTTTGACTATCCATTTGAACATACAGACCTGCTTGCAAGCCCAAACTAGAATTCTTGTCCAAATTTTGGAAGTGTTTGGATTCTGCTTTTTGGGTTGATATTTTATTGATGCACAAATTAGAAACTAAATCTGTGCCTACATCTGTCTGTCCACACAAAATTCTTGGATTGTTTGGAGCTAGAATTTTGGCCTCAGATTGTGAAGTATCTCATTCATACATAATAGTGGTTGGGTTTCTTATTCCAGGAACATATTTGCCCCAGCTGGGAAATTTCTGATTTTTTGGTGCTTATCTCATATCAAGCGATGTTTTGCTGTTGTATTCAGTCAGACTGGGTTCTCCCCTGTCTCATATTCTTGTGCTCACCTGGAAAGGGAGGAGGCAAATGCTCCCTTCCATGTTTTGGATGCTGTGTGTTTCTAAGGTGTGTTCTCAGACTGGATTAATGAGTTATGAACTGTTGTACAAATCAGAACGTCTGTGGCACTATGTATGAAGGATCTGTTCTCAGATCTCCTCCCTTGCATCTCTAGCAAACCTCTGCAAACAGAGTTTGGAAGCCAAAGAACATCCACCAGTTGGACAAGACAGGGAATCCTGTAGCAACAGCAGTATTAGAGCAATTATGGTAAGCCTTTAACTAGCTATGGAGTGAACATTTTACATTCCTACATCTGCTGTAATGCAAAATAATCTGTTTATATTAGGAATGACACTGCATTCTGCTCACTCATCCCTTCCCAGGCTAGTCTGCACAGGGTTGGGTTTCTATAACCCATAAGAGGAAAACATGTAATCGCCAGAACCTCGGGACTCTGCTGCCTTCTTTAATATTACCCCAGTTGCACTTTCTTCATAGCCAAAGGGTCTGTTATTGCTAGAGTAATGAACAGTCATAGTGAGATGTTATGGAGCTTGATACTCATCCCATGGGCCACAGAATCCCTCTCAGCTGCTGGACTCTCTTCCCAACTAACACATCTGGCCTTGAACCTGTTTTCATCAGCAGTTAGTGGAGTTCAGACATTCTAGTCCCACAGGCAACCCAGCTGTCTACAGCTTATAAGCAACTTTTGTTGATGTCTGTTGCTATATGACATTGGAGGCCTCCAAGCCAGAAACACCTTTGCTTTTTTTCCCAGCTCTGTTGAAATGAGACCATTTTAGTAGGCTACTTTTGCATCTGAGAGATGTCATAAGCAGGTCAGTTTTTAATAATTTCAGTAAGGTAATTTTTAAATTAAATTTAGCAATAACATTTCACTAATGAAGTACTTCGAGGTTTCCAAGAACAGTGCAGGAATTTAGTGGGGCTTTATAGTCATGGGCTTGCCTCTAACTACAACTATATGTGGCTGAATTCTTATCTGGTTAAAGAGAGCTGGATTGTTCCCTAAACGAGATGCCAAATTTCAAGAACTTTCAGGAATCAGATTTAGATCAGATGAACACTTAAGAAGCTAGATGTCCAGGTGAACCACATGATCTTAAAAAAAACCAAGCTACCTCACCTTTCTTTATAATTTTCTAATATGCAATGCAATAATGCATTGCTGCTCTCTTCTGTGTGAAGTAGGGTAATAAATACATTGATAGCTTTAAGCATGTGGCTAGCTCCATTGAAGGGTTAAGTTTTTGTGCATTGTTAAATTCTCTGAATGGGATTGCCATTCCAGAGCCCAATCCCACATTTCTGAGGAGCCAAATTTCCCCTGGAAGTCAGTGGGAGGTTTTCAGGTAAGTAGCAATGGACTACAAAGCAGAGAGTTTCTTGAGAAACAGGGGACCCACCATTTTCAAATGAAAAACCTATCACCTCAAAAGTGGCCTTTGTGCTCTCTCTTGGACAGAATTATTCAGAGAAAACTTTCATTTGTATTTATCATCTAACACTGAGTGGAACAAGCATTGCATACCCATCCAAGAAAACACTTTAACAAATAAATTGATCCCTAGACATGAAATGTTTATGTCTTTTTGAATCTTCCTTTCAATGAGGTGCGTTTATTTTAATAAATGCAGTTAAACAGTTATCACAGGTTGTTTCAAGTAGCATTTATTTGGGACAAAAGCATAGTTCCCTTAAATTTCTCTCCCTATTTGCCCCCTGTGATTCCCAGTTTTGGCTCATCCCTTAACCTCATTTGGGCAGGATGCCTGTGAGCAGCACTGAATACAAAGAAAGAAAGCAGCCCAAGTGTAAGTTTCCTTTGCCTTATGCCCCATATTATTCCTTATTTGTTGTGCTAATTCAGCAGCGTAATTCCCAAATACAGCCTCCTTGAACTGTTTAGTGAGAACTGCTAACTCAGTGCTGACTATTTTTAATGAGCTCTACAGCCCAGAGTCAGAATTTTATGAGGGGAAGGCTTCATGTACTAACTGCTTGATATTATGGCCGACTATTGAAGTCCCACTACTATTAAAAAAACAAACAAACAACATTTTCTGCCATGTGATTAAAATTTGTTTCTCAAACCTAAAGCAGCCTGTGCAGTGTGCAACTTAACCAACCAGGCCACTCTTCTCTTTTGTCCTTGGTGCCTTTTGGTGATGATGTGGTAGTGCCCTCTAGTGAAAAATCTCGTCACGTATTATATAGAGCACAATGCAGGACTTTGTTCCAGTTTCTGACGATTCTTTCTTTTGGACTCTATTTTGGGACAAAATTGATTTATGTCTAAATATTTCCAAAGCTAACAGCTAGTGAAGGTATTACAGTTCAAAAAGTAATACCTGCTTCCATACTTTTCAGAATCAGTGGGTGTTTGTTTTTTTTTTCGCCTTTCATCTACTGTATTAACAAGTGAGCTGTGGTTAAACATTTCAAAGAGGCAGAATTTTTATTTTTGCTCTTATGCACTACTTGTGCCAGCAGGGTTTTGCATGGCTGAAGCCTTACAAAGTCAGTAGTTGAAGGCTCCATCCAATTCCCAGGGAATGCAGTACCCAAACTCTCATTAGACTTCCACAGGAGCAGGATTGGGTTCACTGAATAGTCATACAGAATTAAAGATAAACAATCAGCCTGAAATGTTACCAAAACTTTTAGCTTTCTCGCTCTGGAAAGTGGGGCATTCAGAAATAACTGGGGGGGGGGAAAGATGATCAATGTGTATAGTAGTAGTAGAAAATTTCAGAAAGTGTACAAAATATGTTCACCTTTGTTGCTCTCAAAGAATATTTTCTCTCTGTGTCCTCCTACACACACTGTATTGTTTCCTTGTGGCCATAAAAATAACAGATTATAATATAACAAAACTGGTTACCCACTGTGTTCAGACATTGGCTTTCTGTTGGCATTTTTCTTTAGCAATTAAATCACTGAAGTATTGTTTACCTACAATGTACAGGGTTTTTTGTGTGCTGTACTACACACTATTAATATGGCATGTTTTTTCCATGTATTTTGTAATAAGAGTAGATCTGCCATTGTTAATCCTGCAGTTTGTGGTCAGAGTAGTCCTGCTGTTCCTGTTACTAGCATGGCAATAGTACTAAGGTGCCTTGCTCAGATCCAGATATGCCTGGTGCTGTACAAATATGAAATGAAGAGACTATAAAGTTAGTCTCTCTCCTGAATATTTTCTTTCATTTAAATATCAAACTTCCTGCACCATAAACAAACAAAAAGGCATCCTGTTAACTGATGCATTAAAGAGGTCAGATCCTGTATTTCTTGTGTGATGGGGAGGGGGGCAAAAGGGGAAGTGATGCTATTGACCTATATAAGTGCTATTCAAAGTGAGCAAAAGTTAGCCTAAGAAAAGCTGAAATGTTCTGCCTGATCCTCTTCACATGGAAAGGTCAGGAGGTGGGGAGAGAAAATCAGGAAAAAAAAGATGTGATTAAAATGAGGTTTTATTTTTGTTTCAGGTTAGGGGAGTGGGAGCTGATTGAACATTTTAGACGTGAGAGCAGAGTAAGAGACATATCCCTCAGTGCCAGGGTTATCCATGTAACCCAAAGACCCTTTTTATTTAAAAAGCTATTGCTTGTGATCTTTTCCAAAGAGGGAATCAATAAATGTCCACCAAAGTTGCTCTTTTGGTCAAAATGATAAATGAGCATCGAAGTGCTATAAATTGGTAGCAACCAGTGTAGTGATCCTGGAATTCAACACAAAACCCAATAAGAGCAAAGCAACACTGATACCTTACTGGCTCTACAGTTGCTGCTGACATTCTCAGAAATGACTCTAATATTTAGCATGGAATTAAAAACAAAAAGTAATTGTTTTTAATTACTTTTTTTTTCCCCCCTCATTGGAACTAAATAAAAACAAGCAAGCAAGTTCTCCGATTCCTGTAGTTTATGTCTCCAGTGAGCCATTAACACAATCACCAATGTCTGTATTGCACAGCATCTAGAATCAGCCCTGAAGGCTTCCTCCAGCACAGGAGTTGGGAGCAGGGACCAGTGTCCTTCAATACCCTCCAGCATTCGGGGAAGTCTCTTGAGGCTTTTACTCTGCTCCTGAGTTAGGAATGGTCCTGGTGTTCCACAGAAACCTAGGGTCTGTGCTACCACCAAATTCAGCCAAGTCAGTGCAAGTTGCATGATTTTCCTGTGCACCACTACCCAGTGTAATAAATACAAAATCTTTGTTTCCTGGGGATTGCAATACCTTAGCTAACTCCAGGTAAGAACATGCTGATTTTCATACTGAAGATGTAGACCCCAAAATGATATAAGTTACTCTTTATTCCTTTAAACTTTTAAAAAAGCAACCTGTATTTCCAGCCAGGCTTTCATTTAAAATAACCCTCTCATTCAAAACCTCACCTGTAACTTTATCTCAGTGGTAACTCTTACCTGCCATACTAGCCCTAGGCCCTTGTAGCACTTGACATCATCTTTTGGACAGGTTACAGAGCCTATTGAGGCACTTGTTAGAAGCAGATTTACTCTGCAATGTGGAGCCAACCACAGAAGAAAATTAGTGCATTTATCTGTCAGCATTAGGCTAGATTATCAATCCAGTCCACTAGTCACAGGATCTGGTTTTTCTTTCTCCAGGGAAGTGAAATTGATATAGTGGTAGACAGTAAAGGTGTCAATTATAAACAGAACATTAGCATGAGAAAGTAGGCAAATGGCTAGTTTAAGGCAACAGTCCTTTTACAAGTTTAAGCATAGCTTGAAAAGTAGGTTTTTCTTCCTTCTAAACAGAATTTCTAGAAAAGAAATAAATGTGAAGACTCCTTCCTTCAAACCTGCTAGCTTTGTTTTCCCTTCAAAGGAAATGTTGATTCTGAAGAAAAGGGGGAAAAAAGAAGACTTTTTGTTTTCTTTTTTTAGCAATTGTGGTAGTGAATTTGAAGATTCTGCAAAGACCACCAAGTATTACCCATCTCTAAGGTTGGAGCAGGGAAACCCCTGCATGACACTGAGCAAATAATTTGCAGCTAATTATTTATTATGCAAATTAGTTTGTTTTCCTGGTCACATTGTCTACAAGCAGATTGCAACTTTTTCAACCAGTAAGACTCCAGTAGCACCCACATGTCCCTAGCCCAAACCACTACCCTGGTTGTTAGTTGTTGAACAAATACCCTTCCTGAAATAGTCCCTCCATTATGTATTCATGCAGGTGCCAAACACAGTTGCTTCTTAATTCTCTGGGTGGCTTATAAGGACTTTGTTCTGAGGAAGAGCAGACTGCTAATTTCTGTGTTTTAGGTTTTTTGCCATAGCTGCAAAGTATTCTATTACCAAGCCCAACCATCCCAGTGCTATTCCCTTTATCCACCCACATACAAATATGCCTCATGAAAAAATAAGACAGTTGTTCCCCACAATTACATTCCGTTATATATGGATGAGTATGAGCTGCGTGAGCTTGGATTTTATACAAACAAGTAGTGAATGGTAATAATCTGTCCCTAAACCCCCTTTTTGTCTCCAAAAAAAGGGTCCTCAAGCCCTTTTAGGGTTTTGTACCATCACATATAGGATATATATATACTTTTTTTTGGTAAGCCCTGTTAGAGTGGCTGCTGACAAGTGGTGCCAGCAGCAGCCCTGCCAAACCCAGCAGTTCCCTTCAGTTGTCAGGGACTGCCAGGGTCTGCTGGTGTCAGAGGCTGGGATCAGTCCTTTGCACTGGCCAGTGTGCTCTGCTGCCTCCAGTGCTTCAGAGTAACCTCTCCTGGGTTACTTGAGCAGAAGTAGATTTTGTCTCAGATCATACTTCTACTATAAGGGAAGCAGACCTCTCCCACAGCAGGTTTAGTAAACAAGGCTGTTGTTTTTCAAAATATATTGAAAAAAAAGCAAAACAAACCCAAGAAGCTGAAAAAAAGTGAAGACACTTCAGGTCATGATGCTGAGTCCCCAATTCCCATGGAATTTCAAAGGGAGCTGAGGCTTTTGTCCTTCCTTATTTGATTTTACAGGAAAGCTAAAATTTGCTTGTGTATTTCTAGGTCTGTTCAGTTTATAAAGACTTGGTATGACTATTGGTACTGTAGTTCTGACTAAAATGTGAATCTCAAGAAATACCACTTAATCTTAACAGTGAATATATTTTAGGAAAGCCTTTTCTACTGCTGGCTTAAGTACTTAAGGAGTTTCCTGTACAGAATGTATCAGCCCTTGTCCACAATCGTTTAACATTTGTCACACAAAAGTGCCTGAGTGTGAGGTAAAAATTCACCTCCCAAGGACAGCTGGGGCACCTAAACCTGGGAGTGTGTTATTAATAGAAAGAAGCAAATTGATGTTAACATTTCTGCCATAATACTGTGTGAGAAATCATGAATTCCTGTTTTGCATTTTTCACTACTGGTACAAGTGGGGTTGTTTGCACCAGTTAACATTACTCATGTATAACACTCAGCTGCCAGGCACCTGGAAAGATGTTTCTCTTTAAATCTACATTTTCCTCAAATGATGCCATGAGAATGTATTTTCATGGACCATTTTTTTTCTACCATACTCCTAATATAAGTAGAAGTAAGAAGTATAAGGTAGAAGTAGAGGACAGACAAAGAGGGTTTTTACGAGGGAAACACTTGCTCTACATAAGGCAGCAGGGGTGTGGCACATGTGGCCCATGTTCCTGGTACACGGGTCCTTGCCTGCTCACCACCTGCTTGCTGCCTTCCCAGCAATTGCATTGGAAACTGTTCGTAGATTGCCTGTGGTGCAAATGCAGAGCCTTCCACCTTATTGCTGTGTGCTGCATGCAAGTGTTGTTTCACAGGCTCAGTGTCCTTTTCCCCCTCCCCCAGCAGAGGAACTGAGCTGTGATGTGTGAACAGGCATTTGTCAGTGCTTTTCTGCCTGTAGCTATCATTTCTGGTTTGCGGGTCTGCGCATGTGCCCTAAAATTACTGCTGCTGAAGAGTTAATGGAAGAGTGAATTGCTTCACTGTCTGAGGCAGATTCCTTGGCCCACAACAACTGGTGAGAGCAAAAAGCCGTGGATCAGAGAGAGGGAGGGAGAACCTATGGGAACAGGGATGCCGCCTACAGGAGGAGAGGGGCAGGAAGCCTAGGGGACTGGAAGTTACAAATTATAGTTCCTTCAAGCTGAGGTGCTTGGGTTAAATTGGAGAAGAACAAGTAAGTTGTGTGTCCCTACATGCAGACTCCAGACAGGCAGCTGTGTGGGTGTGGGCAGGCGGTGAGCAGAGCATCTCTGTTCCTGGGCAGGTGGCTCCAGCCAGGCTGTGGAGGACAGGAGGGTTGATGGGACACGTATGAGTGCATCTGTGGGACGCCTCGACCCTCTGCAAATGTCACACTTCAGTGGAGGTTCCCTGTGCCTTGTTGTTACATTCTTGTTACGGAGGCTTCCCCAGTTTAGATGCATGTCCCTACAAATTTAGCCAGTTGATGCTGGAAAATAGCTTGAGGCAAACTGTGTGGATCTTCACCAGTCTCTGCCATAACTTCTTATTTCTGTGGGAAATTCCCCATCTGTTAGGTCACTCCTGAGCTCAAGAGCCATGTACGTGTTTGGGCAGAGGCAGGGATTCAAACTTTTACTTTCAGGGTGTTAGAAAATCTTCTGTACATCAGCAGACTCCTACAGCTTATGGAAGAGCTCTTTAAGTTCGTTTCCGTGCAAGAGGGGTATGATTGAGTAGAACTAGGCTTTTCATACTTCTTCAATTTGGAAGGGTGGAGCTTTAAAGGAAGGGGCTGTCTCTGCTTTTAGAATTAGCATAAACAAATAAATTTGTGCAAGACTTTGACAGGTAAAAGACTACACAACTTGTAAAGTTAACAAGATCCCTGCCTATTACCTAATACTGCTGCAGTAAAATATAAGAAGGGAAAACCATTTTGATAAGCCACAATGGATCTTCTTCCATTGCAACTGTATGAGATTGCAAAGCGTTTCCATGTTGTTGCCCAAGGTTTTTCAGATAGTTTGCTTTTGTTTTGCATGCAAGAAAGAAAAGCCAATGGAAACAGCTTAAGAAGAGTAAGCACACCAATCTTATTTCCCTCCCTGACCTGATATATCTGCACAGTATCTTTCACTGACCCAGCAACAAAATGATGGCTGGAAAGCCAAGCAAGGGGCCTGATAGTTTTACCCTCTTCAACAAGCTGTCAGCAGATTTGCTCCAAACTCTTAATATAACATTACTACATTTTCATTGTCCTACATTGCGCTTTTTATAGGTAAATAATAAACATTTGGCAGCACTGTTAGGGAGCTAAGCCAGAGTGGTTTTGCTTCATCTCTTCCCTGATGGGCAAGTCAGGATCACTTTGCTGAAATCAAGGGCTTAGGGACTTCTTGCTGTTCTACAGAGCTGCAATGCAGTGAGTCACTGCCACCCATCAATCTGTGTCCTTCAGTCTCTTAAAATTCTAGAAGTGTTCCTTAATTTGTTTTTACTTGTTTTTCTTCATCAGGCAGTAAAAAGCAAGCTAGATCTGTACCAGGAATAGATTCAGGGAATTCTCATCCAATTTGGCAAATTCTTTGCTGCTTCTTCTTAAGTGAAGCTATTTCCGTTAGAAAAGACTGCTTGTGTAAGTAAGCTTTGCCCAAGTGTAATACCAGCATTTATCATTTCAGTCTACAATTTTGAGAAGCAAAAATTTCACATATTCCATCTGCTGAAGCACTGTCTGGAATTTCTGGATAGTTAGAAAATCAAGCTGAAAACCTTGATCAGAAATTCTCTGCTGGATGCAAAGCATAAATGTAAGAGATTGTAATATGTTTGCAAAGGGCAGATCTGATGACCTAGAATTTAAAATATGATTAAATTACTGTGAATTAATATAGGAAGTAGGCAGAGCTCTAAGACACTGAATCATCTTTACTGAAGATACTGTAATATTCTGTTTTACCAACTGACAATCCACTTGTGGTTTCAGTTTTCTCACGGCTCTCTCTGCTGCTTGGACTTTGCAGGCCTGATTGTTAAAGCTAATTGAAAACTAGTTCAGAGAGTTAGCAAAAACGTTCTTGTTCTCTAGGAATGGAGGGGGAGAAGGCCACCAAAAATACTGAAAAAATTCTTCTTTATCTGACTTTCAAACTGGGCAAAACTCATCACATAGTGCATCTTTATAAACATGTTTCTGTCTCCCTGTCTCTGAAATTGAAGTTTCCACCACTGACATAGCAGGACAGCTCTTTTGTCTGTGGGTGCAGTGGAGGAAGCAGAGAGATGTGGCACTGCAGGAGAGCCTTGAGGGGTGATAGCAGTAGGAGATATCTCCTGTCCCCCCATCCCCAAAGGAAGGAAACCTCCACTCTCAATTGACATACAGGTGGTTGTGCTAATGATAGAGGCATGGACTAGGGTGGGTTTGCTGTATAATATTACATGCCATATGCCTGTAGATCTCTAAATAAGATAATGTTTACTCATAACAGTGAGTGACTAAAATTTCACTAGTTTCCCTAGTTTTTGCAAAGCTGATAGCCCTGATTTGGTGGGGATTTTGATTTATTTTACTAAGGGAGCCTATGAGCATTATATCAGAGGCAAAATGTTATGAAGAGGCTGATTACAGTAAAGGTGATAACAGCAAATTCAAGGAGGAAGGAAGGAAAATGCTTCTCCTATTTGCTGATTTTTTATTTATTTTTTTTTTTGGCTATTTTTCTTTAGCATAGACGACAGGCAATCATTTACATGAATCTCTCCATTATAGACCAAAATAACAGTGCAGTTTGCATTAACAAAAAGACTACCTTTTTCTTCTTCGTTTGTGTTGTCAAGATACTTTAGCTGAAACATACAGTGATTTCCAACACTTACCCTAGTTGTCACACTGAGAGTGAAATAATGGCTGACATTAGGAAGATTATTTCTCAGCAATAAAATTACCTTTCACAACATATTTCTATCTAAGTGGAAATGATGGAAAATCATAGATTCTGTTTTCAAATGGAGAGAGAGAAAGATGAAAGTGAAATCAACAGGATTTTCTTCCACTCACACAAATAGAGAGTGCAGGCAAGCCAAAGATGCTGCCAAAAATCCAGTGAGAACATCTTCCCAGACCTGTTTTTATTAATTGAGCCAGTTGATTGAGATAAGTGGAATTGTGTGAAATTATTTCTGCACACAGTGTAAAACTTGGAGGTTAATTAACTGGGATCCCAATCCTGCTGCCTCTGCTGTCAGCAGTACAACTCATGGATGTCAGTAAAAGCAAATTCTGAGCATTTACTCAGGTTTTTTAAGGAGTTTCTGAAATTTTTTTATTAATCTCTAGCCAGATTTGACAGAAACAGGGTCAGTTTAAGGTTCTCTGTAGAAACTGTGATGTCCCCAGTAATGTATCATTTCAGTCATAGTCCTGGTGAAACTTGGCTTCTCTGCATGCTGTTGAGTTTGAGTGGAGTTCAGGGCACCTGAAACTATGTGAATCAAAAGAAAAAAATGCTCATGTGATCCCTGCTGAAGTGTAGCTGCCAAATTAAGACTGCCTATAAAAATGAGTTTCTAAAGAAAAAGTGAAAGGGAATGTAGGCTAGCTTTATAAATACGATTGCATCTTCTGTCATCAGACGGGCATCCAGCAAACTAGTGGATTGTGAGTTGGGTAATATGTTGCATAACTGCAAAAGTAGTAAGCACAAGGAATGGTTTGGTGACTCTTCGTTTGCCTCTGAGTAAGTTTAGGGACCTTCAGATGTGCTCAGATACTCCAAGGCAATAAACATGGTGACTTTTCACTTGGCAGAAAATTAACCTGTTACTAAAGCAATCAAATAATGCTTTCTCTAAATGTCCCCCCGTCCCCCTCCCCTTCATTTTAACCCTCCAAAGATCTATTTTTAGATCTCTCTATTTTGCCAATGTTGCTCCTGAACCATTGTTCCCCTGACTTGGGGATGGTGAAGCAGCTGGCAGCAAATTGCACCTAGGTTGGAAATGCACACAAACATGCTTGTCTACAAAGAAATTTTAGTTCTCATAGTGTTAACTGCCCCTTCCCTGTTCTCCTCTCCCCCGCCCTCCACCCCCGCCTGCCACAAGCACGACCCAGATCACATTAGAGTCCCAGAGCACAAGGAATGGTTCTCATCTATCCGTCACCAAGGAGGCAGACAGGATGGGAAACAACAAGTCATTTGTACCTGATGAGGAGGACACTCCTGGGAAACAAACAGATGAGCCACCACATGAATCTGAGCTATTCTCCGAGGTAAACAGAACTGCATGAGAAACACACAAATTATCAGGGGCATCATACTTAACTCCCTCGCTTCAAGCTGCGGGGCGGACTGTGGGCCTGAAACTCTAGATTGTCCCCATATCTGATTGTGAGAAAGTTAACCCTCTAAAAGCACCAGGGGACAGGGAGGAAATCCCAGATCCCAGGCTTCTGGAGTAGTAGTGTTCACCTCACAGCCTATCATAGAATCATTGAATGGTTTGGGTTGGAAGGGACTTTGTTCATGTTCAGGTGTCCATGCCACCACAAATTGTCCTGGGAGGCAGCATCGTGTCAGTCATGCAGGACACAGGCTGCAAGAGCAGTCCAGGGCTTGCAATGTGGTTTGCATGGACACAGATTTTCCATTTAGGGTCATTTCTGGTGAGATTTATTTCAAGCTTGAGCCAACTTTTGCTGCTGTAACACTCTTGTGAACACTCTCATAACACTCTCAATGTGTCTTATTAAATGATGGGGTCTCTTCCTAAAAACAAAGCATATGTAGTAGGGTGCAGTCACTACAAACTTGATAGTGATACAGCTGCAGAGCAGGGGTTATACCCAAATGATTTGGTGTGTATGGCACACCTTACTCTGTGGTTTTGACTGACTTACTCCAGGCTCACATCTTGTAAATATTATCTCCTTGTGCTTGGAGGAAATCATATAAAGTACTCGTGTAGTAGCCCTAAACTTTCTAGCAAGTTATATGGGACAATTTCAAGGAAGGGAGTCGAAGTCATCATTGTAGCCTGCCACTGTTTTTGAGATACCACTGCACCCATCAGAGGCTGTGCAAAGCTTTGTGGTGTGTCCACACTGATAACGTAATAATTTGTTCCCATTTCGTAACAATAAATTGAAGTGGAGGGAGATTTGGGTAGTGATTTGTCTGAAGTCATACAAGGATCTCGTGTTGAAGTGAGGGATTAAACCCAGAGTTTTGAATCCTAGTCCAGCCCTTTTAATCACAAGGTCATTCTTCCACTCTGCTAGGCAGCAAAACAAAAGTTTTAATTTGGTGCTTAATATTTAAACAGAGATGACTGTGAATCCCAACCAAAGAAGCAGATAAGTGTAGTGGTTAAAACAAATTGGAGAAAGAAAAGATACCCTGCTGGAGCTGAGTTCAGAAGGCCTGCCAAGAAGAGGGGTCTTGTGATTAAGCATGACTTTGAATGTAGGTCACTTTGGAGAGCCAGGTGATTTCTGAACATGACACTCAGCAAAAGTCCCTCTGCTCTTGGTGGATTTAGAGTAGTATAACAGAGAGGACATAAAGGCTCTAATTTTACCATTTTCTCCCTTATTTTTTCTCCAGTGACGAGTATTGTTCCACTCCTTCTCTTTCTGTCTTTTCCCTTTTTCCCTGTTCTTCCATTGTGAAAGTGATTATCCCCTGTTGTGAAGTGATTCCTGATACCACGTGATGCTCTTTGAATAATATGTTAGGAATATATTTTCACACTTGTGAATTATAAGATGGGAATGTTGTAGTGTGTTGTCATTGTACCTTAACAATTCCACTTATGAAGTGCCACTGAATGCTCTATCTTATTTCTAATTTCTCACTAAAGATTGGTACAATATAGAAACATATGGTTCCATTCAGAAGTGTTCTAATATATGTTAAATAATATTAGAGTGGTGATTCGAGAACTAAAAATTGTATTGTAGACAGATGAGCAATTTTGTGCCCAGATACCAGCCCATGGTCTCTGAGAACATGAACTGAATAAGGGCAGTTTGGGCAGGTAGAGAGCTCTGTATATCTGGTTCCCTCCTGGAATATGCAGGTGTGACTCCACTGCCTTCATTAGAGTTGGTTTTTGAATGCCAGGGAAAAACTGGCTTTTACTATATAAAGGACTGTATTTGTGACTTAATGTTCTCTCTGAAGTGTGTTGTTAAGCTTCTCTTTTTTGCATACTGTGTTGCTAAATCATTTATACTTATCTCCCTGACACATGAACACATCTTATAATTAATTTTATGAAAGCGTTCTCCATTAATTATTTCCTTATTCTGAGTAGTGAATGCTTGACTATAATCCCACAAATTTCACCTTTTTATCATCAATTACTTTACTCCAGGCCAGTGAATGCCATTTTGTGGATAGGGCAGCAACTATAAATTAGCTAGTCTTCATAGTGGATGTATTTTGGTAAACGGAAGCGCGTATTGATTCATTAGCAGATTAGAAAAGAATTGAGTGAAAGAGGATTATCTGTGCTTCTAGATTTGAGAAAATGGAGAAAGAAGAAGCAGCAGCAGTTTCTCTGATGGCTGTTTGAAGATGTTATCACAGCCATAGAGAATAAGGAATCACAGTCAAAGTAACGGTGGAATAGTTATTTTAGAGAAAGACAAAAAAGTTAGATAAAGTTCTCTATTCTTGCATCATCAAGAACAAATGCTCCAGAACTGGCTTCTCTTAATCCCATGCTCATATGTTTTAAAACCTGTTTCTGCTAGTTTTTTCTGGGTATTCAGTGTACCTCCTTGTTCTGCTATTCTGCTATTGATGCCCGTAGTGGTATGATTTCCATGGATTTTTCTTTACAAATAATGTTTTAGTAAACATGTTCTCAATGAATTGGAGGTGTGTTTCTAATAGGATAGAGTATTAGTCAGCATGCACACGATGGAAACTCCACACAATAGGAGAAAAGGCTACTTTGTTTAGTCCTGTTTCAGAGTTGTGCATCTCTCTAATGCTACCTTTCCTGTCTGAGTCAGGGTTTTGTCTCTTTTGCCTGTAAACTTTAGGGTCACGTTGAGGTAAAACTGCAACGGGATGTGAAAGAGGGCAGTTCAGCTACATGATGGGAACTGTTGTGTACAGTATCATTGAGAGGTCATGTTTTTCACCCCATCAGATTTTCATAAGTTGCTTCATTAAAAATTGAGATTCGACCACATTACAAAGCAGGGTGGCAGGCTGCTTGAAACTTCTATCAATAATGTATCAGCTCATCTATTCTGATTTCTTCCAAATACCCCCTTTGTTATTTTTAGCACAAAAGAGAGTGCATCTAAATACCAAGCTCTGTTAAGGGGGAGAAAACTTCAGTCATTGCCACGCTTAGCTAAACAGTGTCAAACATGAAGCAATCTTTTGCTTACACAGAGCTTTTTAGCTAGAGGGGGAAGGTTTCCATTCCATGAATGCTTGTTTTTGTACCAGCCAAGATGAGCAATTTTTCAAAGCCCTCATTAACCAGCAAGAGACATAGCTGTATTCAGTGATCCCTCCAAAGCCCTAGTCATGTCAGTAACATGACTAACACTTTCTTCGTGGCAGCTTATGCACAAAGTGCTGCGTATTGGTCAAGCTCACGGTGCTCAAGAAATTATCAGAGGACACTGTTGCATAGAAGGTACAATAATCCCCAGGGTGCCTAAAAGTACATGTAGAGATACTTTCTTTGTTTACCATTGCATTTCGACCAGCTTAGAGGCAGAGCTGACACATGATTTCTTGTTTCTACTTTCAGGGTAATTTTCTCTGCAGAGAAAGCAAAGGCTGTGAGACCTGCCTTATGCAGGTTGCTTTAGCATGTGCCGTTGAGTGTGACTGTGCAAGGGCAGATGGAGGTTCAGGAGAATTCTGCAGAGGAAGAACCATCCAGTACTTAGAGCATGGCTGTCGCTACTGCTGTAGTCCAGCAGTTTTTTAGTAACACTTTTTTTCACTTCAGTTTGTGTGTAATGTAGGATAACAGTATTGCCTCCTTTCCATGTCCTGCTTTTCCCAGTCTAATGACCTAAATGGAAATAGGCAGGGGAGAAAGTGTTCTCTTCCTGCAGATTTTCTCTGCTGCAGTGCATGTCGGTGAACTTGTGCATTTACAACAGAGATCTCTCTGTTCTACAGTCTGCATCGCTTGAGATTTATCTCTCTTTGAGAAGGTTTTCTTCAGTGCTGACTGGTGCGAGATGTAAATTTCTTTCTTTGCAAACGGTACCGGGTCCTTTCAATCTCTAACCAGTGTGACTCTCTGCAGCCAGAGAGCTCTTCATCTTAATTTGTAGCAAAAGTTGGGGCAGGCATATGAAAGAGAAAATTCTTGTCCATAGAAAAAACAAAGCAACCTCCACTAAATCCTGGGGGTGAAAGGAAAACTATCTTAAAACCTGAATAGCAAGTAACAATAAGAACTTGAAGCTGTCATTTTTAGAATTAATATTTCTAGTAACCCATTTCTAAAAGTACTTGACCTAGGGGAGGTATTTATACCCGTGCTTTAGGCACCTCTTTCAGCTGGCTAAGTCAGTCACTTAATATCTGCTTTGCAGATGGAAGAGAGAAGTTTCTGACTGACCACATGAGCAGGACTTCAGCCTTGATTTATTCTGTGGAGAAGACTGTGATTACAAAGGGATAATTTAGATTATCTGACTGAACTGTGGGCTTGGAAATCAGGTGATGTGACTCTACTGCTAGTGTCTCTGCAAGGTTGTTAGGTAACTCAATGTGCTAGAATTTCATAGGTATTTGTGAAGTGTCCTTGCCAATGCAGGGAGGTTGGAAATAGATGACTTTAAATCCCTTCCAACTCAAAGTGTTCTATGATCTATGTTGCACTGTTATTTTAAGGTTATCAGAGAACTGAGGTGCTTATTTGACAACTAATGATATCTTAAATTCTGAAGAGTTGAACAAACTGAAAGAAACCTGACAGGAAGATCCTTTGGCCAAGGTCAGTGCAAGTGCACAAAAGAACAAAGAACGTGAACTTGTTTTATACATTTTGTATATTTCATTACAGGATCACCTTAGATACTTGGTTTTAATATGTCAATCTCTAGTTAAGTGTGGACATCTTTTGAACTATCATGTGCAGTTTAAACAGCAGTAAATTGTACCTTGATGCTCTGAAGAACTAAAAGACTAAACTACAACTAACATGAGACTAAGACAGAAATAAGTAAGACAGAAAGCAGTGTGAAGATGAGCAGGGCTCTTGTAAGTTGTGGAATTGTGATTAATTCAGTGCATGTGAAGTTTGATTCTCCTTCAGTTCTGGTGCCTGGGGGTCTTTTTGAAAGTAGCAGGGTCTGAGCTGTCACCAGCTTTTGTCTCTGAAATCCAGGGTAGTCTCAGTGAGCTGAGGGTCTGTCATAGCCTCTCAGAGACAACAACTTTACCACAACAAACTGGTTGAGGAAGAAAAGACTTCCATGAAGCCAGCTCATGAAGATCTTTAAGGTCCCTTCCAACTCAAACCATTCTATGATTCTAATGTCCTATGTATAGAAGTGGAAGTGGGGGGCCATTGCCAGCACTCCTGGTGCTAGATGTGAGAATGGTTGCACCAAGAGTGGGAATATTTCACCCACAAAGAGAGACAGCTGGTTACTGAGGCACTGAGGTTACTCTCATGCACTGTAGGATTGTTGAATTATTAGATGTAGCAGAGGAAACAAGTGTTTTTCTCTGGTTTGCATAAATTTGTTAGCGTAACAGTGTGTTGATAAGAACAGTAAATAAGTTTTGACTTTCCCTATAATGCCTCAGCTGCTATGAAAGAGTCACTTGGATAAAGTGTTTATTCTACAGTGGGAAACAACCCAGCCCCATCAGAGCTTTGCATGCTGTGTAGGGATTGCGGGCTGAATCAGTATAGGGAGGCACCAACTGGTTGAACATTTCATCTGCCTGCAAATGGTATTAACTGGACAAACCCAGAAGGATTCAGCCTGAGTAATTCTCCTGAACTGAGCATAAATTCTAGGGTGGTAGATTTTATGAAAATGCATGGTATAATTTAAAATAGTGAAGAAAGGAAAAGCTCTTTTTCATCTGTACTCACAAATGTCATGACAGTCAAGCACAGTAATAAAATGGTACTAGACTAGTTAGATGAGACCTTTGCAGTGGCTTTGCAAATATACACAAGTGTCCCTTGTACAGTTTGTAGCCTATCAAGGCAGACAAGCAGTTATGTCATCATCCTGGGAGGCTTCTTCTGTTCAAATCTGACACCATGTTACACGTCCGTGATGAAGTAAGGACGGATAGCAGCAGTAGAATGGCCCTTCCCCATCAGTTCACTGGGACTGAGGATTTACAACCTGTGATAAAAGGAAATAGTGGGAAAATCTGCTATGAAACAATGGGTCTGTATGGAAGTCTGGTTCTTAAACTTCTGTCTCTGAGGAGAAATATTAGGGAATCCAGAGCAGGTCCAGAGAGGGGCTATAATACAGAACTTTGATTTTGTCTCCCCTTTTTGGGTTGCCATCTGCTTTATCACTTAGAGAATGTTAACATTCTTTAAAAATGGGCAGATGGACCTCATTCAAGTTCTGACAGTAACTCTTTGTTATTGGTACAAATAGCTGCAGAGGTATTTAATTACCATTAGTAGTCATCAGTTTGCTGCGAGCTGGTGACATTCAGAATAGTGAGCAGGCTGCATTCTTTGTGTCCAGTGAGTTCATAGAAAGTTAAACCTACTTTTGACAACAGCCTCAAGCTTAGCTACCATTAACCCCTCTTCAGTTACTGGATGATGTGTTTGAACAGTATGAATGATTAATGAAGGTTAAATAGTCCAGTTTCTATCTTAAAACCTTTTGTTATTGGCAAAGAGCAGGGCAACTGGCAAGGTGAGCAGAAATTCAAGTGTTTAGTTTTCACCAGATCGTTCTTGGTAACTTAAATTATTGTGAGATGGCAAAATAAGAGGGAAATTGAGGGCCATGGTCAAAGAACATAATTCTTACAGGTTTGGCAAAATTAATGGATCTTTCTTGTGAAATTAAACTTATCTGCTTCTGTTATTCTCAGCAAACATTGCAAAATATTGGAGTATGTAAACATAACCAGCCCAGCAACAGAACAGCATTTGGTTTTATTCTTTGTGTCTTCTTAGGTGATACAAACAGAAAGAAAACTCTCAGTAGCTGCTTTATTACTCACTCTACCCTAGTTCCTGCTCAGAATTCTGTCACCTGCAGTTTTTCTAAAGCTGAGGCTCACTTTTGACACCATAATATTTGCTTGTGAATTCATGGTATAATGTTTGCCAGTTCTGCATGAGAAGATGATCCCAGAAGCCTCAGAAGTTACAGGGCACAGGTGTTTCCAGGCTTTAGGGTTTCCTTTGACCTCAGACAGACCAAGATTGCTTTTATACCTGTGAATAAGAAGCCAAAGGCAGAGACCAGGCAAAGGCAAAGCTATTCAGCCAATGCTCTGAGATTTGAACTGTGGGGGACTGATTTTTTTCTTCCTTCTTGCACATTGACGACGTAAAGAAAGCTAAGCCAGGCTGCTGACTTCTTTAACAAATGCCCTTTGCTGACATCTTTGCAGCTGTATTGACTGCTGGAGCTTTTCAGAGCAGTAACTGGCTGGTGAGCCATTCCAACAACTCTTAGAAAAGCAGTGTTCTGTTCATACTCCTGTTTGGATTAAGGAGGGCTACAGAGAAATCTGATCTACCATGAAGTGTCACTTATATTTTCATTTTTCAGGGATAATTGTCCTTTGACAAATCCAGACCCTGATTCCAGTTTTTCCTTTAAATTTGCTTTAGACACTGTGTGGCTATTAACAGTGCTCCAGAATCTCTAGAGATCCTGGTTTCTTATCCTTGAGCAATCCTTACAGGTGTGATTTAAAGCCAGCTCTGTCTTAGCTTTTAACCCAGTAGTATGTTTCTTTTTCTTTTCATCAGGCTTTGCAGAGCTCTAAACCCAGATTATAACTGCTGCTTGGGGACTAGGAGGGAACCTGGAGCTCCCCTTTAGTTTGAGCTGTGGTCATTACTCCAGTGGTGCTGTTAAGAGAGGCATGGAGAGTCCCAGAAGGAAGAGCTGTAATGTGAATGTGCATGAAAGAATATGTGATAAAAGGATGCTAGTACAGAAAGCTCATTTATTGTAATACACTTGCATGCATTGTGTGAGAAGAAAAAGGAAAGTCATCTTACAGGATTTGTGTGAATCCCAGTCAAAAGTAGAGGTTCCCACAGCAGTGATGCAGCTGCATTTTCATACATGGCCATGGCCACATCTTCCAACTAGGAACTCGCTCATCCTAAGCCCTCGATATATCAGTGACCATAACGAGTATGTCTCAAAGCAAATTATCACTCCTCATTTATTAGAAGTAATTATTCAACCTTCAATAAAATGTCAACTGCCTTAAGAGTTTCCATTGTAATATAATGTAATGTACACAGTCTAAAGTATGGATCTAAAAAACATTAAAAGGATAACTGTTGACACTGTGACTTCAGCCACAGTCCAATCTCATTTCAGTGACATCTGTTATCTATAGGAGAGAAAGTGTATTATTTATAGATGATTCAGAGTTGATTCTTGTCTCATTTTCTATCCACTATCAGAGATCTCGAGCTTCTAAATAAAATCATCAGTGACAAGACTGTGCTGGCATCAAAGGAAGATGATAGTTAATTGACCACTACCTTTGTAGAGACAACACTGAGGTGGGTCACAAATGCCCACTGGGTCACAGTCATTAGCAGCTGAATGGCTCCACATGTTCAGCCTGTGCGTTCCTGTAAATTGGAGAGTGTTATAATTGTTTAGAAATGTTTTGCTGTAGATCTGGTGTGTTTGGGAAACAATTGTGTGAAAATGTCTGTCATACACGTGCTCCAGATACTGTGGGTAACATCTGGACTTGCCTGTATAATGCTTCTTCCATTGTTTCCTGTTTTCCAAAGCAGTCCAGTACCTGCTCTAGGTAGAGCACTCACTTAAGAGCAAAGTTTAAGAAGTCAGAGTGTTTAGATGCAAACGGATATCTGAGTTTTGTAAACTCCTGACTTGTTAAACCCTACCCTTGAGCTGTTCAGGGTAGATGACTGGTCTTCTAATTTAAGATATTTCAGTAATAAAGTTGTGACTATTGTGCAGCAAGCAGGGAAAATCTACCTGAATTCTCTATATGCCTGTCTACTCTTCAACAGCTCTCAGAGGATGAAGCCTCCCTGAGGCCACAGGATTAAAGAAAAGTTAACAAACATCAACATCCCAGTCAGTTTCTTCAGTTTTCTTAACTCTGTCTTAACTACTGTGAGGAGCAGGTATTTGGACTCAAAGATCCATAGGGGTCCCTTCCAACTTAACATATTCTGTGATTCTATGTTTTCCTCTTCGGTCACCTTTCTAGAGTTAGGGGGGTTGACAGCATGTTTTTCTAAATTTCTAGGCAGCCATGTATTTTTTCCTTTTCTGACACACATGCTGTTAATTGTTAGGCTGAGAATGTGAGTTATACCTTTAAACTATTAAATCTAGAGCTTAATATGGTAGGCACCTGAAGCTTTTAACACTTGCATTTAATCTTAATCGTGTGACAGGCATGAGAATATTAAGTGAAAAAATTTGCAAATGAATATTTGTAAAGTATTAAGCCAGGAATTGTGCACATTCTGTGCACTTTCCTGAGTCACTCTTAAGCATCTTAGTTTGTTGCCATGAAGAATGTAAGAAATGTTCTCGTTGCTATGTTTTGGAATACTTTTATTTATAAGCATGGTTTCCAAGGCAAAACCCTTGCAGCTTGATGGCAGTCTATAGGTCCAACTTAGCCAAAGAGGGAAGTAGATGTACATCTGTTGCTTGCTCTACCTGAACAGCAAATAAGGCTAAGTAATTCTGGATAATTAGATCTGTGCAAATCTCACAGCTGACTTTCCATACAACTCTCTTAGCCTTTTAATAAAAAGTTGATTAGGTTGTGCAGACACCTTTCTGATGGGGGCAAGGATACTTATGAAAACATTTAAGAGAATGTTGAAAAATATATGCAGAAATGAATTTTGGAATGGAAAATAAAAGTGTGAGCATGAAAGCCTAAAAAAAATGTGTTGCTAGGGCATTGCAGCCCTTCCCATCCTGTTAAGATTTACCACTTCAGTATCTGTCTATGAAATACAAATGGGGAATGGAAGAACAGAACAGAGCATCCTTTGAGGTTAACAAGGGATGAATTGGGCAGAGCACACTGTGCAAGGAGTTACCTTCACCTCTGTATTTTCATACCTGTCTGGGAAATTTTTCAGACATACGTGATATGAGCTGTATGTCCAGTCTTAACAGCCATCAAGACTTTCAAAGAGAACAGAGTGTAAAAGTCTACTCAATAAACTGTGGCTTAAAATTACTTGCCCAATCATTGTTGGGTTGTTTTTGTTTTTTTCTTTTTGCCAAACCCAGATAATTCAGTCTTATTGACATATATAAGAAGGAGAAATGGTTGGCAAATATTCAGAAATAGATATTTAGAGTCCTGTCCTTCCTGGCATATTATAATTATGGCTGGCTTTTAGAAACAGGGTGAAATGTCCCTAAGTTTAATGTCCCTAAGACTGAAATTTATCCCATTATATAAAGCAGGTAATGAAACACCTAAGGTTTTATTTATACTTACAGTGTATAATATTTAAAGAATTATTAGGAGGGCTGAATCACACTGTAGCAGCCATTTTTTGTGGGGAGTAGTAGAATTTTAATTAGCTTCATATTCATTACTCACCTGATACCTAGTCTCTAATTGCACCCTCAGTGTGTTTTGTTGTCACTGGAGCTCACTTTTATTAACTATAATCATTGAAGGTTTTATGGAGCCTATCTATAGTATATAAATACCACAGTGCAATGAATCACTCAGCCTTACAAAACTGTCATGAGCTTTTGCCAGTAGGCAAGTAGATTTTGTACTTGCACTGGCATGACAATCATGAGAAGCTGAAGAAAAAAGTGAGTTATTTGACCACCAAGGGAAAGCCTAGTAACTGCATAGGTAATTTGTGCAAGCTTAAATTGATTTACTCAATTATTTTAAGAAAAATTTGTTTAGATAACCAATTGTGCAAATTTATTTTTTGTAAAATCCCTTTCCTATTTTTTAATAATTGACAAAGCCCCATTTCATCAGCATAGAATAAAAGTGTCTGTGACAGTTGTCCTTTTCTGTCCATGCAGTTACACAGCAACTTGACATGCAAAAGTAAAACACATAATTTTATGTTATTTATTCAAATCTTATGCAAAGGTGTTTGTCACCCCTGTTTTCAGTGTATGAACTTCAGCAGCATTGTTGGAGCCTGCAGACTTCTAATCATTTTGGGGTGCAAATTCACCACCGTGGGAGCTGATCTCTGCTACTGGTGGGTTTCTGTCTCTGATTTGTCTGTAAGTTTCTGTAACCTCTTCCCATGTACTCTTGCTTTCTTTGTTTGGATTGTAAGCTAACATAAAGTCGTATAGTTGAAATGACTTTTGCTGCATCCTGAGAGCAGAAGCAAGGTTTTTACATATACTTCTGAGAAGTTTGGGCTCAGACCAGTCCCTTCCTGGGTGGGTGCATCTCACTGGCAAGCTCCAAACTCTGCCATCCCTGAGAGTGGGAATATTTCACCCGTGGAGAGATACCTGGTTATTGAGGCACCTCTGAATGCAATATGGGGTTGTTGAGGTATTAGATGCGGCAGATGAAAGAAATGTCTTTCTCTGGTTTCATGTATTGGTCAGTTAACATAACACTGTGTCAATAGAACAGTAAGTAAAATTGCCCATGACAAGCAGCAGCTCCATTCCTCTGTCTGTTCTTCATAAACTTTCTTCATTGTCTAATAATGTAGGTAGTTCACACACAAACATAAAATGATCAGTGAAAAATGAGTTATTTGGGGTCTATGCTGGATGTGCTGACCTTGCCTTTATTCAGTCCAATTCGCAATAATAAGGATGAAAGATTTGCTGAGAGTAGGCCTTAACTGGGATTAAGGATGGCAGCTGCCAGTGATTTTTGCCTGCAAAGTAATGTCACTAGATGCTTCTGTCATACAGAAATTATAATAAGGAAGTAATTAGTGTTTGCAGTATTAATCTTACTGGGGCAGAAATTCTTTCAGAGACATGATTTTTCTTTAATTTCTCAATTGGCCATTAAAGAATTGTGAACTGGTACTGCATGTCATTCTCCCACTCAGGAAATGTCAATCAAATAGAAAGATTAAAATAAGTAAGTTCTGCTTAATATGCCTACAAAAGAGAGAAGCAGATGGAAGAGTGATTTGATCTGAAATTTTTTTTCTCTGCTGGTATAGCACCTGTAAAAATGAAGTAGAAAGTAATATCTGACAACAAGCTGTTTTCCAGTGCTTCTAACCAAGTTGCATTGAAATCAGTAAAAAAAAAATCCAAAGGGAATTGGTTTGGTACTGGAATTACTAAATTGAGTTTCAGGAGTCTGTAATAAACACAAACTTGATTAAAAGAAATTATGCGACTGTTTTACTGTTGACCAGAAGTTCCTTCAGTTTTTAAAAACTTTGTTGATTCTTGACTGAGAATGATATTTAGATGAACTGATAAGAATAAACAAAGTGGTTGCAATTCCAAAATATATTGAGGCAGATTTTAGTTTAAACCTGAATCAGACTCAGTATGCTAAGGTCACATCCCAGAAGATATGACTCTACCACAATTACAAAGGGTCTTCACTTTTCCATTAACCCACTAATGAGAATGGAGAATTCCCTCAGTGTTCTCCTCCTTTACATCTCCTGGAAGACACTGTCATACTCTTTTTAGCATTTCTGTATTGGAAACTTATCCCTGTTAAAGTTAGTGGCACGATTGCCAATGACTAAGGTCAGGATGGTGCAAGGATGTGAGGACATTTGGATGAAAAGGTTGCTATGAGTGGATCACAAATATCACTAACAGTATTTGATAGATTTGGATGTTACCACCAGGGTTTCAGTTTGCTCAGGATTGCTTTGCTGACCACTGTTGCCCTCACCTCTTTGCTAGAATGCCTGCTGATTTTTTGCATAAATGCACCATCAAGATATATTTCTGGAAAAAAATATACTCCATCTCATAGTGAGTAAATGACAGTCAATCATCCTTGCAGTGTTCCTAGATAATTAGCCATTGGGCCTGTCCAATTACTTCCATGAAACATGAGTTGTCTTTCTTAAATTTCTGAAATATGGTCTGGGAAGTCTCAAGTGACACAGTGGTTACCCACTGGCTGGTCAACAGTGATGATTAATAAAGTTTAATAGTTGTAGTTGAATGAGGGATGGTAAAATATGGATATGCTCCTTACTTTCAAATTATTTATTAATTATTTTATATTACTTCTTTCCACAGTAGTGACTAGCTTGTTTTAATAATATATCAATGTGATCATGTATACATGAAAATATATACTGGCTCACTTTGCATGGGAGCAGGAATTCAAAGCGGACAAGTCAGTAGCTAAAGCCACTAAATAGGGCTCAGAGAATTTTACAACTGCACAGTCTTTAAGTTTGTATTTCATTACTGAAGCAACATTTTTTTGTACACTGAACTTTCCTTTAAGAAAAGGGTCTAAGGAGTACATTTTAGTGAGTTTTCTCAATTTATATTATCCAATCCTCATCTGTACCTGCTTTCTCTTTCTTTTTACACATCTACGTTTTGCCCGTGTCCTTTGGAACCTGAAGAAATCTAGAACTGTATCAAAAAGTTCACATGTCAATACAAATCTCTGTTCTAATCTGAGGAGACTGTGTTGGGATGATAATCTTTACAACAGTTGTGAAGATAGATAAGAATCTGCTTACGAGGTCTGTGGAAGAGGAGCAGCCAGTGTCTCCTATCCCTGGGGATCTCTTTGTGCTGTTGCCTCCATGTGTGAGTCCCATCTGGGGCTGTGAGGACCCAGAGGCAGGGTGCTCTGCAGTACCATGCTGGTTCATTTGGTTGTCTCCAGCTCTCAAGGTGAAGCACAGCTAATCCTCTTAACATTTTCATGAAATAATTATCCTGATTCCTTTGTTGGGGAAATATTTTCCTTGTGCTTGCCTCTGGGAACTTGGAGTAGAAGGTGCCTTTTTTCTTTGACTTTTGCTCTACCACATCAGCTGCACAGTCAGTCTGCTCTGAGTTTGGGCTTTGTCTTTCTTCTTCAGATTTCCATTTCTGAACACAACCTTGTGGTTCCGTGGTCTACAGGGCCCTGGTCTGCCTTTGAAATCTTCTATGGAGGTAGAGATCAACTATCATTTTGCTGAAATTATTACATATGGCCAGTTTTGTCATGTCCTTCTGTTGGCTGTTACATTTAGGTACTGGTCTGGAACATTACATGTTTCAGCCACAATACAGCTGCAGGGCCAGCAGTGGTATCACAAAGAGAAATGCAGAGAAAGTGAAACTCAGCAGCAGAGTTGCAAGAGGCTGTGTCCCTTCACAATCCTCTCAGTAAAGTGCTTTTAAATGCACAGCTCTATGGAAAATCATGGAAAATCAGTGGAAAATTACAAACAGTTATCCATTGCTCTACAAATAAGCTTTACATACTTGAACTGCATTAAGTATCTGGTTCCAAGACACAATTCTCTTGCTGTTGCTTAAAGTAATTCTGGTAATTTATTTTCAGCCTCTATTACAGAACAAATCTTTGCTTGAGGACATTCTCAGTTCTTGGAAACCAGGGAGGAACCCTGGCATCAGTGGGATTTTACACCTTATTTCAGTGGAATAAATATTTTGGCCCATGTTTTTCCTTGCTCTGTTGTAGCTGAAGAGGTTTGCATAAAAATAACAAAGAGCCCTACAAGAATGTGGATGCTCTGGACCCTTTTTTCTCTTGTGCTTCCAGAGAATCTCACTCTGTGGGTGAAGGCAGACCCTCTCCAGAATTGCTCTTTCTTTGTGAACAAACTGGCTCGCCATCCCTGAAATCAAGGAAATGGATTAGTCAAAAGAATTCATGTTTTTATGCTACGAATATGTTTAAATCCACCACAGCATTCAGCTCCAACTGTGTGTTGGGATCAGGCCAAAAAGACACCTTTCCCATGGCAGCTCCAGTAGACAAAGGATGAATCAGGGCTGGATTTCTGCACAGGTAAAGTAGGTCATTGGCTAGGTTAGAGGGAAATTGAAGACAACAAAAACCATTTTATATTAAATAATTGTTATTTATAGACAATAATTACTTTCTATTAACATTAGTAAGATTTAAAAGTTAGATTTCCTTGGTATCCTGTGAAGCTGAGAGGTTCACAGGGAAATGCATAATTTCTGGGATTTTTAAGAAAACAAGACAACATTTTGCACTTTGTGCAATGCCAAGTTACTAGGCTTTAGTATGGACCTGTTCTTTCCAAATCTAAGATGTTTGAACCTATAGACCTAATTAGTCCCATTTTTAATCTGTTACAGTCTTGTAAGATGAACTCTCTGATATAAAATGCCATTTGTGTCTGTGTATACCCAAGGTGGCTTAGCTCTGTGCCTAATGTTGTTTAGTTTGAGCTTTGAATGCAGTGATGGGGTAACGAAATCCAAAAGGACATTCTGCACCAGTTGTTGGAGTGGGAGCATCACCATCTCAGCCATACAGTTCTGTTTAGCCTTATATTAATTTCTGGTGTACTGGAAGAGGCTGGAGAAGCATGTCCCTCCAGCCATCCCTTCAAGCCATCACCCTTCACATCATAGCTCAGAGCCAAACGTAAGCAAAAATGTGGCATTTGGTTTAATCCCTTGGCACAGGCAGGTCGGGCACTCCCACTGTGTTAAGTACTAATGCACTTAGCGTTAGTGCTTAGTGTCAGGAAATCCCCCGATTCCCAGAGCCATGGATAGCATGTTTAGATGTGGGAATATATTTATACATTACTGGAAAATGGGCATTTTTAAAGGAAGCATTTAAAATTGCACTTTGTGCACTTCTCATTTTTGGAATTATAATCATAGCAGAATAGCTCTTTGATTTTGCACTGTAATGGTTCTGTGGGGCAAGGCAACCCTGGTATGAAAGAGTAAAAAATCATCTGTCACTGGAGAAAGTATAAAAGAGACCCTCACAAATAAACCAAAATAGCTATGATGCTCTTCTGACAAAACTGGCTGGTAGGACCCATATTTTTAGCTGAGAAATTAAAATATTAGTTATTTTATCATGTGAAATACCTTTGTGTAAACTGTGTGGCATTTGTGCAGGGTACAGACTGGAGAAAACACTGGGCTTGAAAGGTGAGAAGATCTTTGGGTTCTTAGGTGATAGCTGACTCAGAAACAAGTGGCAAAGTGCTGGACAGGTTATTGTGGCTACCATTTCTGGTCTTCAGACTAGTGTCTTTAAATATTTCTGCTTCTGCAATAGCTGTGCTGCTACGTCACAACTGGCTAACCTCTACTTTGGGAGGTTCAGGCTTTCACAACCCTCTGGGCAAATGAGTTCCTTTTTAGGCTATCTGCTGCATTTGTGCTTTTGCAACAAGCTGCTCTGACCATTGCCACCTCTCCCAGTTCAGGAATCAGTGGTCCTCATTTTTGTGATTTAGATATTTGAAGAAGGAATTGAAAATTTAACATTAACTGGATCATTTTGGAGGATAAAAATGATGGTGCTTCTTATAGGTTGTTACCAGCGTGGTTTAGAGGCAAGAATAATGGTCTAGAGGTTGGGACTGGCAATGATCCCATCTCTACTACTCACTCTTGCTTTACTTAGGTCAATTCACTTTGTTTTTCCATTGTTTTCAGTTGCCAACAGAGGTAATTCTAGAGACCTGCTTTTGTATAAAAAGCTCTGATTCATATGGGTGCAAATTATGAAAAAAAACAGCCCTGTTTTGTCAGTGCAGTCAAGAACTTTACGCTTCTGAAACACCTCATATCCAGAGAGCCAGTGCTGAAAAAGGAAATGAAGAATGTTTTTATCTGTTATTGAAATAGAATAAATATTACTACCATCCTCGAAGTTATAAAGAATAATTGGATATACTTCCTAGCACTAGGCAGGAATTGGGCAAATGCACAGATGCCTCTGGAAATCAAATCCAGGCAGAAAGGAAAATACTCCCTTGTTGTACAGAAAGGAACTGATGCTCATATGTTTGGGAATTTACACAGATCCTCATTCAGGAAGGCCCAGCAGCAGTAGCCACCTGCGGATACGGCTGGGGGCACACAAGAGAACGTGTATATCCTCTACATACCAGCTGTCCCTTGCAAGAACCAGGCTCCTCTTCCCCCTCCTCTGAATGCCACAAACTATCTTTTTAGCTTAACGATCTTTTTTTTATATATATATAAAAAGTGGTTTATTTAAAAGAGAAAAACTTCCTGCAAATAATTAACTGCCAAAAATGACCACTTGGGAGTTTGCTATTGATTTATTCCTCTTCTCCACCAAACGCTTCTGTTCTGTATCTTCCACTTACTACATTATCACTTGTCTATTTTGCATATTTGGGTTATGAATTTGCCTTTTCAGCTGTCTCAGGCTATTTGTGTGTTTCGATCGCTGATAAAAATATGACAAATTACTCTTGGCAATAGGAGGGGAAGGGTTTTAATGATAAATGGTCTTTGCACAGCAAGCGTATATTCCACACTTCCTATGAATGCAATCTCCTGAAAAGCTCGTTGCAGTCTGACAAAACATTTTTCTGGATTTAGCCTTAAATAAAAATTTAATAGCCATATTAAGTAGCAGAGACATCTTTTCCTTTTTCCTTTTCCCCTTTTTTTGGCAGTTTTCCTCACCACTTTTCTTTCTTTAAGAGCTTGCTTTGACAACAGGACAGTGCCCCAGATTTCCCAAATCTTAGAAAGCCTGGAAAAGGTTAATTGGAAAAGTCAGGGTTGCAGTTGGATAGTTAGTGCAGCTGTGTTCTCTCTGCTGCTTGTTAACATTTTCTCAGTGCCTCAAGGCCCCACAACTCAGTGTCACTGCTGTCGCCAGCACCCTGGCTGTGAGTCCACTCCCCAGCCTCGCTGGCTCCTCATTTCTATACGCTTCACTTTGCTGAGCCACTCCGAGCTGGCGTCATCCATCTAGTCACAGCTCTCTAAGTTTGCCATGTTCAATGACCCCGTGCTGACCCTGAACCATGATACAAACTATGGGATTGTAATTAATCTCTAATTACCCACAATACCTCACTGGGTATTCAGCCTGCTGTTCAGTTGTATTCCTAACCAATTCAGTCATCAGTGGAGCATTCAAATTCAGTGCAGCTCAGTGTTTAGAAACCAAGGGCTTCACTAATGTTGAGTGGCTGGGCTACTTAGAGAGCCGTGTTCACCTTGCTTTGCTCTGGCAGAGCTCTCCATTCAGGCAGGGCAGAGCCAGACTCCAGCTGTAGTTTAACTGGTTGATGGGGCAACTCTTGTGTTCATGTTTCACCACTCACAAGACAAGTGAGCAGGCAGCCTGTGGCACTAGTCATCTATCTCTATTAGTTCTCTCTTTCGAAGCAAGCATGTTTCTCCTACTGAGGGACAGGAGGAGATTGTCATTGAGTCTTAGCAGACCTTGCTAGAATGCATCATTCCTCCCTTAATTTAGGTCATATTCTTGTTTCTGTCTGAATAATGGTATCTAGGAAGGGCAATTCCCTGGAAAGATGCCCTTGAGGATGCCAAACTGAGACAGGCAGCTAGCACTGGGATTGCAAAGTGATGCTACTCTTGTGCTCCCAGTTTAATCCAACCTTTGGTTTGGGCATGATGATAGAGGCTGTTAGGGACTGTAAGTTCTGTTTCACTCTGGTTATCCACTGGGACAGGACCTTCCACTCCTTTTGTGTCCAGCAAATGCAAAGCCATCATACTGTGGCCCTCAAATACTAGACAGAGCACCCGAGAATAAAAGCACCATCTAAGAAAAGAGAAAGAGCCTTCCCTCCCTGATTCCCATTATCTCAGCTGGCAAACTTTATCCCCAAATGTAACTCTCCTACTGCCTTCTCACAACTCAACTGATTTTCCTTTCCCTTTCCTTATTTGCACTTTTCCAGCTTTCTGCTGTTCTGAAGTGCCTTACTGGCCAGCCCCACACATCCTTTCACCCACCCTCCCATTTTCCCCTCTCCTCAAAATCTCTTCAAAGTTCCAGAGAACCTTTCCTGGAGATGGGAGGGAATATTTTGATAGGACATATTTTGGGTAGAACATGAATATTTGTGAAAACAGAGAAGTCCCAATGACACACTTGCCAAACCAAAACATGACCCAGTGTGACTCGATGTGGCTCCCCAGTAGCCAGCCAGCAGCAGGTGCCAGCTCTGACATCCTGGGGTGGAGCTGGAACTTTCACGATCACTCTTGCTCCCTCTTGTTACAACTGGTCTCTCTCAGTTTCTGGTCTCCTCACTGGGTGACAGACCTCTCCCTTGGCTCACAGAGACTTGCTGGGCTGGGGGACCACCAAAGAGGGCAACTAACTGCTGCATTTCACTGTGAAAACTAGAAAGAAAAAAATTGTCATAGAAAAAAATAAATTGCTTTTTAGTGGAAAATTCCCAAATTTAAAGGGAAAACTAATAGTTGTGCCAATCTCCATTTTACACTACTTAGATTCATTCTTTCCACTATTTGCACTGGTAAGCTGTCTCAAAATCATACTACCATGAGAAGCCTCCTGATGTCCAGTCTAAAGTTATTAACATTTTTCCTGCTTTGTACCTGATAAATGCAATACATGTACTTTCCAACACAACCTTTTAAATGTTCACTATGGGAAAAATAGCTGGGTAAAAAATCTTGTTATTTTTCTTTATCTATGGCTTGATACCAGCTCAGCCCAATGCCTGACATTGGATCATTAGTAGCTGTGTTTCTGTATGAGAAAGCTATGCCATGCCCAGGATCTAGCAGCTGCCTCAGTTCTCTGATGTAACAGTTGCTGTGGTGACTGTTTTGCTCTTAAGTTGGCATGACATATGAAATGCTCACATTAAAACCTGCCTATCTTGTTTGAATATTACATATGGTAAACCCCTTTACCAGCAATAACTTGTACTCCTTGGCTTTGCTAGCACTCACACAGGAGAAGTATGAGTACTGGAGTAATCTTTGTACCGAACATGCTCTGTGTGTGCCGCTTGGCTTGGTTTTAACTTGGGGGGGCTTATTCTTTACGTGTTTAACAGAGCACCTGAGGGAAGGAGAAAGGGCTTGTCAGCAATCCCACAAAGCTTTCAGCTTGGTTGTGTGACATGCACTCCTGGGGTGAGATGCTGTCACCCAGTCAATCAGCCATTAGGCATGTTATTATGGCAACCAGTCATGAGACAGATCCTAATTAACACTTGTTTTTCCCAGTGAATTAAGGTTCTCAATGTCTGAAACAAAATAGGTAATTAAGACACTGCCTAAAACTACCTGATGTACCCACCAGTTGTCTGTTGTTCTATATCCAGCACCCGGCTGTAGGAAATACCTTAATGTACCTGTTTGTCCACATCCTGTCTCCTCTCACTTATAGACCTTTGCTTCAGTGCTGGCAGCATTACCATCTGCAGGACATGGCAAATACCAATAAAAATATCTTGACATTTGTCATTGAGATTCCTATAGACTTTTTGTCTTTATTCACAATGCTATGAAATCTTAGTGTGTTTCTTTAGAGGTCAGTAAAATTGTTGGATTAATGGAAAAAAATAAATCTGCTTACATTTACTTGGATAATTCATCACATGAAATGACTGCACCTCCAACTGAGGTCCCAGGAACAGTTGTGTCCCAACAATATCTGATTTGTTTTTAGTGACCTTCCAATACCTTCACATTAATTTTTGAAAATATATGAGATATACCCATGACCAATGTGGATGCATGTTATACGTAAATCCTGACTACATTTAGGGAAAATGTCTCTATTTCCAAGCCAAACCTTAAAAGAATGTGGGTAGAGCTGTTAAATAATCCACCCATTTACAATGTACAAATAAATGTTGCTTTCTTTCATTATTTAAAATGACAACTGACTCAGTTTATGATACTGATGTGCTAGAGATTCCAAAAGAAAGAATTAAGAATACAAACCAACACCCAGTGTTTTTCAGCACCTGGTAATGCAGGCATCAGATGAAAACTCAGGGACCTGTGATTCATATTTGGCCTGCTTTTGACCCCTGAACTTGCGAAGTGATGAAATTTGAACAGCAGTATTTGCATATTTAAACAATTGGATGTGAAAAGCCACATGAGATGCATTTAGAGCTGCCTTTTAAAAAAAATCACCTCTTCTTTTATCTCTTGCTCATGTGTTTGTTGTTGTTGTTTGTGTGATAAGAGAAATCTGCCCATCAAGGGGTTATTGAGAGACACCAGGAGTCATATCCTACCCTTGAATCATTTACCAGATGTATGACCTTAAGCAATAGGTGAAAAGTTACTTCACCTGTGTTAGAAATGGGCATAGAATGAGGGAAGTCCCAGCATGGAGGTTTTGTGATGAGGTAATGCCTGTAGGCATTAGCAGGGGGTTGTGGATCTGTGGTGTTATTCTGGTGTTATTGAATAGATGGGAATTATTCCAGTGATACACAATAAACCCTATTGTAAGTCTGCTTATTTTGTAAGTAAGTTCCTCATGAACAGGTACAGTGGTAGGTTGTAGATTATTGCTGAGAAGGAATATTATTAATTCCTTTACTCTGTTTAAAAACAAAGCCTTTCTTCAGTTGAAGCTTCCCAGACACTTGCTTTTTTCTTTTTCCTTTTCTTTTTTTTTTTTTTTTTTTTTTTCCTCCCTCTAGGTGACAACCTAGGTTCCAGGTCTTATGTTTTTTGAGCAGCTTGTATCTAAATTTGCTTAAATTCATTGCTCAGGACTCTACTACTCATAATGATTTTCTAAAAGCTGTTATTAAAGTTTGATAAACTACTTTGGAACAGAAAGCAACAAACAAAATCCATCTCATTTCTGAAAAAAATTACTTTTTTTTTCCCTCCCCCTGTTGACCTAGAAAGTTGTTATTTATGCCCTAACGAAAAGGTCACACCTCATTGTCCAGAGGTACCAGTTGCTTCTCTCAATGAATCCTTTTCTTCACTGTATTAAATAATTCTCAACCCTAGACAGTAGATTTCACAATCTGCTCTCTAGATTTTAAGAAAACATGCTTTTGTGTTGGCAGCCATTCATAGTGCTCATGTGCACATTTAGCTTTTCTACAGTTTGTTGTACTGTTGGGTTTGGGCTTCTTGGACTTCAGTGGTGTTTTGGCAGGTAGGAGGAAGTGGAAGGTGTTTTTCCAACTGAGCGCTGGACCAAAACAATCATCGGTATTTTCAGATGAGGGCTTGAAAAAAAATGATCAGTCTTAGGAAGGTTTGGCTTTCCTAAAGTTCCATGCAGGGATGAGAGCTGGAAACACATGGACATGCTAGTCTGTTTATTTTGATTACTGAAGTAGTAACCACTGTGGTGAACCCCTCGGGCCTTCTAGGTTTTTTCTCATATGCCTTGAGAATAGGACCTTGACTGCTTAGTCAAAAAATAAAAGGTGAATTTCCTACTGATTAAGGAAAAAAACTTTTTCTCCTTGTAGTAAAACATATCTCACATTTCTTGCAACTGGTGGGTTAAGGCAAATCTGGAGGGAAAAGGGAAATACTCCAGCTGACTGCAGAGAGCAAGTATACAAAGCCTCGTCTTTCAGAAGATGCACTATTCAGGGGTTACAGACTTACAGCAAGAGCCTGAACAGCAAGGTTCAGTGCAGCTCAAAACAAAGGAACCTACAACAGTTTATTAGAGGGTCTGTCAGATACACAGAAAGCAGGACTTACCTATTAAAGATAAAACTGAATGCAGGAAAGGGTGGTTGGCGTAAACCTTTCCACTGACCTTTGTAGTTTGACATGGCTGCAAGGAACCAGATATTATCCTTTGGACATTTTCATTGGATTTTGGGGCTAAATGTTGTCTATCCCAACAGAGAACCTGGGAAAAAACTCAAGATCTGAATAGAAGAAGAAGCAGAAGTTACTTTGGGAGCCAGAAGCATCAGTGAAAAGCCCACTGTGACCTACTAAGTGTGATTCCAGTGGTGCCATAGTAATATACTCACTGACAAATACGGTTCAAAACAAAGGGTAAAAGATCCTCATTTTTTTGTTGTTGTTTGTTTTTACGAGGTCTTTCTGTGGCAAGCATGGACATTTTGGGTTGTTCCTCGTGATCATTCTAGTTATGTTTTATACAGCCATCGAAAGGCTCTTCTGCCATAGTTTCCCTTTTTTCCTTTATTGATTTTTCTCTTTAAGACTTTAATTCACTCTTCTTCAGTTCCTACAGTTAAGAGAGAAATTCTGTAGATCACATAGAGATAACGTTCCAACCTACACTGGGTCACTCACACCTCACATAAGAATACAAGCTTCCTGCAGTCAGCTAGTCCTTTCCTGCTTTTCAGGCCTTTTTGCCCCATCTTTTCATTTTTTTTTCTCCCTTAGTATTTGGGTCTTAATCTTTCTTTAGACTTATCTCCCATGCTGTGCTCATCTGAAATGTACCAATAATTGCTGCTACCTATATGTGGTTTGATCATTCTGTGCATTCCTTGTTGAAACTATCAGTGAAACAAGACATCTAAAATATGATTCTGCAGAGTTAAGGTAATATTTTGGGTGTCTGAAATCTCTTGTAAATTGTTCTGTAGACAGTCAGTTTTTTAAAAGAAAAAATGACAGCAACAGGCCAACCCTAATGACATATTTCAGTGTAATGCTGTAATTTTAGCCCCTGCCATGAACTATTGCTGTTGTACAGCAAGGTATTTTGCTAGTAAACGATGAAGTGATTTCTAGTAAGGTCCCTTCCCTTTATTCCATTCCTTCTATTGGCAAAATTCCCATCTTGCCAATTCCAGTGTATTAAAAAGAAAATACTCATCTGAAGCACATTAGACACCATGTGAGTGCCCTACAAATAGTAAAGATAAGCTGTCATAGTTTCACCTTGTTTATCTTCAGATGAATTTAAAAAGACAGCAGATGAAGGTGCTTCTTGCCTTGAAGTGGATGAAGTGTTCCAAGCACATGATCTTTACTGGTGTCATTGTTTTTACCTTTTTCCTACATGTGTGCACAATAATGTGCAAACACATTTAACTGCCTCTGCACCAATCAGCCTTTTCTCAGGAGGCCAAATATATTTTTAACAAACCTTTTTTCTCTTCCTTTTTCTCTTCCTTTTCTCAGGTACTGTTTCCCACATGCTGAACTCTCCTGCTCATTGCAAGTAATTTTCTAGCAATTTTATTCTTAACCAGTGGATGCATATCTGCAGCTCTTCATGACTGACCAGATACAAGATCTGTTGCTGTCAGTCAGCTGCCATGTCAGAATTTGGTACATGGTGGGTCAATAGGGAAAAGATGGTCAGTGGCTACGCCGATGGTTGGGTCAGTACTTGGGAAGTCTTTGCAGAATTGCAGGCTGAAGGCAAGGAGAAGATGAGAACTGCCTTGCCAATTTCCAGGTTTTGTGGGGCCTTCATTTCTGAATTTGGGAGGCATGAATCAGAATTGAGCTCTGCAGCACAAAGCCACAGAGCCTTCATGGCTGGCAAGCGCGGGGCCGGAAACTCAGTCGAATAGAGCCCTAAATGTTTTTAGTTTGACGCTCACGCTTAACAGAAAATTATGGATCCATTAGCAAGTCTTTCTGCTGCCAAAAGAAACAGACTTGCACTTGTAGATTGCTTTCATTCTTTGCTATCAAGCCACTGCATGCTAAGCTTTTGCAAAGCTGACAGTCATCTATCACTTAAAAATGGTTTTTTAGACATACAGTCGTCTTTGTCTTAAGTATGTGCATGTGTCTGCTTGAAAGTGTCTCATTAAAATATAATGACCTCGTCGAGCACTTCAAACAAAATCCATAGGGGAAAATGTCTTATTTTCTGTTTGCTTTGAATTGTTACAAAGTTTGTCACTAGTTTCACATGACAATGGGGCATTTGGGGTGATTTTTGTCTATGATGATGTGTCAGAGACACTAGACAGCACTCACTATACATGATGTGAAAAATGTGTCAGTAGAGAGTGGACCAGAGTGGTTCTGAATTTGGAGCAAGAACATTTTTGAGTCTGATCATGCTTATTCAAGCAAAACTCCCTGCAGTCCTCACTGAAAGTGGTGGGACTCCTGAATATGTAAAGATCCATTATTAGATTAGTAGTGTCTCTAGAAACAAAAAAGTCCTAAACTAAAAATTGTTTTCTTCATGTGATACTTTATCCAGTGTAGTAAAAAAGTGTATTTATAGCCGAGATTACGCTTTGTTTTGTGGGATGAAAAAACACATTTTAGAATTGGCCCCTTTCCTGAACAGATGTTACTGGCCTGGGTGAATAACTTATTCAAGCATACGATTTAACAGAATTAGATGAGATTTTTTGCCAAACTCAAATCTGATTAAAACTGGAATCTTTCACCACTTCCCTCTGTCTTACAGGCTTAGCCATTCAGTTCAGCCCAATTTCTGTCTTCTGGCTGTGGCTCTTCAGAGGTGACATCAACCTCTTTGGTTTCAAACTTAGCTTTTTCTCATGCAAGAAAATCTGTAAGCTTTATTTTTTAAATTAAAATATGATTCTCCCTTGAGAAAAGGACTGTCAGGGTAATATCAGGGACTTCAATGTTTGTCTTTCACTGATTACTCACGTTAAATGTGTTCATTTTGCTGGTGCAAAGATGTTTCTTTCTAATTGCCACTGCTTCTAGCTCCAGCTGGCTTTTTTCCTTCTTGCACATTATTGACAGTATTTAAGGTTTTGCAGGTCAAATTATACCTGCAGTGACATCTGTGCCACCCTTTGCTTTCAGAGAGACTACCCAGATGTGGCAAGAGGGGACAGATTGATTCTCCTTTCTTGGCTTTGGAGGATCTGTGGTTTAACAGGTCTAAAAAGCCAATAAATGAATTTCTGTCCAAGTATACTGCATCAGGAGTAAGGAACAGACTTTTTGATTTAGAAGGTGACCATTTTTACAGAAGTATCACTGAGTTAAAAGAGTGGTACCAAAAGCAGCCTGGTGAGGAACAGGACACTGGCTGTGATGCTTTTTAACTCACCTGAGGTGCTATAACCAACTCCCACCATTACTCCAGTGCACTGATCCAGGGCTGCAGTGTATCATTAATTCTGAAGCTGTTACTGAGATAAATCCTGTAGAGAGGGAAGGAATTTTTTTGCCCCCTCAGGGGATGTCCTTGGTGTTGGTATCTGTGTCAAAAAGCAGGAAAGTAGATTCTGCTTATGCTTGGCACCACAAAACCTCATCACTGAACTCTTTCAAATTGCATATAAGTGAAAGAGAATAGAGTACAAGCATATCAAGCATTACCTAGAAAACATAATTGTGTGATGGTGCAGCAATGTCATCATCAGTGGTGCCTTTCCAACAATTGAGATCACCCACCTGAACTATTAAAATTGTGCAAGAAACTGGTGAGGGAGCATGACATCCTTGGCCAAGCTGTACATAGAATGCACATTTGCTCATCTGGAAGATTGTGAGATGTCTCCTTGTGTGTCTGGTTTCCCATGAAGACAAATGGGTGGGGAAGAGGTTAGGGGCTATTTACATTGTTCCATACTAAATCTTTGAGCACACAGATGCTGGTCAGAGTCTATGTGTGATGCAGCCATTCATCTGCTGTTAGTAGTTGGATCTCTAAAAAAGTATAATTGAGGAAAATACAAATTTAAAAACTACATTATATGCCTAGCGTAAAATATATTAGAAACCAATGTAATTAACACATCCCAAATTAGGATGTGCCTGGCTTTATAAACTGTTTTATGTGTACTCCCTGACAAGCCTGGCCTCCATATTCCTGATTTCAGTAAATAGCAGGTTTGAGTATTGCTAACTCACTTGCCCAATGGTTATGCCTGCCTTTGATAGTCTTTTTAATAGTATCATCGTTCTTAAATATGGTTGAGAATTACTTGAAGAGTTCTAAGATCTTCTTATCTGTGCTGTAGCCACAAATTTCAATGAGTATTTTACATGGTTGAGTCCCTTTTGTCTGGCTTCTCTGTGTATGCGTGCAGTGCAATTGCATCTGCTCCTTGAGGTTAGTGAGACAGCAAGTGCCACTTGCTCTGTTCAGAAAAACACGTCAGTAGAAGTGTCTGAAAATGCCAGTACGGATCTTTTTCTTCCTTTCTTGCTTTGTTGACATATTAGGAAATTTACTCAGTAAATCTCATGTTTTAGTTCCTCTTTTGAGCATGGTTTAATGCTTCAGACACATTAGCCTGCCAACATTGTTATAAATGCATCCCGTTCTTAAAAAACAACATGGAAAGTAAAACCTTCTTGAAAATTAAGGAATTTGCAGGAGTTATTTTCTTAAGATAGTAAACCCATGTATTAAAGGTATACAAAAAGATTCTCAGACACATTCACATACTCAATTTGGCAAGAGGATAATTTATACGAGTAGTTCTTTGTTTTCCTTTCTGCAATTTGTACAGGTTGTTACAGCACTCGAATTGATACTAACAATAATTGAAAATTCTTCACAAATACTTTAAATCTCAGTGACTGGATTCTACTTTACTTCCTCTAGTCTTATGCCAGGAGAGCTGCATTTGGTTTAGTACAGTAATCCAGCTTTAAATTGGGAGAGTGAAGGGGAACAGAACTGCATTTCCATATGTTCTGTTCTGATATTTTTTAAAAATTACATTGGTTGTCAGATTTTATGTTGAAAGTCTTGTCTCCCTTGGCCATGTGGGGCCCTGATCTGCTCAGTAGATGAGGCGAGAGTCCCAGTTCAGTCACTGGGACTACCTAGCATGCAAGTCATCATGCCTGGTGCATCCTGTTTGAGGTTGTCACAAATTGTGCCTGTGTGCTGCCATTTTTACTGTGAGCATCTCGAGTATGTGCAGAGAGAGATGCAAGTTTGCAAGGACTCTTTTGTAAACATGCCATGAAGGAAACAACAGAATTTAGAGTGTATTCAGTCCACTGTCCCCAGCCCCCCCTTAGTCAAATACCAATTACTACAGTACCTTCTCTGGGGGAGGGAAACAGATGTAGCCTTTGGAAATGAGCTGTACAAAGCAAGGTAGGTCTTCACCAACACAGGTCATCCATTTGCTTGTTGCTTGCCATGCTCCAGGTGCTCTACAGGGTACTGGGGTCTGCTTCTATTGACCCTGCAGGGCCTTGACTCTCTGAATCATGTTTTGAGTGGGATTCTTCCCATTGACCCCCAGCACTGAGTCTAAACTAGTTAGTGAGGTTGTTTTTTATTGATGAAGAGAAACAGATACCTCCGTAGGGAACGGCATCCCATCCAGAGATACATGTCTAAAGAGCTGTGCTGAACTGCCCTTTCTGAGGTTTTCTCTGTACAGCCACAGATTCTAAAGGGAGCAGGGTAGCTTAGACCAAATGGCTGATAAGAGGAAAGATGACTCCATGCATAGGCAGTCCCAGTGGCAGCAAAAAGCCTCTGACTCTGGGTGGCAGAATTTTATACCCATACTAAACAGCTTTAAATAGCTACGTAGGCAATGACAAAACTTAGCTGGAAGCTAAAGTCCTGGGCACTGTTGCCCCTGATAGGCAGATGACGGTTCACAGAAAACCAAATGCACCTGGACTTCAAAATCATCTGTTATTGAATAGATTGTCAAGAACACTCTATTTTGCTTCTGAGTAACTGGTTTGTGAAGCCAAACTGATGATAACGCATTTTTAAGTGACATGAAATGTGCAAAAATGCAGTTAAAATATGTTGCAATAATTTTTACCCTTTAATATATGCTCCTTCCTGCACCGTGAAAGGATTTTGGAAGAAGTCACTACATTCCAGCACTTGAAGTGAGGCAAGAGATTGTTAGAACACTGCTTCCTGTGACATTAAAGTCTTCATCCCCAAGTACTGGGGAGCAAATCCAATGTGATGCAATTACTGAAGTGGGCTCCATCACTGTTCTAAGAGAGAAGCTGTTCGGAAGAAGCTGTCTTGCAGGTAACACAAAATCCCTGCTCTGATGGCTTTGCATTTCCACTTCAGTGGCTTTACATTGGCACCTGAAGCTTTTGAGTCTTTCCAGAAGTGGGAGGGTTTTACATCCTGATATGCTGAGTGAGGAACAGAAAGACCAAGCAGAAGTTAAGAAATAACAAGGCCACAATCAGGACCAACCTCAGCTCATTCCGTATCTGTGCTCACTTCTTCGGACCTCACTGGTAATTTGAAGGCACAGCCTTTAGTTTTGCCTCTGGTCAATAAAGATATGCTTTCCAGTAGTGTGGTTGTGCAAGAAGCACATTCTTCAGTCATCAAGGAAAGCAGTAGCTCAGATGTCTCTTGAGGCAGTCTGGCCCTACTCAGAAGTCAAAAATCTTACTTCTCTTTCATTATTTTTTCCTGATTTTTTAATACATTTTGTTCTCACTTGGGTGATGAAGTCAGGCTACTCTCTAGCCCCTCCCCCCCGCCCCTTTCTTACTTAGTTTCTGTGTCACACACAAATTTCAAGTTTGAGCTGCCATGTCATTAGAAAACGTGTGTTTAAAATATACATTTCCACAAACGTTTCAAGAGATTAAGTAATAAAATAAAAATAAAGGTTTCCTATTAGTTTTTTAGCTCAATAATAACAGAGCTGGACTATCTTTAGAAAACCATTTTCTTAGAAGTGCCACTTCTTGAACAAAATAAGTTTGCATTCATAGAATATTTTGGAAGCTATTTCTTCACACTCTGTGGCAAAGCATCAACCTTGCTGTCTGTTGATTCAAAAATTAGAGGTGTTCAGTAGTTGCTCTGGCAACAGAGTCTCATTTTACCCCTTTGCTCATTTCCAACCTGTTACTAAATTACTAAGCACTGAAGGGATGCATCAAAGAGCACCTAGAGATGCTGTTAATGTAATGAAACTGAGCCTTCATCTACTTAAAACATGTTGTGTCAGCTTGGAAATAAGACAGGTGATTTTTTTTTACCCCCAGAAGTTGGCACTACGTCAACTACTTAAAGTTTTAAAGTTATGAAAACAAGGTCTGCACACGTAAAAAAAAATCCTTCTATGGTATTTACTGATGTGTTGTACCTGACAAAAGTAGATTTGTTTGTTAGCAAATTAGGAAATAATATTTTTACTTTTCTGGTCATGTCACCTGTCAGGTGATTTTAGTATAAAATGACTAAAAGTACTTTGGTTGATATTTTCTCCATGTGTGTCATATAATAATTGTGGAAATTTATGGCTACTATTGCAAACCTTTAGCAGTAAGATCAGTCCTTCAGATGGGAAGAAAAGTGTGGTAATGTGTGTGTTATTGAAGGCAATACTGTGCACTTTTAAAATTTCCTCACATTTTTTGGCGGCATTTTCTAAAAACAAAGTGAAGTTTTTATTGGTCAAATAGACCATTCACCTCTGTCTTGCACAAGAACATTGGTTGAAGTATTTTTAAATATAGGAAAAAATACAGCAGTACAGTAAACATGTAAAGGCCTTTGGGGCTCAGTATCAGTGAATTGAGGAGGTTTAGGTTTATCAGTCTTCCTTGGGTGCTGCATCTTTGAGCATCCACTGTTGGCCTACCCTGACACAGAGTGTCATCTTTAGTGTGACACTTATGCCAGGCACTATGTTTGCAAGGCATCATCTGTGCAACTCCTGTGCCAGCACTCTGAGACCTTTTACTTCTTTTACTTGGTGCAAAGAGGAAAGGTGAGATGAGGGTCTCATCCAGATGCCTCTCTGTATTGTACTCCTGAAGTATAACTACTTCTGCCATATGTAGCATAAGCTCCTAAATTTATTACTTGTGTGAAGTCATGTTTGGCTATGATTTGAGAGATTCTATATGTTAAGAATTGCCTTTTGATAATGTTTCTCCCCAGCATCTGTGGAATATTATCAAGTGGTAAGAGACCATCTAGTAAGACCCGCCATAATGTCAGCAAAATTCCAGCTCCTTAAAACAGTGGTCTCATCCAGTTTCCCAGCTTGAAAACCCAGTTCTAAGCCTTTAAAATGACACTGTAAGCTACTTTGGTTTAAAAGTAAGGTGCCAGGTAATGACTGTAAATGTAGGTGTTTGTTTTCAGCCTTACATTGTGACCTTTTCATATGTAACTCTGGTGTATTTGCACCAGCTTCTTTTGCCTGTCATTTTTAATGTATAATGTTTTTACCAGGTGGGCTATAGAGTGGTGTTATCACTACAGTAAAAAAGTCCACATGTACCATGTTACAAAGGGCAGAACATACCAGATATTATTTCCATACTGGGTTTAGAGATCAGACTAACTTTGCAGATCAGCATAACTTTGCTCCAGATGCAAGATGTGGACAACAGAGACATGTTTTGTTGTAGGTTTTACTAATGCAAATTTAAAATAACATGACTGAAGTTCTAAACTGATATGACAGTTGCACCTTTTCTGGATGAAAGAACCAGCTGCAATGTAATGCCTGGTTTTAAAACCAATACACATGATCTGAACCAGATTTCTTCATTATGGTTTGGAAATTTTCCTTCCAGACAGAGGGAATGTTTAGGAACATTTTAAAGAAATGTAAACGTGCACTTGGACCAAATTACATGTGTCCAGACCAAATTTCAGCTGGAGTATTTATTATTTTCTACCTCCTTTCAAGGTTTCAGAAGCACTTTCCTTAACCTGTAGTCTCCTTAAATTTCCACACTGGTGCATGGTAGCTGCATGTATTTAGACTACTAAAGAAGTGCCTCAGCCCAGAAGCTGAGGTTGGTGAAAGGCTTTACCAGTTCTCAGAGCTCTGCTCCTCCATCTGGGAGCAATGCTGCCAGCAGGCTAATGTTGCAGGAGCCAGCATGGCTCTTTCCTCTGGTATTGGAGACTGGGCAAAAAAAGTGCACTTGATGTGTGGCTGTGTGAAAAATGGAACCAAGAAACTGGTCAAGAGGTTAGAAGCAACATATGGTTTTGCTGGAGAGACCAATGTACTCCTCCTGACACCTGAGGATGTTTCTTCTGAACACAGCACTGAAGAAAGAGTAGAAGTTGTCTTTGGCCATACTTTGCAGTTAACATGTTAGAAAAGGAACCAAGGAAGATTAAAATCTACTAGGGAGGTATAGAAATCATTGCTGAAGAATGAAAGCTCTGCCCATAAATATCACGGATAGGATGCTCTTTAGCTTGTATGCTGCGCTATATAAACTTTCCTGTATGCTTTTTGGCAGCATTTTGCTCCCGTCCAAACATTTTACAGACTGTGGCATGAAGCAGCTTGTTTTGCCTACAGCATGGAAGTCTTGGTGTCTCACAGCTTACAGTGACTCATGCTTGTCTTTGCAGTTTGGTTCCCTCCTCCTAAGACAGCATAGTCTGGACTATAGCTGGTTAATAAGCTTGCTTATTATGAGTGCATTGATGTCCTTTTGGTTGAAAGGATCATATGAACCAACACTACAATGAGCAGCCATGGATAAACAGACGATCAGAATAATGCTAATTGCACTTCAGTGGAGGAGATCAGCAGAGTAAAGAAAGAAGGAAAAAAAATCAGTGACAAATGTTGTTGTCTTACCCTTATTCTATCGTTTGTATAAACAATCTTTGCAAAATAAGTGCAAACTAATGAATCTGCAACCACTTTAATTACTTTCAGATTGACATTGATATACTTTCTCTCCTTTCTTCCTTCATAACATTAGAGGTAGAGAACAGTTGTTCTATAATTTTTTTAATTGAAAGGCCATCATCTTAATTTGGAAATGGAATTTTCCAATCAACAGCATCCCTGGAGAGCATAAAAGCAAACAATAACAATGCAGTTGAGCTCAGCAGTTCCTGAACATTTTATCGAAACCAATCTGTTTCTAGAAATGATGTCACAGAGTATATGTAAAAACACTAGGACCTCAGAACACCTTGCTTTGCCTGGAAGTGCTAAGCAAAGAAAATAACAGACCTGCTCTGAGACACTCACATTCACCCTTCTAACCAGCAAAGAACATTTACTGGAACTGTGTAATGTTTACAAACACCATATATATCACAATGTGTAATCACAACCTCACAGACAAATTTAAACCCAAAGGATGCAGTTATGAGAGACTCTAATGTCCTGTTACATCTTCAGATACCAGCACAGCCATATAAGATAACTAGGCAAAAGTTATGAACTACATATTTCAGGAATTTTGAGTATCAGTGACTTTGCACGTTAAAGTATTGTGGACCAAAACTTTACAGAGGTGGAAATATTCTTATGAAACTTTTCCTCTAAACCCAAAATTTCTTAATGCTTAAGTTGAAGTACTCTTCAGAAGTTTTTAGGATAAAACATGTGCTTCTCTTTAAAATTCCTGAGTTTGCCTATCAGGCACTTGCCCTACAGGGACTTTTAAGCGTAACACACCAAGTACAAATGTGCCATGTTTCTGAATCATGTCTCTGTATCTCTCAGAAGCTGAGAGGCAGCAAAAGTCAGAGCAGCCATATGAAGGCCACTGAACAGCATTAATCTGAGCAGCTATGGGAAACTGCTAATTATGGACTCAGAACTAAATCAGGATTGGGTCCCCAGTTGAAAGTTCTGCAAGGAGACTTCAAGGTGTGGCTGATTTTTTTCTAGTGGACTTTGAATTCTTGCCCATGTGGCACCGCTCCTTTTGAGATGTCTTAAAAGTCTTGCAGGAGGTCCATGGAAAATGCTGTAAGTGGGAGGAGACAGGGAAGCCAGGGAATGACCACAATTTGCAGCTGTAGTCCCCATATCAAGAGCAAGAAAGAAGAAGATGCAGTTTTAGGGACATTTCAATTTGTTCTGTTCTTCAGCACTGTGTAGGTTCTATTCACAAAATTACTAGTTATTAGTGTATTGCTGAGCTTTTAATTGAGAATGGGTCTGTTGTCCCATTCCAGAAATGTAATTGATCAAATGAAGGAAAGTAAAAAAGTAAAATGGTGACCTTGACTCAACCTAAAATCTGGATGTTTTTCAATCTCAGCCGAAGCTGGATCCTGCTCCTTAGGTCTAACTTTGTATTATAGATTTTTGGTGGGAGCCTAATTCTTTGTTGTCTTATGTACAACAAAAATATTGAACCAGTATAATGGAAATCCTGTGACAAAAACAGCCCTCAAATGTTTTCAGAATTTGGGGAAACAACTTCACACATGCAGGTTAACTGTGAAACCTAAATTTGAGTGCAAACATCCTGTGTGTCTCATAGAATCTCACATTAAGCCTAATTCAAATCTAAATAAAATCTTTACTCATCCTGTCTTCAGTGAAATCCTTTGCTGATTCCCTCTCCAGCTCTAACAGAGGATGAATCAAGCAACCCTCACCCTGTGGGCACCAAGCAACCCCACCCTCTGACATCAGCCACTAAAGCAGGAGAAGGGGCTGAGATCCAGGGATTTGAAATCATTTTACTTGTGGCTTTCCTGTTCTTCCTCTTCTATTAATGACAATACAGAGGAATGTTTATTCTTAGTAAATGAAAAGCAAACATTAAAGTGTCATTTAGATGTTTTTTCTCTGAAGTGTACAGAGTATGTTGAAGTATATCAAACACTTAAAAAGAACATTACATTGTCAAGTGCTGCACATGAAAATATCTGGACTCGTCTTCTGCCTTTTTTTTTCTACGTATGAATCACAGACAACAAATAAGACTTAACATTTGCATTACTATTTTAATCTGCACCGTTATTGATGAGATTTCTCAAAATACTTGTAACCCTCAGAAAATATTCTAGTGTAGGCTGGTATTATTACCCACTCATGTAACAAATGAGGCACAAAGATGGCACAGTTGAAATTTTCCAAAGTACCTTCTAGCTGGGGCAGAGAAAGGACATCTCAGTTTCTGAGTAGCCAGCTTGAGGGATAACAGGGCTTGATTAGCAGATATGATCTCACATACCAGTGAGAGGTACAAATGTTCTGCATCTGAAAAATAAACACACCATTCAGATAGCTCCATTTTTGTGTAGCAAGTAAGCAAAAGCTTCAGAAAAGAGAAATTCTGACTGCATTGAAGGACAGCTGATGTGATCAAACCAGTGGGATGGCTTCAATTTTCACACTTGGGCTTTCACCAAGAGACCAGTGCCCAGTTAGTTGATCAGGCTGCCAGAGAAATTCTGTGCAACAGCTTCCCTCTAAGTAACTTTGGAAAGTCAGGCTCATATATATGCTGTGCTTTCCACCTCAGTCACTCAGGAACATTCTTCAAAAGGCATTTTTGTGTCTTTATAATTGAATTGATTCTTAAGTTGTGCCACCAGTGTACACCTTATCAAAGAAGAGCTGGCACTCTATTTGTTCATAATGCCCTCTTGGAGGAGGTTTAACATGCAATGTTTGTTGTTTCTGGCAGGTCTTTGCAGAGAGAGAGGTTGCTACTCAGGGAGGCACTTTCCTCCTTGGAAACAAGAAAAGAAATCACCGGGAAGGAGGGGAAAATGCATCTGGGTAACAGGAGGGGATCTTGTCAATCTTCAAGGCACTAGAAAATGATCATGAAAGTCTTTTGTTAGAGAAGCCTATAATGGTACTATTGCTTGTCTATTGTGGCCACTAACAGCAAATAGCCTGCAAGGGCAAGGGAGATACAGGATTAGACAAATTGTGAAGAGGAGCTCTGGATGCTTGAAAAGTGCATTCCT